>NC_133330.1:204732223-205037223 GCF_042186555.1 Aquarana catesbeiana
CATTTTTCTGGTGTTTTTGAACTCATTTTCTTCATCTCATTGTTATTGTATTTAGTATATCGTGTTTTGTTTTTAGCTGTTGCCTAGTTACTGACTCCATAGCTCCCATAAAAGGACACCTGTTTTATTAGCCTATCGGATCTGAAGAAAATGCGGAAGCATTGAAACGCGTCATCCAACACGTCCATACGTCACTTCCGCTTTGTTGGTTCCTGGACTAAGTGCCTTGCGTTCCACGCTTGTCTTCCGGTTCCTGTCTACTGCGATGGCTCTGGCTCTCCATGTCCGCTTAGACGCTGGTTGTCTTTGCGGACACCTCCATCGTTTTGCAGCCCAGCACCCAGCGATGACCCCGGTGACTACTTGCACATCCTAACGTGGACAGCGCTTCCAGGAGAACCTGCACCATGCACTTTGCCCACATCTGAGGAGGACGTCCCTGGACCCATTACTTGTCCTTGCCTTAACCTATTTCATCTTTGTGAGTAGCCATTTGGCTGTTTGTCCGTTTATAATTATCTCATTAAAGTTTCATGATACTGCACTTAGATTGGCGCTTCTTGCTGTTTTTTACAATGCAATGCACACAATATGCGGCACAGTAGTATAGCAATTATAGGTTTAAATCAGGTGTAAGGAGGCGACACTTTGATCTTTGATTCCTCCCATGTTGTTCAGGTAGATCTCCACCTGCCTTAGATCAATCCTCCAGGACTAGGAATGTTTAGCTGCAACACAGGGTTGATTCTAATGTTGCTTTCTTCTGGGCAGAAATGGTGGCTGAAAGTGATTCATGAAGGATCGTTCTTGTCAGAACAATCTGTTGACATTCTATGAGGAAGTGAGCTGCCATCTAGATAAAGGGAGGCCTGTGGGCGTGGTATATCTGGATTTTGCAAAGACATTTTATACAGTTCCCCATATACGTTTACACTACAAACTGAGGCCCGTTGGCATAGACCATAAGGCATGTTGTTGTTCAGTCATTTAGTGGTGTTCAACACTTTGTGATTTCATGGACCATAGCACGCCAGGCTTTCCTGTCCTCCACTGCCTCCCGGAGCTTGCTTAACTTCATGTTCATTGTTTTGATGAAGCTATCCATCTTGTTTTATATCATCCTCTTCTCCTTTTTCCTTTCATGTTTCCCAGCATCAGGGTCTTTTCCAATAAGTTCTCTCTTCACATTAGGTGGCCAAAATATTTGAGTTTCAGCTTCAGGATCTGGCCTTCCTGGATAGAAAACTGGTTACAGGGGTGTGCCCAAAGGGTGGTGCTAAATAGTTAGCACTCAGAATGGGCTGGGGTCATATTTGGAGTCCCCCTGGATCTGTTCTGGGACCAATTCTGTTTGATTTATTTATAAATGATATAGAGGTTGGTATAAATCGCTCAAGCTCAGTGTTTGCTGATGATACAAAGCTAAGCAGGGTATTAACTTTACAAATGGATGTGTAAACCTTACAGGAGGACCTCAATAAAATAATGGGTTGGGAAATTACATGGAAAATTACAATTAATGTTGAAAAATGTTAAGTAATGCATTTGGGTGCTAAAAATACGAATGCAAATTACTCCATAGGGGGAGAACCTCTGGGGGAATCCAGGATGGAAAAAGGAGTCCTAGTAGATGCCACGCTCAGCAATGGCCTGCAATGCCAAGCTGCTGCAAGCAAAGCTAGCAGAATATTAGCATGTGTTAAAAAGGGGATCTACTCCAGAGATAAAACTATAATTCTGCCACTAGACTCTGGTTCAGCCACATTTTGAGTATTCTGTCCAGTTATGTGTCCAGTCCTTAGGAGGGATGTACTGGAACTGGAGAGAGTACAGAGAAGGCAACAAAGCTAATAAAGGGACTGGAGGACCTCAGTTATGGGGAAGGACTACAAGCATTAAACTTTTTCTCTCTGGAGAAGAGAGACACTTTAGAGGAGATATGATAGCGATAAATATATACTTTACTGGTGACCCTAGCAAAGAGAAGACACTTTTCAGTGGAGGGGGGGGGTTGAAAAGACATGCGGCCATTTAATGAAACTGGAGGAGAGGTGGTTTAACCTTAAACTTCTTAGAGGGTTCTTTACTGTCAGAGCAGTGAGGATTTGGAACTCCCTTCCACAAGCAGTGGTATAGTTTCGAAAAACTTTTAGATGGCCATCTTAACGATTGCAACATACAGTGATATTGGATTTAATATTGACATAAACTCACACCACAGTTTGAACTGGATGGCTTGGTGTCTTTATTCAACCTTAACAACCAACTATGTAACTATGACAAAGGAGTACAACATTTTTGATTAGGCTCTTTATGCTGGCTGGTTGGCAGGAATTGTAGAGCAGAAAGTTCAGTTAGTAGACTGGACAATGTTTCTTGTAGTAACTGGCAACAATGGGAGTCAGCATAATATGCACATTCGTTGGTGCACTTAAAGACTTTCAGGGGGCAGGAGGTGTGAAAGTTACTGATGGACAGAAAAAACTAAGTGAAGAAGCTACTGAAGAAACGAGGGCCGGAGGTAGATTAATTAATGGGTAGATGATATGGGTAGCAGGAGCTACTGGAGTCCTCTAATCAGGAGGTCAGGAGGTATGGTATTAAGTGGTGAGATTTGGCAGATATTTGAGGTAGAGGGCAGGAGGTATTACTAGGTTGAGTAATTTAGTAGGTAACATTCTTGAAATGACTCATAATCTGTTTTTTTATGACAGCAGTCAAATGTGTCAAGCACAATGAGGGTTAAGCCATCAGTATTAAACAGTTCCATTTAGTTATTATGATTTGGCTGTTGTAGTGATTATGTGATTAATAATCTGTAAGAATGGTTCTTAGTTGCTAGTTTGAGACTAGCACTATCAGTAATGCCCCGTACACACGGTCGGACATTGATCGGACATTCCGACAAAAAAAATCCTAGGATTTTTTCCGACGGATGTTGGCTCAAACTTGTTTTGCGTACACACGCACAAAGTTGTCGGAATTTCCGATCACCAAGAATGCGGTGACGTAAACCACGTACGACGAGACTAGAAAAGGCCAGTTCAGAACCAAGCGCGGCACCCTTTGGGCTCCTTTTGCTAATCTCGTGTTAGTAAAAGTTTGGTGAGAGACGATTCACGCTTTTTCAGACTCGTGGTTTTCAGATCGTTTTCTGCTGTTCAGTTTGTGCTTGTGGGTTTGTATCTGCTCTTCAGTGCGTGCAAGCGAGCTCCGCGTGACTTATTAATCATTGTGTTCTTGTTCGTTCGTTACTGTTTTTCAGGTCGCTCTTCACAGGCCTTGCTGTTCTTCAGTGCGTTCTGTTACTTCGTTCTGAGCAGCCGACCATTTTCTAGCCATGTTGCGTATACATACTCCTTGTAGAGTTCGTGCTGTGCGGGGGCTTAGTGTTGGGGTCCTGTCCTTGACACAAGTCCAGTCCATGAACAGGGTGGGGAGGAGTTCATGGACCAAGAATTGGTTGCTTCAGCGTGACCAGTTCTGTCATATGCCTTTGCTCCGTGAGATCCGTGAGAATAATCCTGATGATTTCAGGAACTTTCTCCAGATGACAGACCCCGTATTTCACCGTTTGTTGGTTTTGGTGACCCCCTATATCAGCAGGCAGGATACCTGCATGAGGCAAGACATCACTCCGGAGCAGAGACTCGTCGCCACCCTGCAGTACTTGGCGACGGGGAGAAGCCTACAGGACTTGAAGTTCTCCACAGGCATCTCCCCCAAGGCTCTGGGGATCATTATCCCAGAGACCTGTTCTGCCATCATACAGGTCCTGCAGAAGGAGTATATTAAGGTAAGATTTTTATCCTTTAATATCACATTTTATTGTATTCAATGTTTGATAATATATTGTATTTCTTTCCTCATTCCCTAATTACCATGATTGTAATATGTTGTGAATGTCCCCTTTGTCCTCATTCATGCTGGATTTTTATGTAATTATTTTTTTTGTCCTTCATACATATTTGCCTTCACTTACCTCCCCAGCATGCTCTCCTGCCCCTATATTCACCTCATGTAGTCACATGAGGTGACAATGTATTTTATCAGCTCCATAGTAGTGCTTTACCCCAAA
The DNA here is from genome assembly GCF_042186555.1 of Aquarana catesbeiana. Lineage (NCBI taxonomy): Eukaryota > Metazoa > Chordata > Amphibia > Anura > Ranidae > Aquarana > Aquarana catesbeiana. Next base: position 204,736,302 of record NC_133330.1, read on the forward strand.
CACCCCCTAATTTTTTTTTAAATGTGATTTGTAATTTAAATTCAGGCAGAGTGCCAGAGGCTTTTTTTAGGGGTCTCCAAATCATTTGGAACCCTCCCTCCCCCCAACTGCTAAGTCAGCTGATACCAATTCTCTATCTATCCTCAATCATCTATTTGCTGACTTTGCCAAACCCATACACACTATACCCACCTCTTTAGTGGTCAGATGTATGGATTAATTCCCCAAAGCATGTAGTGCAAGGGCCTGCCTGTATACTTTCAAATGGTACTGTTTCAAGTTTTTTTATACTATTATTATCTTGATAGGTAATAGCAGAATGTCCAAATGTGCTCAAATGTGTACAGTGTGTATTTATATCTTTGTATTATGACACTTCTTACCTGTCCAGTGGTCTGCCAATAGTGTAATTAAGGAGGGGCTGTTCAAAGTAATACACATTATTTAGGCATTCATCTCTCAATGAAGTGGAGAGGGTTACCTGTCCAAAAGCTCCCCCCCTATAATGTTAGAAATGGCCCAGGAGAGGGGGGGAGGGGAGGGGGAATATGATAGGTGTACCATATACTTTGGTGTTTAAAAATTCCCATTAATAAATGTTATCTTGATGTTGGCCAAGAATGTTTGTGTCTAATCTGCTTTCCATGTTTTATTGTGCAAAAAGACTAATTTTTTTTGTTTTCCTCAACAGTTTCCTTCCACGCCACAGGAATGGCAGACTGTGGCCTCCCACTTTGCCCAGCGGTGGGACTTTCCTAACTGCGGAGGGGCAATTGATGGGAAACACGTCCACATCATCCTACCACCTAACTCGGGGTCGTACTATTATAATTATAAGGGGTTCAATAGTATTGTGATGTTGGCGGTGGTGTCGGCTACTTATGAGTTCCTGTATGTGGACGTGGGGAAGAATGGCCGGATGTCCGATGGTGGAGTCATCGCCCAGATGGAGTTCTACAGGCGTCTCCAGAATGGCAGCTTGGACTTGCCACCTCCAGAAGACAATGTGGAAGGACTCCCATTCATCTTTGTTGCGGATGAAGCATTTGCGCTGGGGGACCATCTTATGCGGCCATTCCCGATGAGGACCCTCACCCCGGACCAGAGGGTTTTTAATTACCGGCTGGCCAGAGCCAGAAGAGTAGTGGAGAACACGTTTGGAATCATGGCCAGGCGGTTCTGCCTATTTCTTACACCCATACATATAGGAGTACAAACTGAATCACATTATCCCGGCATGCTGTGTTCTATACAACTTTTTACAGCAACATTCTGCCAACTATGCTGGCTCAGATGGGCCTGAAGCCGGAATTCAAAATGAACCAACCCTGACGGCACTTGAAAGTGGCCGTCCTGGCTTGCCCTCCCTGAGTGCCCGTGATGTCCGGCTAAGATACCTTGAATTCTTTGCGGGTAGGGGGGCTATCAGTATGGCAGACAATGTGTGAAACCTTTATCAAATAAAAATAAAAAATTAAGCGAATCTTTGGTGACATTTAATGCTTGTGTTTGTTTTAGCTGACCCTGACAGAAATGTAATGTGGTGAGTCCTGAAAATGGCGTGATTGTGTAACCTTATACAACCTTATACAAAGCACTGTTGGGTGTTATTTACTAAAGGCAAAGACACTTTGCACTACAAGTGCAGTTGAAACTGCACTTGTAATGCAAAGTGGATTTGCCCTTATGAAATAACACCCATTGTCACAGAAAGCAGCAATTAGAGCACCACAAAAGTGTTGTAGCGTTGAGACAATTATCCACACATTCTTGATTAACAATCTTTTTAATACCCGCACAATCACATGTGCATTTTGACAAGGTTCTTAAAACAAATCAACATGTTTGTTGTATAACAATTTTTGGGGTGGCATTAGAAAAAGTAGAAATGTCCATTTAAGATAAAACAGGCATGTTTCAAACCAACAAGAAAGACACAAATCTTGAACTTACAAAGTTCACATTTGGTAGAACTTGAAGGCAATATCAGACATGATTATTTAGGAACTGTGTTTGATATTGCGTTCAGATGGGGTGAAGTCACCCCAGGAAAAGCCAAATTTTGAAGATGCACACAAATAGCAGAATGTCAACATGTGCTAGCTGCCATCATGGGGGGATCAAGGGACGTGTTTTGGGGGAGCAACCCCTTCCTCTCAGCTACTTTATTATTAAGGAAGGGGTTGCACCCCCAAAACACGTCCATTGATCTCCCGTGATGGCAGATAGCACATGTTTTTTTTTTTTGTTTACAAACGATTTTTATTATGCAAAAGGTCAAGGTATAAAACAATTACAATGATGGTACAGGTATACATACAAATATCTTTAACAGTGAATGTTGTACAGGAAATAAAAAAGGGTTATGGTTATTCAGATTAAATATTGCACAGTGTCATAAATATGCCAGTTATCATGGAGGGAAGAAGGAAGGGCAATTACGTATGTGTTAAGGAGAGGGGGTGAGGAAAATTAAATAGAAATTTTTCTAAATCAGAGAGGTGGTGTCCCAGAGGGTCCACTTTTTTTGATAAAGAGGCATAGAGTCATATAACGTGTGGTGAATTTTTTCAGAAAGTCTGATGTTCGACATGCGGTTGAGAATTTGTGACCAAGGTACCGTAGTGGAGCGCCAATTGAAGGCTATAGCCCAATGAATGGAGCTGAGAAATGTGTGGATTAGCCTTGTGCTAGTCATTGGAATATCCTGTATAGGGGAGAAAAGAAGACATATTTGGGGTGTAAGAGAAAACTTCCTACCGGATATTTTTTCAATGATTATGCTAGCCTTATGCCAGGTGTTTTTTATATGGGGACAATCCCAAAAGATATGTAAAAGTGTACCCTGAGAGGGGCAACCCCTAAAGCAGAGTGGGGATAGTGAGGGATAGAATGAGTTAAGTTTAGCGGGGGTAAGATACCATCTATAGAGCAATTTGATGGATGATTCTCTGATCGAGGTTGTTTTGGAACATTTATGGAGATTTGTAAAAATAGTATCCCATTGATCAGGAGTAAATGAGGTATTTAGATCTGATTCCCATTGTAGCATGGGGTGTGACTTCTCAGGCATGTTGGTCTCATTTAAACTTTTATATATTCTGGAGATTAAACCACTATCACGGGGGAAAGAGATACAAATTTGCTCAAATTGTGTATAGGGGGGATGAAGTGTAAGTGAATGATATTTCTGATAGAATTGTCTTATATTTGTATAGTTCTCTAGTTCAGAAGGTGGAAAATCATATTTTATTTGTAGACTGGAGAAAGTGAGGAATGAATTGTTGTGGAAGAGCGATTTTAAATGTGTTAGGTTATGTGACTTCCAATTCGTTAGAGAGTTTTGATCTTGAGCTCTGTCTGGGAGGGGGAAACGAGGGTCACCTAGAAAGGAGGCCAAGGGGGGAATGTCAGAAGATAATTTGAATTTAGAGGCTTGTCTGTTCCATAGTTGAAGGGTGTGAGTGACAATGAAATTTAGGGGTTTAATTTTTTGTGGTGGGATAGTCTTGGACCAGAGAAGTCCTTGTAGATTGTAGGGTAGGACAGATTCTTCCTCGAACCGGAGCCAAGGGATTTGAAGTGAGGGGGCATACCATTGGGCTAATTGGGTAAATCTGGCCGATAGATAATAAAGCCAAAGATTAGGAATGCTGAGGCCTCCTTTTCCTTGGGGTCTAAACATAAGGGAATAGCTGAATCTGGATTTCTTGTTTAGCCATATGAATTTGTTGATCTCTCTCTGTAAGGAATCTAATGTTTTTTTATGTAGAATAATAGGAAGGGCTCTGAAAAAAAATAAAAGCTTGGGTAGTATCATCATTTTTACAGCCACTATTCTACCCGAGAATGAAATTTGGTATGATGACCAAAGTTTAAGTAAATTTTTAATACTATTAAATAAAGGAGGATAGTTTGCTTGGTAAAACGTTTTATAGGAAGAAGTAATTTGGATGCCTAGATATCTAAATGAATCCATATTCCAATTAAATGAGAATTTGTCCTTAAGTGAAGCTATTAAGGCTGGAGGAATATTGATTGGTAAAGCTGAGCATTTAGATAGATTTACACTCAGGCCTGTCACGTCGTGGAAGATGGCAAGGGTTTTAGTTAGGTTGGGTAGGGAGATAAGAGGGTCGGTTATAAACAGAAGCACGTCATCTGCGTAGAGACTTAGTTTGTATTCCTTGGATCCCTTGGAGTATCCTTTAATGTCTATGTTATTTCTAATCGCGCAGGCAAGGGGTTCTATCGCGAGGGCGAAAAGTAGAGGGGAGAGGGGGAAAAAGTCTGAGTTGTTGCCTGGGAGTTTGATACGTGTTTGTGGGTTGTGATAGAGAGCCTTAAAACCATGTAAGAATTCATTGTTGATGCCATATTTGGGGAGTAGAGTGTCAAGATATGACCAGGAAACGCTGTCAAACGCTTTATGTATGTCGAGACTGAGTAGTAGTGTGGATTTGGAATTTGTGTTGGAGTCTTGAATGATATTTGTGGTCAGTCGTATATTGTCTCTTATTTGTCTGTTAGGAATGAAACCCGTTTGATCAGGATCAACTAGTGGGGAGATAACAGCCGATAATCTGTCTGCCAAAATTCGGCCAAATATTTTTAGGTCATTATCAATAACTGATATTGGGCGGTAGTTTTGAGGGGTGGAGTGGTCTTTATTTGGTTTGGGAAGAAGAGACATGTTGGCTAATAGCATTTCAGATGGGAATTGGCCGCCTTGTAAAATACTATTATATAGTTTAGTAAGGTGTGGGGTAATGGTAGGGGCAAATTTTTTATAGTAGGACGAGGAATAGCCATCTGGGCCTGGGGCAGTGGATATCTTTAAAGTTCTAATAATTCTGCAAACTTCTATGTCTGTACAAGGGGCATTGAGAGATTCTATTTGGTCCTTAGAAAGAGTGGGCAATGTAATGTTGTTAAGCCAATCAAGGGAAGACTGTTTGGGGGCTGATTGTGATGTGGAAAGAAGATTTTTATAGAAGTCTAAGAACAGTTTCATGACTTCTTTGGGATGGGACACCATATGTCCAGATGGGTTCCTTAATTTGTATGTGTGGGGTGGTTTTGTAGATTGGTTAAGTTTTCTAGCGAACATGGTGGAATATGAATTACTGTTGAGTAAGAATCTGGCTTTAGACCACCTGAGGGCCTTTTCGGTGTCCGATGCTAATAATGTGTCTAAGGTAGTGCGTTTCTCTTGAATCTGTTTAAATAGGTCACTAGATGGGTTTTGGTTGTGTCTGTGATATAAATTATCTAGATCGTTTGTAAGGGATCTAATATCTGCAAGTTTGGATTTGTTTTTAATTGAGGCAATATTTATCAGATGGCCTCTCATTACCGCTTTATGTGCCATCCAGATATTTGTAGGAGACATATCAGGCGTTACGTTGTGTGCGAAGTATTGCTCTAGGTGAGATAGAATTTGTTGGTTGCTTGATGGATCTGTGAGCAAGGAATCGTTAATTCGCCATGAGTGTGTTGTGTTGGCTAGACCTATGCGTGAAGTGTTAAAGGAGATTATATGGTGATCCGACCAAGGACATGCATGTATATCTGCTTTAGAGGAATTGGCCAATAGGATTGGGGTGCAGAAGATATAATCAAGTCGTGCAAAGCTGTTATGTGGGTGCGAATAGAATGTGTAGGATTTGATACCTATGTTGTGGGCTCTCCAAGTATCTACTAATTGATGATTATATAGTGATCTGTTCAGCGATTTAGGGAAAGCTTTAGAGGAAGGGACAACTCTGCTTCTGTCCAGAACCGAGTGAGCTGCTAAATTGAAGTCCCCACCCACTATTAGATGTGCGGAATGATAATTATCCAAAGTCTCAAAAAATTTGTTAAAAAAGTTTGAGTGGGCCTCGTTAGGAGCATATACTGAGGCAATGGTAACCGAACGTCCTTTAATTAAGCCTTTCAAAATCAAATAACGACTTTCTGGGTCCTTAAAGACATTCTGAACCTCAAAAACCACCGAGTTCCTAATAAATATGGCAGCACCCCTAGATTTTGTGTTGTAAGTTGTACAATAAAATTGGCTGAAACTTTTGTCAATGAATTTAGGGTGTTTGTCTGTAGCAAAGTGAGTTTCTTGCATTAATATTATATCAGCTCCTAATCTTTTATAGTGACGAAAAGCTTTCTTTCTCTTGTGAGGTGAATTAATGCCCTGGGCATTGTGAGAAATCACCCTAAGCCCCATTGTATTGGTGTTAGAAAGCGATGATAATTATAAGGTAGTGTCAATGGATCACATGGCCCAGGGCAAAGCATTTGGCAAAGTTGGTATGGTGATAGTAAATTGGATAATAATGATAACGTCGATAAAGAAGAATTACCTGAGATAGAGAAAAATCTGGTGATCACTGTGTTACCATCTATATCTTCATATATACGATATATCGGAATATACCTCAAAATTTTGCATAAGTGTTTTTTTGTTGACCTTTCTATATCAAATAATATATTATACTTATATATGTGTAGACTGAAGATTTGGGTACCTGAACCGTAGAACCCTAGAAAAAATAAACTCCTAGATAATAACAGTGCTACATTGCGCAACAATGCACCATCATAACATCTTAAGTAAAATACAGAGAATTTGTTCAACCTTTTCAAAATTTTGTAAAAATAGAATATTTTAGTATAATTATGAGAAAAATTATTTATAGCTTGGGAGTCAGGGTGAGAAGCACTGCCTGACCGAAAATAAAATTGTAGTGGACAATATTGTCCATTACTCACAAGTGGAGCATCCATCATTAAAACAATGGATAGCAGGGTCAGTCGTAGAAATGTATCCACTATTTGAACCATGCTTTTGGAGTCCATTGTGAGTAGGGGAACAAACTAGCTGAGGCGGAGCAGATCAGCCTCAGCGAGGATTCTATAGACAAAAATATAAGAGCATGCCGTGACGTATGTTGAAAAAATTAGTGGAGAAAAACCTCATAGATGGAGAGAAAAAAAAAAAAAAAAGGGGTTAAATGTATATGATTGCATAAGATTGCATGGTAGGAACTGTGAAATACCTACCCAATACCTTTTAAAGGGGTAGAACTACTTTATTAAACACAGTAAATCAAACCTCAAAATTTGTAAATTTTTAGAACTGTAAAAATTGTTCTATGAACCCTGCGAAGGAAAAGGAGACAGAGAAAAAAAAAAAATAAAAAAAAAATCCCTTTCTCCTTCTCCTCCCTCTCTCTCTCCTCCCCCCACAGAAGTGTGAATTTTCAGCCGTAGGTATGCGAAAAATTTTAACTTCAAGCATCCAGATTTCTGAGTGATGGACGCCATCTTCCTTGTCCACGACGCGTGGCTGGGGTGGCCCAGATCGGTGAGGTATGAGGGGTGGCAGGAGGTCTTGCCACCGCCCCTGGGTCTAAAAGACCCAACTTTACCAGGAGATCTTTACCTTCCGCGATGTTGAAAACTGTATAAGTTGTGCCATTGTGTGGCACTGTTAATTTAAATGGAAAGCCCCAGCGGTATCTGATGTGAGCTGATTGTAATACTGAAGTTATCTCTTTCATTTTGCGTCTCCTTTCCAGGGTAGCTTGTGAAATATCAGGAAATATTTGAATTTTTGTTCCATCCAATTCAATGTTATGCATATTCCTGGATGCTCTTAGTATACCTTCTTTTGTGATAAAGTCTTTCATGCATAGTATAATGTCACGTGAAGGTTTGTCTGGGGGTGGCTTAGGACGCAAGGCCCTATGGATTCTGTCACACACAAATGAGGATGGAGGTAGATCCGGAAGGAGATTGTGGAAGAGTTTGGACACCGCTGGCATCAGTTCAGTGACCGATTCTGGAATACCACGAATCCTCAGGTTGTTCCTACGGTTTCGATTGTCCAAATCTTCCACTTGAGATTGTAAGTATGAGTGGTTTTCAGCTAACAGTTCAAAGTCCCTTCTAAGATCGTTGTGTGCAAGTGATAGCTCATCATGCTTGGTTTCAAGAACATCTGTTCGTCCTCCCAAGGTTGCTATTTCTTGTGTGAGTGTGTTTGTTGTTTTTTGGAGTTCACACTGTATTTTGTCAACAAGTTTTTCGTAGATCTTGGTTAAGCTGGAGTCCAAATCTGCTTTTGTGATCTGAGAGGGGAGATCACTGTTCTGTGTTGGAGAGGACTTGTGCGAAGGGCCACTGGCAGTTGTAGGGGACTGTACCAGCGACGAACTAGCACCTTTATGCGCCATTTTATTCTGCTCCTTATTGCGCAGAGGGTATGTGATTAAAGAGTGCTGTTGCGCACGGCGATTGTACGCCTTCTTGCCCGACGGCATGCACTAGTATGAACTGCAGGGATGTTTATAAAAAATATAATTATTTAAGGTAATTGATCCTTGCAGTATGTGTTAAATCCTCGCTGAATAGATGAAATTCTCAATTACAAATGGTGAACTGCATCGCGTCTCGCAAGCGCCCCCACTTAGTTATGATTATGACTTTAGTTCATCTTATCACCCCTATCCAAGGGCAATAGCTTGTTCCAAATTTGTTGTGGGGCTACATGTTGCCCGAAGAGGTGTACTCTGAGCTTTGTGGGGGTAAAGATCAAACACCCAGGACTTTTGAAGAATCAGGCTATGAGATGGTGGGACCACACCCCTGTGAGCGGGACGATTTTGTAATAACCTGGGGTCTGGACTCGGTCCAGGAGGGACGAGGGAGCTACTGGTGGGCCCACGGTGCAGCAGGAAGGCCGTTCCTCACCTCTGTTCCCAGAGTGTAGTCCCATGCAGGGTATTTCTGGCGGTATCCAGTTCTCACAAAATCCCGCCTCTCGGTCCACGGAGCCGCCACGGGTATGTACGGAAGGTGCTGACGTCTGTTCTGCTGTGAGCGGTAGCCGAGTGTGGAGGATCTGCAGGTCCCAAGGCCCCAAGATGCCAGATGGAGCCAGCAGTGAGACTGGTAGGGCTAATGGACGGCTGGGACTCTCCAGGTAGGCAGGGGTCTGTTCAGGGGATGCCCAGGAACCTGGATGGAGGACCCAGTGAGGGATCCAGCAAGCACCGGGGCAGGATGGCAATGGATTCTGTCCAGGACAGCACAGCTCCCCCACAGTGCCTCCCAAGATGGCAGCCAGTCCCCAAGTAATGGAGCCGGCCGTAGGCCGGATAGAGGGGCGAGTGGATGGCCGGGATACTCCAGACAGACAGGGGATTGTTCAAGGGGTGCCCAGGGACCTGGATGGAGGACCCAGTGGGGGATCCAGCAAGCACCGGGGCAGGATGGCAATGGATTCTGTCCAGGACAGCACAGCTCCCTCACAGGGCTGCAGATAGCACATGTTGACACACTGTGTGCCTCTTCAAAATTTGGCTTTTTTACAATTTGACAAAAAATTTAAAAATTGTAGCACACCATAAAAGAAAGGGATTTGGAGGGGTTTTAAACTCTCCCCAAAACATCAATGATGTTCTTATTTTTTTGAATAACATCATTGATGTTTTTAGTGATGTTTTCCAATGCAACATTACACCCCATGATCTCCCCAATCAGAATCTGGGCACTTTCAGAGGTGAAAGGATCTGGATCCACAACATCACGATCACCTAAAAAGATAGAAACAAAAAAAACATGTATTATAAATATGCCGGCATCCATCTCTTACCTGAGCCTGTGGTCGCAGACACTCACCTGTTGTGGTGCCAATTTCCACCACTTCTTCCTCCTCCTGCTCTGCTTGGCTTGGGTGGATTTCCCCTTCTTCCAGAGGTGGGGGGTCTCTGGTCTCCTCGGATGAGGGGTGTCCTCCGAGTCTTTTCTCCCCTATGTGAAAAAAATGGTATACTTTGCACACAGATATTTGATGGCAGAACTACAAATATGAAACATTGCTTGGAAGTGGGGTCGATTTTGGCAGAGTTCCAAGATGTAGAATTTTTTGGGTCCTTTGTAAACTTCAATACTTTACCTGTTTTGTACAACCTTCACAGATGGAGACCTCCCTATAGTATACACTGGAGCACTTGTGTGGACCCCCTAATAAAAAGGGTGTTCTTGTGTCACACACTAGTTCTCCTGTGTCCAGATGTGTAAACAGCTGCTGAGTGTCCTCTCCTTACACAGAATCTAGTTTGCATTTCATTCTAGTAACAAACCCATCTACACAACCAAATTATTTTCAGATAAGTAGGTCCTAAAAAATGTGGTCAAATGCATATGGCCAAAACAATGGTGTTTTATAAGCCGAAAGAAAAATGTTTGATACGAACGAATAATGTGCCCATGAACATGAATTGCCATTTTAAACTGTACAACAGTTCAGAAAAGCACATGGATCAGCACGAACGTAATAAACACAAAAAGAATAGGAACACAGGACAACTACTTACTTTTTTGCAGCACTCTCCGGATCTTTCGGTACTGCTCATGCTCTCTTAATTTCAGGTCCGACCACCGTTTCCTGAGCTGATCTTTCGATCATCGTACCCCAAAATTCCGGTGCAGACTTTTGACCACTTTCGCCATGATCTTGGCCTTTCTGACATTGGGGTTGGGCTAAGGTCCATACTTTCCATCATAGTCGGCCCTCTTCAGGATGTCGACCATCTCCAACATCTCCCCAAAGGACATATTTGATGCCTTAAAACGTCTCCTTCTGGATACAGACGTTTCCGGCTCTGGGCTTTCCTCCCCCTCCTCCTCGTTGCTATAATTAGCATGCACCTGCTGTGTCTCCGCCATGTGCTCTTCCCCCACTGTGACGAACAAAAAGGGGCGGGGAATAGACTAGAAAGAATGTCAGGGGCGGGCGGAGTTACACGCATGCGCAGTGTGTATAAAGCGTAACACGCGTGCGTAGTACGTACGATCTGTGAGCGGAGGAAGGAGTATAGGAGGTGCCGATCGTGATAACGAAGGTAAGATCTAAACTTGGGCCTATACTGCTTCTAGATTGAGGCCTATATTGTAACAAGATTAGGAGAGTTTTGCCTGACATTAGGGTTTATCTTGTGTTATGTCTTGCACATAAAATGGATGGCTTCAATGACCACAACTTCCTCCCCCTGTTCATAGACAGGTACAGGGAGCTGCGCTGTCTGTGGGCAGGTGAAACACCCGCATTATAATCATAAACAAAAGAGGCAGGCAGCGCTGGAGAAACTGCTGGAGTTGGTGACATTGGTGGTCCCCACGGCAACCATCCCCTATTTAAAAAACAAAATTGGTGGCCTGAGGAGCACTTATCTAAGGGAGCGCAAGAAGGTCACAGATTCCTAGAGCTGCAGCAGATGATGTTTATGTCCCCAGACTGTGGTACTATGAGAGACTGCGATTTCTGTCAGACCAGACTGAAGTCAGGGAATCCCTCTCAACCCTTCCTTCCACTCTTCCTTCCACCCCAGCTGAGGCTTCCGATGTCCAACCTGGGACTTTCGGCCAGGAAGAAGTGGAGGAGCCCAGATAGAGTCAGGTATAGCATTCTTCTCCAGATTTCTAGTCAAGAAATAAATGATCTCTGGGAACCATGGGCGCAGTTTATTAGTATTTCTCTCATACCTGGTGTCCAACCTTAAAATTACAAGCATTTTAAAAGGGAGCGGGGGCCTCTCTCGATGATAGGCTAGCTTCTCTCTCCCTCTCCTCTCTCTTCCATATCTTCTCCCCTTCTCTCTCTTATTGCCACTACTCTTCTGCTCTACACTCCAGGGGGTCTAGGAAAAGTCCTCCCGACTTGTGCGCAAACCATCCCCCAGAAGGATTTTTAGCCCTAGATAGTTAGTGAACCAGGCTACAGCTACCTAACAGCTTTTTCCTTGACCCCAAGGCCATATGGTTACTATAAGTTGGGGGTGGCTTGCAGAGATTCTTTCGTGCACAGCTTGATCCCTTTTGGGGTGCAGGTGGAATTTCTTCTGGTCACTCTACGTAACTGTACTTAAACACGGCGGTCTACATTTTTTGAAGAGCCGCAGTAGCTCTGTAGGTCCTGTTTATTGATTTGGTTATTTGATAGACCTTTGCATCTTGTATTGTCAGTTCATGCCTCCCCTTCAGGGGTTTGCCATGTAACAGTCTGATGTTCTTCTTATTATTTTGTATTCCTTTGTTTTATTTGGTAAAACCAATAAAAGATTTTGAAAGTAAGAAATAAATGATGTTATTATTGATCACTAATTGCTGATTTAATAAAGTGTTTTACATATCAATAGACAGTAGTGTGCAAAAATATTTGGGACAAGAATGAAAAATGCAGGGCTCAGAATGATCATCAGTTATATTTGTTAACATTCAATTTGCAACAATCATGAGGTGACAATTGTGTGTGATTGATGAATAAAAAACTAAAACTATGTCCCTTTTTCATACACAGGAAGACCTCAGCCAGGAGGAGGCTGTGGAATGTGGCAGCCAGGAGGAGGCGGGGATAAGTTGCAGCCAGGAGAAGCCTGGAACCAGTCGCAGCCTGACAGAATCGCAGGTCCCTCCCCTCCGCCTTCCATACAAAAGAATGAGGAAGGTGACTCACATGCAGGATTCAGTGCTCAGGCTCATTCAGGAGGCTTCTGCGTCCCTCAGAGCCTTACCCACTCCTGAAGAGGCCTTTGCCTGCATGGCTGCCACCAAACTGAAATGCATGCAGGAGGGTCAACGCCTCATGTGTGAGAAACTTATTTATAAAGTCCTAACTAAGGGGGTGAGTGGCGAAATCACACCCAAGACCGACATGATTGAGTTGGACCATCCTCCTCCTCCTGCTGCCACAACTCCACCACCAGAGCCACAGCATGGAAGGAAGCGTGGAAGGAAGACGAGAGAATGATGACCTGGGTTCAGTCTGGTCTGGCCAAAGATGCAGCCTCTCGTATGACCACAGCCTGGGGACACAGATGTCATCTGCTGCTTTCATGATCTCTGTGACTTCTGAACCAGACTGCACTCCCTTATATATGGACTCCTCAGGCCACCAATTTTGCATTAAAATAATTGATGACTGCCCTGGGGGTCAAAGGCTTCAACAATTTCTGCTGTTTCTCCAGTGTTGCCTCCCTCTTTGTTTGGTTGTGAGCCCTTAATAAAGACATTTTGGTTCAATTAAACTCACCTATGTGTGTTTTCCTTCAAAAAGGACAGTTTGTTTGTGAGGAGGCAGGTACATTTCAAATATACAGTGTAAAATTAACAAGAGACACCAACACCAAACAACCTCCTTGAGATTAAATAATACAAGATATCAATGGTGTTGTGGTAACTTGACACACAAAACACACACAAAAATATTCTTTATTAAAAAGCATACAAAATTTTGAAAAAAAAAACAGCCTTGAAAAAATTTTTTTTACAATTAAAAACAAACAAAACAAAAATTGGTCAGATGTGACAAATCAAAATATATTGAGGGAATCACAATAAATAATAAAGAAAGAAGTTTGTGAGAAGTCTGTGTGAATATAAGCAGCAAAACTACTTCATTCTTCTCACATTAGAAAGAAGAAGAGAGTGTGCTGTATTAAACCATTTTTTACATTGCAGCGTGACGAAAGTGCTGTATCCATTCCGAACGCTAATTTTACCAGACCAAGCTGTTCCGTTTCGGAATTTCTTCTGAGCATGCGTGGCACTTTGTGCGTCGGAACTGGCCACACACGGTCGGAATTGACGCGATCGGATTTTTCAAACTTTGTGTGTCGGAAAGCCCGATGGAGCCCACACACGGTCAGAATGTCCGACAACACGCTCCGATCGGACATTTTCCATCGGAAAATCCGACTGTGTGTAAGGGGCATAACAGTGCTGTGAGTTCCAAGTTCCATAATGGAACATAAATGAATATTCCCACAGAAAGAGTTTTCAAGCTAAGTAGGAATGAATAAATCTGCCCATGCTCGCTTTGCCATGGGTTCAGCGAATCATGTTTGAAATTCAATTAACCCAAACATTATGGCAAATCCTACTAAGTTGCCCCGTGGCATATTTTGACGCTTTTGCATCATCTCCCAGAGGATCACCAACTTAAATCTGACGCTCTTCTGTTTTGATGACACATGGTTGCCTATTATAAACTGCTTAAATGTGAGTACCATTCTGTCATCTGCATTCAATAAAGAGTGTTTTATGGTTTTACGCTATGGAATCTCCTCTTTCTTCTCTTATGCCTAAAACGTCACCGTGACCCAGAAACAGCCTGTGGATTGCCACACAGTGGCATACACTGTGACTGCTCATTACCCCCGCAGGGGTTAAAGAAGCTGCCTAAAACATCACCGTGACCCAGAAACAGCCTGTGGATTGCCGCACAGTGGCATACACTGTGACTGCGCATTACCCCCGCAGGGGTTAAAGAAGCTGGTAAGTGTCCGCATGATCACAAGACATGAGCACCTGGTCACCAAGATTAATACAAATACCTGCCTTGTTTTACAAAGATGTCAAGTTTTTCACTTAAGTTGCACTGAGCACTAGTCACGATTTAACCTATGTAATTATTCAGCAATGTTATGTTTGTCAAAGACTTTTAAATCAATCACTATATGGGGTTTTTATGCGGATGGAATAGTTTTGGCTAAAGTCATTTTTTTATTTCATCCCCTGTCCCCTTTCCCCCCTCCCCCAATTCAAAGGGGGCCAACCTAGCCGTTAAATTTGCTATATGCGATTTTGTTCATATTTTGTCTATAATTTATATGCGACTTTACATGTGGGATTTGGCTACACACGACTTACAAAGTATTTTTTTAAACTAGGACAACGTTACACCTACACACTCCAAAGGGGGTCACTTTGCTGTTTTATGTTTGGTTTTATTTTCGTTGAATTTTTTATTTGCAATTTTGGTCTATACTTTATATGCGACTTTACATATGGGATTTTGCTACACACGATTTACCAAGTATTTCTATGAATTAGGACAGTGCCACACCCACACACTAACCCTTCACTTACCATATTTGACTCGAACATCGTCTGTTTGATCATTCGCCGAATTACGAACGATATGGGCCGTTCGCGCCAAATTCGTGTGGCGCGTCACGGCCCATAATTCACTGCGGCATTGCAGTGCATTGCTGGCTGATGATTGGCCAAGCATGCACTATGACCCACATGCTTGGCCAATCACAGCGCTGTCTGAACAGAGAGCCGTAATTGGCCAAAGCCAAGGAGGCATTGGCCAATTATGGCTCAGGGGATTTAGTACACGCCCCACACTATATAAGGCCGCCTGCACGGCGGCCCTGTGTAGTGTATGTTCCGGCGTTGAAAGAGATAGACAGAGAGACAGTGTCATTTGATTTAAGTTAGATAGATTAGGCAGGACAGTCAGTGAGTTAGCTGCACTTACAGTGTATTGTCTATATATATATGCATCCCAGGTGTTGTATATATATATATATATATATATATATATATATATATATATATATATATATATATACACTGTATTCAGTTTAGCTAGATCCGTTCCTGTTATCTTCCTACTGACAGGCAGGCTTGTCTTGTTACAGTATTTACAGCTACCTGAAGAAAATTGCTGGTGTTCTTTTGATCCTATTAGTACCACAGTCAGGCAGCTAGACTATTTACAGTTAGTGTAGTGCGTCCTCCTCACAGTGTTCAGTTAAATCTACAAGTTAGTTTAGTGTGACCTCTGCACAGTGTTCAGCTAAAACTACAAGTTAGTGTAGTGCGTCCTTCTCACAGTGTTCAGCTAAAGCTACAAGTGGGGGCGTGGCTAGCCGGCAGAGACAATGGTCGCATGCTAACAGAGCTCCGCAGTATCCTTGGCCTAAACGGGTAATAATAGCGACACAGAGCCTCGTTTCACGGATCCTTTTACTGGACCCACAGTGGACACACTCCCGGATGCCTTCCCGCAAACGAAAGGAGCCCACGAAGCCAAGAAAGATGACAGACTTTCTTATACAGCCGCGCCATCTCACTGTCCAAGATGGCGCCGGAAGAAATGCAGGAGAGCCGCGCGGCCTTGGCACACAGCACGGACGGGACGGGAGACAAGACTCTGGCTGCTCATATGGCAACAGATCACAAAGACAAGGTCAGTACCTTCCACCTCCATCTGCATCTTCCAGCCCTGCAAAAAGCAAGCTGAAAATGTCATTGCCCTGTGCAGAAACAACAGATATTAGTGGATTTGAATCCTCCTTGGAGGACACCAGGGAACTACAGGAGTCCATTATAGACTTCCCCACACAAAACCAGCCGATACTAGATACCACACTTAAAGACATGTTAGTATCCCTGCGATCAACCTTACATGCTGAGATGCTGGCAATAACACAGCAATTTAAATCAGAGGTAGCAGCGGTAGACTCAAGGGTATCCCACATCGAATCTAAGATGGGCGAATTTGCGTCAACCTTTAACGATATGGTGGATGCTCATAACGACAGGGATGAGGAAATCACAGCTATCAAAACAAAAATGGCCGACCTAGAGGACAGATCAAGACGCAATAACGTCAAAATCAGGGGGATCCCTGAATCGGTTAAGCCCCCAGATTTAAAGGATTACTTTACAAACCTTATGAAAGCTGCACTTCCGGAAGCACCCTTGGAAGATTTAATCATAGATCGAATACACCGCCTCCCAAAACCCAGAAATATACAAGAACACCTTCCCAGGGATACAATAGTTCGTATCCATTTTTTTCACATCAAGGACCAATTCATGATGACAGTGAGAAGACGAGAAAACCTCCCTCAAAAGCTACATGACCTCTCTTTCTTTGCTGACCTGTCAGCCTTCACCATGCAGCAATGTAGACAGCTAGCAACTATACCGAAACTGCTGAATAATCACCGCATCCAGTACAGATGGCTGTACCCGGCCAAGCTTCTGATTACAAAAGAGGGCAAATCGCATGTCGTAACAAATGTTAGGGAGGGAATCCGCCTCCTGAGAGACTGGCGACTTTTTGATCCAGATGACAACGGCCAGGAAGGGCCACATTATCGTTCATCCACCGGAGCCAGCTCAGACACAGAAACAGGCTGATTTATTCTACTGGAAAATGACAAAACCCGTTTGTCCCAGGAGAATGCCACTTAGCTAACTCCTTGCTTTCCCCTCGAGTTATAGCGGAATTGCATCCGCACAGATCCCTATCAGGATCGAAAATTTTTTACGACTTTTTGTTTGTTCCCTTTTTCTCTTCTCCCCTCCCTACCTTTTTTTTCGTCTACAGGAACAGAAATACGGACACACAGATCCATTATCCTCAATCCGTGGAGACTTTTTGATCCGCAGTATCCAGCACATCGAAAGCCAATACCATCAGGAAGCCAGCTTTATCTACACACTTTCTACAAGTAAAGGTATGAGTCATACAACTAAAAACATGTCTTTCAAACTATCATCACTAAATGTGAAAGGTCTGAACAGCCCCTACAAACGCCAAATGGCATGGAAGGAAATGTCTAGACTGAAAAGCGACATCATGTGTTTCCAAGAGACTCACTTTTCGGCGGCCAAACCTCCGGTCTTTTGTACTCGTAAATTCCCTCACCTATATACAGCAAATGGCCCAAAGAAAAAAGGAGGGGTAGCAATTGCAATCAGAGACTCTATCCCGTTCTCAGAAGTCACAACCCACCTGGATAACTCCGGCAGGTACATCATACTGGTATGCAAGATCTTTGCAGTCAAATACACCTTAGTCAATATATACCTGCCAAACAACAACCAACTCCGATTCTTAAACAAAATTTGGAAAAAGGTAGAAGCTCTGAAACAGGGACATGTTATCCTATGCGGGGACTTTAACGCGATCCCAGACAAGCATATGGACTGCACTAACCCCAAACACCTAAAATATAGAAGGACGACGCTGGCAAGATTTATTAATGCATCCAACCTCTTTGACGTATGGAGATGTCAACACTCATCAGAGAAGGACTTCACCTTTTTTTCTAATGTACACAGCACTTACTCAAGAATAGATTTATTTCTAGTGGACAAATTTTTATTGCAGAAGATTGTTACATCAGACATTGATATTATATCATGGTCTGACCATGCTCCCATATCCATAGGCGTGGGGGGGCGGAATGCCGAGACAGCAGCAAATAGATGGAGGAACGATGTGTTAACTATCTCCCAACCTGAGAATCTTATATTAATCAGAAAATCTTTGACTGAATTTTTTGAAATCAATGCTCCCTCGGTATCCGACCCTTTCACGCTGTGGAACACTCATAAAGTGGTTATGAGGGGTCTCCTAATACAATTAAGTGCCAAGGCCAAAAGGCAGAGGACGGAGAGGCTCGACGACCTGCTGAATAAAATAAAAAACTTAGAAATCTCCAACAAACAAAACTCTACCCAGAAAACAAGAACTCTATTATTTGATGCTAGACAGGATTTGAGAACACTTCTGGTGTCCCAGCAGGATAGCCGCCTTCGTATTTTAAAAGCGAATAACTACCACTGCAGCAACAGGGCGGGTAAACTGCTAGCGAACCAGCTGAAAGAGAAAATGATAAAAAAAAAAAATCCCACACATAGTGAATCCTAAATCTAAATTAACAGTGTCTAACCTCAAAGACACAGCAGATGCTTTTAGTGACTACTATGAAGCCCTATATAATCTTAAAGAAGACCCAGATACACCACAACCATCTGAAAACATGATTTCGGAATTCTTGGAGGCACTTAATCTTCCAAGGGTTCCACAATCAGAACTTACTAAACTTAACCTACCGTTTACCACCCAAGAAATTGAAAAAACAATAAGGAATATGCCCCACAACAAATCTCCAGGTCCTCATGGATACTCATCTGAATACTACCAAATATTCCAAAATGAACTGTCCCTGTATCTAAAGCAGGTCTTTGATGCCGCAATGTCCAAAGCCTCATTCCCAAAAGAAATGTTAACAGCAACTATCATAACCCTGCCAAAACCAGGTAAAGATTACTCAGCTCCACAAAATTTTAGGCCAATTTCTTTACTGAAAGTGGACGTCAAGTTGTACGCCAAAATTTTAGCTAATAGATTGTCATCATTATTACCAGTACTCATTAATCAGGATCAAGTAGGCTTCGTATCTGGTAGGCAAACTACCGACGCAACCAGAAGAATGATAAATATAATCCATTTAGCAGAAGAGTCTCGAAGGCCTTCTCTGCTTCTGACTTTGGACGCGGAGAAGGCCTTCGATAGAGTCCATTGGGGATATCTACTCAAGGTGTTGGAGAAGTTTGGTCTGACAGGCCCCATACAACAAGCAATTTTAGCATTGTATTCCTCCCCGTCCGCCTATGTTTTCACTGAAGGAATGTTCTCTAAAAACTTTAAAATAACAAATGGAACAAGGCAGGGGTGCCCCCTGTCGCCACTAATTTTTGCATTAGTTATGGAACCACTTGGAAAAACAATTAGGAATAATATAGCAATCCAAGGAATTCCCTCTTTTGACCGAGAACATAAAATATCACTCTTTGCAGATGACATCATTTTGACTCTATCTGACCCCTACAACTCATTAAAAGCTGCACACGAGACACTATTGGAATTCAGCAAAGTAGCCTACTACAAGGTGAACGCATCTAAATCTAGTATTTTAGGAATAGCGATTGACAACAAAACTAAATTCGATATGCAAAAAGATTTCCCATAGACGTGGTCCCCAGAATCTATCACCTACTTAGGTATACAACTAGTATCCCCCACTTCGAAAGTTTTCCAACTTAACTACCAACCCCTACTAAAAACATTTCAAGAAGATATCTCAAGACTCCAAAAATTCTACTTATCTTGGAATGGTCGCTTAGCGGCATACAAGATGTTACTACTTCCAAAACTAATGTACATATTCAGAACCCTTCCAGTACCTATCTCAAACAATTTCTTTAAAGCCATGCAAAACCAAATGTCAAAGTTTATATGGGCAGGTAAGAGAGCTAGGTTCCCGTCGCAAATGCAAGAAAGTCACAAGGAAATAGGAGGATTAGGGGTACCTAATTTAAAAGACTACTATATAGCAGCAGTATTAGACCAACTGAAACAATGGTTCGCCAACAAAGACATTAAACACTGGTCCCAACTAGAACAGTCATGGTTGCACCCTAGATCCCTACAATCATTGATACTTGCTAACAATATATAACAAGTTACAATCAAAAATGATCACCCTACCATACAAGCTACAATGCAAGCCTGGTCCCACCTAAAAAAGACATCCAGCCCAAAAACAGAATTCACAGAAATACCTATCCCACTAGAAACCCTGAAATGGCTGATCCCAAACATTTCCCTAGAACAATGGCAAAGTAATCAAATCTTACTATTGAGGGATATAATACAAGAAGATAAGTTGATACCATTCAAAGACATACAAAATAAGTTTCATCTACAGTCATCAGAGTTTCTGACCTACCTACAGATTGCCTCATGGTACAACAGATGGAAATCATCAAATTCTCTCATACCAACTCTAGTATGGAAGTATTTGAATTCCACTAACCCTAAAATGAAAGGCATATCTATGATGTACACAATACTCAATGCCAAAAAATCATTTACAAAACTCACTCCCTTACAAAAATGGGAAAAAGAATTAGGCCAGACGTTTACAGATAAACAATGGTTATCGGCATTTAAATGTAATCATAGATTTTCGAGGTGCTCTAACTATGAGGAACTGGCGGCAAAACTAATAGCAAGAGGGCATTATACTCCGTACATGATGGCTAAATTCTCTAGAGAAAATTCTAATTTGTGTTGGAGAGGCTGCGACCAAGTTGGAACATTGACTCACATGCTATGGTCATGCAAGCATATTCGCAGCTTCTGGTCAGAAATATTTAAACTAATAGCGAAAATAACAGGAGTCTTTACCACACCATCGGTCGAGAAGGCCATTTGAAGCATCAACATGTCAGAATACCCAATCTCAGTGAGATCTATAGCGATGCATATACTATTTGCCGCCAGGTCCATGTTGGTGAGTAAGTGGAGATCCGATGAAATTCCAAGTATCAGAGAAATCACTACAAAAATCAACACTATATCTGTTTATGAAAAAAATCTTAGCTTATAGAGATGGATATGGCGCAAAATATCTTTCCAATTGGAAACTGTGGAATTCACTATTTCATACATAAAAATAATTCTGTTACCTGTATTCCAGTTGTAGTTCAAATCACTATCTTGTTACCCTATCTTACTTTCTATCCCCCCCCCCCTCTCCTTTTATCGTACCAGTTTACATGGTGATATGTCTTAATCACCATAGTTAATATACTATTGAATGAAACCAATCTATTGTGAAGTTCAACTATGAACATAATGCATAAACAATAAGAACTATCTGTCCCAGGATATTGTACTATCTACAAAATGTTATACTGAGTTAATCTGTAATATTTAACATCTTGTGTAACTGATAAATGTACAGAACACAATCCTATCATGGACAAGTTGAATATTTTCATAACATGTATGTATAAAAAATTCTTAATAAAAATTAATCTTTAAAGCTAAAGCTACAAGTTAGTTTAGTGTGACCTCTGCACAGTGTTCAGCTAAAGCTACAAGTTAGGGTAGTACATCCTCCTCACAGTGTTCAGCTAAAGCTACAAGTTAGTGTAGTGCGTCCTCCTCACAGTGTTCAGCTAAAACTACAAGTTAGTGCAGTGCGACCTCTGCACAGTGTTCAGCTAAAGCTACAAGTTAGTGTAGTGCGTTCTCTGAACAGTGTTCAGCTAAAACTACAAGTTAGTGTAGTGAGACCTCTGCACAGTGTTCAGCTAAAGCTACAAGTTAGTGTAGTGCGTCCTCCTCACAGTGTTCAGCTAAAGCTATAAGTTAGTGTAGTGCGTTCTCCTCACAGTGTTCAGATAAAACTACAAGTTAGTGTAGTGCGAGCTCTGCACAGTGTTCAGCTAAAGCTACCTGTAGAAGGTTGGTGGTGTTTTCCTGATCCTATCACTACCGCAGGCAGCTAAATAAGCTACAAGTTCGTTTTTTGCGAGCTCTGCACAGTGTTCAGCTAAAGCTACCTGTAGAAGGTTGGTGGTGTTTTCATACTACAGGCAGGCAGTTGATTTTGCTAGCTGCAGTATCAGTATATATATATATATATATATATATATATATATATATATATATATATATATATATATATATATATATATATCCCAGCTTAGTGCAGCTACAGGCCATTAGTATGTCTGGAAGGCCAACAAGGAGAGGCAGACAGTCACAAGCCAATAAAAGAGGGCTAGCAGACTCTGTGTCTAGAGGCAACAGTGCTGGTCGTGGAGACGGTGCAACCTCATCAGCACATGGCCATGGGACATGCTTGGCCTTTTTTCCGCCAGCTGGTCGTGTTGAGCCACAACATGCGGAAGACTTGGTCGAGTGGATGACCAAGCCGTCCTCATCCTTCTCATTCTCTCTCACCCATGCTCAGGGTACTTTGTCTGGAAAAGCAGCTGCCAACGCGGCCTCTTCCCTTGGCTCAATGGCATCAGTGACTCCTTTTCTAGCCCCACCATGTCCTCCTGAGGAGTCCCTCGAACTGTTTGACCACAGTGTTGGGTACATGCTCCAGGAGGATGCCCAGGGTTTAGAAGGCTCTGATGATGATACTGAGCTAGATGAAGGCAGTAACGTGAGCACAGACAGAGGGGGTGCCCAAGAAGGACAGCAATCTGGCAGTCATGCTTCCCCTGCTGCAGCATACTGCGAGGTTTGCTCCAGTGATGAGGAGGGAGGGGATGATGAGATCACTGACTCAATGTGGGTGCCTGATAGGAGAGAGGAGGAAAGGAGGAGGAGACACATCACCAACGAGGCAGGATATCCTCCAGGGGCCAGCCTAAGGGCAGCACACTGACTGCATCACACCCCAAAGCTCTGCATGTGCAGGGCGCTGTGGTCTCTGCGTGTTATTCCAAAAGTTCTTTTGTGTGGGTCTTTTTTGAGACGAGTGCAACAGATCGCACCGCTGCTATTTGCAACATATGTCTCAAGCGTATCTCGCATGGCCAAAACATCTCCTGCTTGGGCACCACATGCTTGACCAGACATATGTTGACCTGCCATGCAGTTCGTTGGCAAGCGTATCTAAAAGACCCACACCAAAGAACAAAAAGGACCTCTCCTTGCTCCTCATCAGCTGAGATCTCCAACCCTACTATACCTTCAGTCCTCTCTGAGACCTGCACTGAGAGGAATGAAGGTGTAGAATTAGGTGTGTCACAGCCAAGTACTTGTGGGCAATCTGCTTTCAGTACACCAACGTCAGATTGTACCAGGCAAATTTCCCTGCCCCAGCTGCTGCACCGCCGAAAGAAGTTCGCTCCCAGCCATCCACATGCCTAGTGGTTGAATGCTAGCTTGGCAAAATTGCTAGCACTTCAACTGCTGCCTTTTCAGTTGGTAGACTCTGCCCCCTTCGGTGAGTTTGTGGAATGTGCGGTTCCTCAGTGGCAGGTACCCAAACACCACTTTTTCTCATGGAAGGCGATTCCGGCTCTCCACCGGCATGTGGAAGGCAATGTCCCTGCCTCGCTGGACAGGGCGGTCAGTGGTAAGGTGCATATTACTGCTGACTCATGGTCCAGCAGGCATGGACAGGGACGTTACCTAAGTTTCACCATGCACTGGGTGACTCTGCTGGCAGCTGGGAAGGATGCAGGACAAGGTGCAGTAGTGTTGGAGGTTGTTCCACCACCACGCCTCCAAAATGCCACTACTAATGATTGTGGCACACCTCTCTCTTCCCCTCTTCTTCTTCTTCCTGCATGGCGCCTTCCTGTGCTTTGTCCTCAGAACCAGCGGTGCTCCGTAGCCGTTCAAGGGGCTACGCAAGTATGCAGGCCAAAAGATGCCATGCGGTGCTTGAGCTGGTGTGCTTGGGGGACAGGAGCCACACTGGGGCAGAGGTTCTGTCAGCTCTGCAGGGGCAGGTTCAGAGGTGGTTGACGTCACGCCAACTTAAGGCAGGAATGGTGGTTTGCGACAATGGCACCAACCTCCTCTCTGCCCTCCGACAGGGACAAATGACCCATGTGCCCTGTTTGGCTCACATCCTTAACTTGGTGGTGCAGCGGTTTTTGGGCAGGTACCGGGGCTTACAGGATGCCCTGTGGTAGGCCAGGAAAGTCTGTGTGCATTTCCGCCAGTACTCGGCCAGTACTCTGCCAGTACTCGGCTGGCAGACCTCCAAAAGGAGTTTAACCTGCCCAAGAACCGCCTAATCTGTGACATACCCACCAGGTGGAACTCATCGTTGGCCATGCTGCAGCAGCTGCACATGCAGCAGAGGGCCATCAATGAGTACCTGTGCGACTATGGCAGCAGGACAGGGTCAGGGGAGCTTGTTTTTTTCCCCACGCCAGTGGGCCATGATCAGGGATGCATGCACTGTCCTGTCACCATTTGAGGAGGCCACGAGGATGGTGAGCAGTGACAGTGCATGCATCAGTGACACTGTCCCCCTTGTCAACCTGTTGGAGCACACGCTGTATGGAATAATGGACAGGGCACTTGAGGCAGAACAGAGGCAGGAAGAGGAGGACTTCCTTAGCTCTCAAGGCCCCCTTTATCCAGACAGTGTTCCTGCATGCCTGCCGATCACACAGGAAGAGGACGAGGAGGAGGAGGAGGATTGTGTCAGTATGGAGGTGGAGCCTGGTACTCAGCATCAGCAGCAGTCTTTAAGGGATCAGTCCCAAGAAACACATGGACTTGTACGTGGCTGGGAGGAGGTGGCTGCGGACCATGTCGTCCTTAGTGACCCAGAGGACTCCGGACCGAATGCCTCAGCAAACCTACGCTGCATGGCCTCCCTGATCCTGCAAAGCCTGCGTAAGGATCCACGTATTCGTGGTATCAAGGAGAAGGACCAATACTGGCTGGCAACCCTCCTTGATCCACGTTACAAGGGTAAGGTTGCGGACCTTATCTTGCTGTTACAGAGGGAGCAAAGGATGAAACATCTTCGGGAGGCCTTGCAGAAAGGTCTGTGCAACGCGTTCCCAGAGACTGGGAGGTTACAAACTCCTGTTTCTGGACAACGTGTTGCTGAGGCCAGTCAAAGAAGGAGTGGTGGAGAAGGTGGCCATCTGACCGATGCATTCAGACAATTTTTTAGTCCGCAGCCCCAAGGTATGATCGGTTCCAGCAACCATCGCCAGCGTCTGTTTTACATGGTGCAGGAATACCTAGGGGCAAGATCTGACTTGGACACCTTTCCCACCGAAAAAAAATTGAGGATGGATCACTGGCCAGAGCTTGCACAGTATGCAATTGAGCTACTGGCCTGTCCTGCATCCAGCGTTCTTTCGGAACGCACATTCAGTGCTGCTGGAGGCTTTGTAACCAATCACAGGGTGCGTCTGTCCACCGACTCGGTCAATCGACTGACCTTCATAAAAATGAATCAGTCTTGGATCACCACCAGCTACCAAGCACCTGATGCTGATGTAACCGAATAATTTTTTTTGAAATCTCAGATCCCTTCAAAGACTGCCTATGCTGATGCTGAGTGACTATCCTGAGTAATTATCCTCTTCCTCCTCAATGATCACGCTGATAGCTTGTAAGAACATTTTTGGTTCTGGGCGCTGCCACCAGTGCCTAAGGCCCAATTTTTCAGCTCCTGTTTAACAGGGGCGTGTAATTACAATTTTTGATGCAATACTTTGCAGCAGGGCTCGTTCCTGCGTTCCAACTATAGTATCTGTGAGGGGTTGCTGTGTTGTGGCACCAGAACCAGTGCATAAGGTCCAATTTTTCAGCCCCTGTTCAACAGGGTAATGTAATTCCAATTCTTGATCTAATATTTCACAGCAGGGCCCTGTGAGGGCTTACAGTGTTGTGGCCACAATAACACCTAAGGCCCAAATTTCTGCTGAGTATATAGGGCAGGCCCCTACTTTCAAACATCCAACTTACAAACGACTCCTACTTGCAAACGGAAGGAGACAACAGGAAGTGAGATGAAATCTACCCCTAGGAAGGGAAATTCTCTCCTGTGAGAGTTAATATGGGAAAAACTTTTCTCCTTTCCACTGATGCTTTATCACCAATCCTTGTTTCACAAAAAAACCCAAATTTTCAAAAAACATTTGTCATTGGGACAAAAAGTGAGGTGAAATCTTCTGAAGAGGAGCACAGACAGCAAAACAAATGTCACAGGGGTGATAACCCTTCCCTATGTTTTCCAAAAAGCTTAAAATAGATTTTTTTGCTGGAGCTAAACACGTTAAAAATGTACCAGTTCAAAATTACAAACAGATTCTACTTAACAACAAACCTACAGTCCCTGTCTTATTTGCACCTCCTGTATACTGCTGTTCAGAGTACAGAGCCTGTATACTGCTGTTTCCTTTTTTAATTTGGGTGCGGGGTTCCCCTTAATATCCATACAAGACCCAAAGGGCCTGGTAATGGACTGGGGGGTACCCATGCCATTTGTCTCATTGATTTTCATCCATATTGCCAGGATCCAACATTACATTAAAGCCGCAAGCAGTTTTAAATGACTTTTTTCCTTTAAAAATGACATTTTGTGCAGGGACTGTTCTAAGCACGGGAAACATGCGCCAACGATATTTAAAGGAATATTTCACTTTTTTTTTTACTTTAAGCATCATTAAAATCACTGCTCCCGAAAAAATGGCCGTTTTTAAAAGTTTTTTTTGCATTGATACATGTCCCCTGGGGCAGGACCCGGGTCCCCAAATCCTTTTTAGGACAATACCATGCAAATTAGCCTTTAAAATGAGCACTTTTGATTTTGAACATTCAAGTCCCATAGACGTCAATGGGGTTCTATTGTTCGTGCAAATTTTCGGTCCGTTCGCAGGTTCTGGTGCGAACCGAACCGGGGGGTGTTCGGCTCATCCCTATTACCACCCACTGCTCCTTCCACTATTTCTAGTGGTGAGTAGTGGCTGTGTACTAAACTGTCCCTTATAGAACGACATCTCCTATACACAATCTCTGGACGATCTGATACATATTTAGAAAGCACAGGATCTTCTGCAAGGAAGTGCCAATTATGAGCTATAAGTGTACGGAACTGATCCTGATGGGCACTAAAAGTGGTAATTAGTTTAGTGGTTGAACTATTATTCTGAGCCCTCAATTTAAAGATAAGTTGCTCACTTTGGTTAGACCTGGCCCTCTGATATGCCTTTTTCAGGACTTTTTTACTGTATCCCCTATTGATTAGTCACCCAAAAAGGGCTTCTGCTTCAATTTAGAAGTCTTCTTCCCTGGCGCAGTTTTGATGCAGTCTGAGATATTGACTGAATGGGATACTGCATACTAGGGAGCGGGGATGAGCACTAGAATATTTATAAGATGGTATTACCAGCAGTTTCTTTACGGTATGCTATGAATAGAGCCATCAGGATTAAGGAAAAGGCGTAAATCAAGAAAGGGGATACTGTGTATCTGATTGCATAGTAAATTTAAGATTAAAATGATTGACAGATATATATGTCATGAATTCAGGTACATTGACGCACCGTCATCCGAAAACAGTGCTCTCTCCCACCCTTACAGGTACAGGTTGGCATATGATGGGGCACAAGAGGTCCCCATTGCAACCCCCTGCACCTGGAGGTAAGTGGATCCATTAAAGAAAAAGAAATTGGAAGTCAAAATATGTTTCAAAAGGGTTGTGACAAAGTTGCAAAGTTTCCAATTATTTTCATCCTGTTTCCGCAGGAAGCCTTAGATTACCTCAATACCCTTATGATGAGGAATACTAGAATAAAGGGCATCTATGTCAATGGCTACTAATATGGCTCCAGTTGGCAACTGGCTATCCACATATTTACTAGCTGTTTCCGTGTGACAACCGATACCAGAGACTATTGGTCATCCAGGGGGATTCTCAAGACTTTTGTGGACGTTCAAGAGGGCATAGAAGGTTGGTGTAATGGGCCATTTCACTTATAAGTATTTGAAAAGGTTCTTATCAATAAGAGCCTGTTGATGTGCTTCAGCTAAGATGGCTTTGTATTGGGACCTTAATTCAATCAACAGATCCGCGGGGACCTGAGGATACCAATCATTATTGTTCAGAATTGTCTCGCACCTCTGTATATATTGGTCCCTATCCATTATGACCACATTCCTGCCCTTATCAAATGGTTTTACAACAATCTGGTCATTTAGAGTTAAACTCTTCAGGGCCGATTGTTGCACATGTCTCAAATTGCCCACAAAATGGAAAGGAAAGAAGAAAAACATAACCCCTATGGCACAGATACGCACAGGCAAGATAGACCAATTTGTGGTCAAACAGACACAGATCAATCAGGATTAGATGTAGTTAATTTATTCTCTTACCCTTTGTTTCCAGTTGAAACGGAGGTACTTCAATTGGACCTTGATCAGAAGATCGATAAGTTTGAACTTAATAAAGATTTCCATCTTTTTTTTTTTTTGCATCTTTTTGCAAGAAATTTAACATACAAATATATTTTTGATAAAGATCGGGGACAAACAGGAACACGAGAAGAGAATATATACAAAGGATTCAAGGCCCAAGACTTCCACACTAGGGATGAGTCGAACACCCCCCTGTTCGGTTCGCACTAGAACATGCGAACAGGAAAAAAGTTCGTTCGAACACACAAACACCGTTAAAGTCTATGGGACACGAACATGAATAATCAAAAATGCTAATTTTAAAGGCTTATATGCAAGTTATTGTAATAAAAAGTGTTTGGGGACCTGGGTCCTGCCCCAGGGGACATGGATCAATGCAAAAAAAAGTTTTAAAACGTCCGTTTTTCGGGAGCAGTGATTTTAATAATGCTTAAAGTGAAACAATAAAAGTGTAATATCCCTTTAAATTTCGTACCTGGGGGGTGTCTATAGTATGCCTGTAAAGTGGCACATGTTTCCCGTGTTTAGAACAGTCTGACAGCAAAATGACATTTCAAAGGAAAAAAGTCATTTAAAACTACTCGCGGCTATTAATGCATTGCCGGTCCGACAATATACATAGAAGTTCATTGATAAAAACGGCATGGGAATTCCCCACAGGGGAACCCCGAACCAAAATTAAAAAAAAAAATTACATGGGGGTCCCCCTAAATTCCATACCAGACCCTTCAGGTCTGGTATGGATTTTAAGGTAAACCCCGCGCCAAAATAAAAAAAAACGGCGTGGGGTCCCCCAATAAATCCATACCAGACCCTTATCTGAGCACGCACCCTGGCAGGCTGCAGGAAAAGAGGGGGGACGAGAGAGCACCCCCCTCCTGAACCGTACCAGGCCACATGCCCTCAACATTGGGAGGGTGCTTTGGGGTAGCCACCCAAAACACCTTGTCCCCATGTTGATGAGGACAAGGGCCTCATCCCCACAACCCTGGCCGGTGGTTGTGGGGGTCTGCGGGGGGGCTTATCGGAATCCGGAAGCCCCCTTTAACAAGGGGACCCCCAAATCCCACCCCCCCTGTGTGAAATGGTACCATTTCACTAAAAAACTGTCAAAGATGTTAAAAATGACAAGAAACAGTTTTTCCTTTATTTAAATGCTTCTTCTTTCTTCTTTCTTCTATCTTCCTTCATCTTCTTCTTCTTCTGGTTCTTCCTCCGGTGTTCTTGTCCAGCATCTCCTCTGTGGCATCTTCTTCCCTTCTTCTCCTCAGGCCGCTCCGCATCCATGGCATGAAGGGAGGCTCCCGCTCTTCTCTTCATCTTCTTCTCTTCTTCATCTTCTTCTCTTCTTCATCTTCTTCTCTTCTACATCTTCTTCTCTGGGCCGCTCCGCATCCATGGCATGGAGGGAGGCTCCTGCTGTGTGACGCTTATCTTCTTCTGATGGTTCTTAAATAATGGTGGGGGTGGGGCCACCCTGTGACCCCGCCCCCCTCTGACGCATGGTGACTTGACGGGACTTCCCTGTGACATCATGGGGAATGCCACAGGGAAGTCCCATCATGTCCCGTGTGTCAGAGGGGGGCGGGGTCACCGGGTGGCCCCGCCCCTCCATTATTTAAGAACCATCAGAAGAGGAGAAGCGTCACACAGCGGCAGCCTCCCTCCATGCCATGGATGTGGAGCAGCCCGGAGAAGAAGATGAAGAAGAAAAGAAGATGAAGAAGAGAAGAAGATGAAGAAGAGAAAAAGATGAAGAGAAGAGCGGGAGCCTCCCTCCATGCCATGGATGTGGAGCGGCCTGAGGAGAAGAAGGGAAGAAGATGCTGCGGAGGAGATGCTGGACGAGAACACCGGAGGAAGAACCAGAAGAACCAGAAGAAGAAGAAGATGAAGGAAGATAGAAGAAAGAAGAAAGAAGAAGCATTTAAATAAAGGAGTTGTCAAAAAACTGTCTCTTGTCATTTTTAACACTTTTGACAGTTTTTTAGTGAAATGGTAGGGGTAAAGTACCCCCTTACCATCTCATACAGGGGGGAGGGCCAGGATCTGGGGTTCCCCTTGTTAAAGGGGGCTTCCAGATTCCGATAAGCCCCCCGCCCGCAGACCCCCACAACCACTGGCCAGGGTTGTGGGGATGAGGCCCTTGTCCTCATCAACATGGGGACACGGTGTTTTGGGGGCTACACCAAAGCACCCTCCCAATGTTGAGGGCATGTGGCCTGGTATGGTTCAGGAGGGGGGGGGCTCTCTCATCCCCGCTCTTTTTCTGTGGCCTGCCAGGTTGTGTGCTCAGATAAGGGTCTGGTATGGATTTTTGGGGGGACCCCACACCGTTTTTTTTTTTAATTTTGGCGCGGGGTTCCCCTTAATATACATACCAGACCTGAAGGATCTGGTATGGAATTTAGGGGGACCCCCACGTCATTTTTTTTTACATTTTGGCCGGGGTTCCCCTTAATATCCATACCAGACCTGAAGGGCCTGGTATGGAATTTAGTGGGACCCCCACATCATTTTTTTTTAAATTTTGGTTCAAGGTTCCCCTGTGGGGAATTCCCATGCCGTTTTTATCAATGAACTTCTATGTGTATTGTCGGACCGGCAATGCATTAATAGCTGCGAGTAGTTTTAAATGACTTTTTTTCCTTTGAAATGTCATTTTGCTGTCAGACTGTTCTAAACATGGGAAACATGCACCCCTTTAGAGGCATACTATAGGCACCCCCCAGCTATGAAATTTAAAGGGATATTACACATTTATTTTTTCACTTTAAGCATTATTAAAATCACTGCTCCCGAAAAAACGGACGTTTTTAAAACTTTGTTTTGCATTGATCCATGTCCCCTGGGGCAGGACCCAGGTCACCAAAAACTTTTTATGACAATACCATGCATATAAGCCTTTAAAATTAGCACTTTTGATTTCTCCCATAGACTTTTAAAGGGTGTTCCGCGGCATTCGAATTTGCTGCGAACACCCCAAATTGTTCGCTGTTTGGAGAACTTGCGAACAGCCGATGTTCGAGTCGAACATGACTTCGACTCGAACTCGAAGCTCATCCCTATTCCACACATTAAAAACCCTCATCCAGTTATTGGATGAGAGTGAGAGATGTAATGGAGGTGAGTTAGCGACCTCTTCCTCTTCAGATGAGGAGGATATGACTATGGAAATAGAACCTGAGCCATTTAAGTTTAAAGCCAAATCTATAAAATTTCCCCAATTTCAGACCTGCCCAGCTGTGTGGGCATTCCTGAAACAAACCTTGAAGCAAATTGAGAGTTTCTCCTTTGCTTTTCATTTTGTGGGAAATTTGACACACGTGCAATCACAATCGGCCCTGAAGAGTTTAACTCCAAATGACCAGATTGTTGTAAAACCGTCCGAATGTGGTCGTAATCGATAGGGACCAATATATACAGATGTGCAAGACAATTCTGAACAATAATGATTGGCATCAACAGGTCCCCGTGGATCTGTTGATTGATTTAAGGTCCCAATACAAAGCCATTTTAGCTGAAGCATATCAACAGGCCCTTATTGATAAGGACCTTTTCGAATACTTAGAAGTGAAATGGCCCACTACACCAACCTTCTATGCCCTCCCGAAAGTCCACAAAGGTCTTGAGAATTCTCCTGGATGCCCGATAGTCTCTGGTATCAGTTGTCACGCGGAAACAGCTAGTAAATATGTGGATAGCCAGTTAAGACCTCATGTTATGGGACTCCCATTGTACCCTAAAGACACTTTGGAACTGCTTAAAGTGATTGAAGGGCTTACTATTCCAACTGGAGCCATATTAGTAGCCATTGACATAGAGGCCCTTTACTTTAGTATCCCCCATCATAAGGGTATTGAGGTAATCTCAGGCTTCCTGCGGGAACAGGATAAAAATAATTGGAAACTTTGCAACTTTGTCGCAACCCTTTTGAAACATATTTTGACTTCCAATGTCTTTCTCTTTAATGGATCCACTTATCTCCAGGTGCAGGGGGTTGTGATGGGGACCTCTTGTGCCCCATCGTATGCCAACCTGTACCTGGAAGGGTGGGAGAGAGCACTGTTTTCGGATGATGGTGCGTCGATGTACCTTCGCCACAATAACAATGACGTGCTTGTCATCTGGACGGTTACCACCAATGAACTCTCTGAATTAATAACATATATATCTGTCAATCATTTTAATTTTAAATTTACTATGCAATCGGATACACATAGTATCCCCTTTCTTGATTTACACCTCTTCCTTAATCATGATGGCTCTATTCATAGCACCCTATACCGTGAAGAAACTGCCGGTAATACCATCTTACATTATTCTAGTGCTCATCGCAGTATCCCATTCAGTCAATATCTCAGACTGCATCAAAACTGCCCCAGGGAAGAAGACTTTGAGATTGAAGCAAAAGCCCTTTTTGGGTGACTTATCAATAGGGGATACAGTAAAAAAGTCCTGAAAAAGATTTATCAGAGGGCCAGGTCTAACCAGTGTGAGCAACTTATATTTAAATCGAGGGCTCAGAATAATAGTTCTACCACTAAACTAATTACCACTTTTAGTGCCCATCAGGATCAGTTCCATACACTTATAGCTTATAATTGGCACTTTCTTGCAGAAGATTCTGTGCTTTCTAAATATGTTTCAGATTGTTTAGAGATTGTGTATAGGAGATGCCATTCTATAAGGGACAGTTTAGTACACAGCCACTACTCACCACTAGAAATAGTGGAAGGAGTAGTGGGTGGTAATGGAACATATAGATGTGGGAATTGTGACCAGTACCCTTGGATCAGGGAGGGTGAAGGATGCTTATTACCCAGAGGTGGCTATCTGAAATCAAGGACATATGCTGATTGTCGCACCATAGGTGTGGTGTATTTGGCTACATGCACCTGTGGTGCATTTTATATTGGAAAAATGAAACGCACATTTGCAAGATGAATACAGGATCACCTATACTATATTGATGTTGGTCTGCTATATACACCCATTTGTAAGCATCTCGGCCTTAACCTCCCTGGCAGTATGATTATTTCATATTTTTGATGCTGAAAGCGTTTTATATTGTAGGCCTGTAATTATTAAGAATAACTCACTTAAATCTGTCCAAACCAGAGTCTAGTAGACATCTTGGGTATAATAAAGTTTGAAACATGAAATCATAAATTATGATATAATAAGTAACTATAAATAATTATACCAAATAATAATATAATAATAATAAAAATTATTCAATAATGTAATCAAATCAAAAACACTGAAATTTGCTCAGATGCAGAATTGTCGCTGTCATTACTTTTCAGTGTTTGATGATGGATCTCCCCACAAATCACTATCGCTCAATTCTGCGAGTGATTCTAATTTATTATCGCTGTTTTCTAGCTGGTCTAAAACCACTTTAGATGTAAAGGGATGGTTTTGGTTGCTGCATGCAGGGCACTGGACAAAGCACTAGGGACAAAAGGGATGTGAAATAATTTCAAATAGTAATGTCATCTGTAAGATTACAGTGTACTGTATATGTATTGTGTGTGTTTCACTTTGAATTTGGCGCCGTTCTCCGTCCCCGTGCGTTGCAACGGAGACATCGCAGGATCCTGGGGACAAGGTAAGTAAGCTCTTCCTGGATCCTGCGATGCGATCCCGAGTTTGGCTCAGGGTTACCTCTTTCGGTTCTGAAATTCCACCCCGAGCCAGACTCAGGAATACCGCCAGGGAGGTTAATCATGGTTATGATCCTTCATTCATCTCATTCTTTGCCCTTGAAGTAATTTCCCAACAGGAAAGGGGAGGTGACTTTGATAAAAACAACAAGAAGCTAAGTGGATCTATAATCAAAAAGCAACAAGCCCACCAGGAATGAATACAGCATTATCTTTCAAATCCTTTTTATAAGGAATTCACCATTCAGGAAACATCTAGATTAGCCACTATTCTTTCTAATAATCTGATTTTCTTCAAGTAACTTTTCACTTTTCAACTTACGTTGTCATATTTTATTTCTCTGTTTTATTTTATTTTTCATTTATTTATCATGTTTATTATTATTATTATTATTGAGTCTTTATTAGATTGTTTTTTATTACAAGAGTTAGTTATTTCAGTAGTACTAACTATTTTAATGACTGTTTACGAATGATTTGGCATCATTGAGAGCGGGCTGTCTTCTTATCTATGATGGTTATTTGATTGGCGTTCAGATGTCCCTGGTGGATGGGGAGGTTCCTTCTCCTCAGTTCCCATCTGCTAATTATACTCTGGTGGATGGGTGGCGCTTGCGCCCTGAGCCTTACACCAGCCGTCTATATTGCGGCTGGAGGTTTCCGGCGCATGTGCATTCTAAGGGGCACCTGTATTGGATGTGATGTCAGTGAGACGTTTCAGGCTCATCACTTCCGGTGGGACCATGTATATAGGGCAGTAGGAGATGGGATCAGCAATAAGGACGTACACTACGGCGACGGACTAGCTGGATATTGAGGCGCATCTGCTCCCTCTTTCCAACTATGTTCTGGCTTTCCCGTTTTTATATCTCCATCTCCTGCTTGAAGATTTTCAGGTAGTGAGCCATTTTTCTTACTTTATTGTATACTTTATCTTTATAGTGTCAATTGAATACATAGGAAGTTGACTAAGTATGTTCGCAACCGGCAGTTTCACAACCAGCAGCCAGTTATAAAACAATAGCACTAGTCCTGTTTATGCTTTATGCTGCAGGTCTATATGCTCAAGAATAAATAATTTTTGGGGGACATTGAATTGCCATCGATGTGATGGCCGCTCACACCCCCATGTTGTTGCACGATTTGAGCTTATATGCCATGCATGTTAACCTATATATGGGGGGTGACCCATATGGCTGTATGTTTCATCCATATCAATATGTGCCACTGCACTAACATGTTGCCAATACTTCCGTTATATTTGTTCCTTACATGTGTGGCGAAGTGAAGTATTTTGCATCTGAACACATATTTTTGGTGCTTCTAGATTACCATTGGTTAAGACGGTCTTGCCTTCTATACGGTCCGACGCCCATCAGACCAGGCTGGTGTTTCTGGCATCACTTTCATTGGATGGTGACTTGCCCATGCTCTATTTGATTTTGTGATCGCTCCTTTGTCAGTACCAAAAAGTTATGGTGAGCACCCATATTAATTGTTTAATATATTGTTAATATTGTAAAGAAATGTATTTAATGTTGATACTTAACATTGTTATTTTTTGTAACTTGGACATTGTTATAGATGCATGTTGAGCCACCCTGAAGAAGCAGATAATTAGACTGCAAAACGCATTGGCTATCCGCGTATACAAGCATCTGTTCAAGCCTTTGAAGTGAGTATCAATTGTTGTCTTATATGTATATGACCTAATGCTATTAATGTACCATTTTATATTTTTGTATTTTGTAATTAATCTATTTTATTAATATTGTTGTGGTTGTGCTTACCTCAATGACAGAAAAACATATCCGTTAAAATTCCATCATTCCACGAGAGAGTGATACTCTCTCTTTCTTTTTCTATTCACCCATAGGGATGTGGATATGATATTCTGTCACTAAAATTCGTCCAATAAATTTTCTATAAGCCCAGATCCTCCTCTTCTTGGGTCCCTCTTCAACTCTCCTGGCCCCTCCCTCCTGTTGGGTGCCTTCTCAGCAAGCAGCTTGCTATGGGGGCACCTAAGCTGTGTCACAGCTCTCTGTGTCCATTCAGAATGCATTAGGATAAAAAAATCTTTTGACTTTACAACCACTTTAAGTAGAGGACCTGGATAACAGAAGTCGCCATAGGAACCTGCAGGTCCAAGAGTTCCTGGAATCTGTGGAGACTGAACAGATGCCAGTCCATGCATATCTCAATAATCATAAGTTAAGTTAGAAAGACCACTATGATTGCCTATTGACCTTGAACAAGTGGATATAGCTCTTCGTCCATACAGACGATATATGGATCCCCATAGGGATAATAATTTGTTTTTTGTCCGTTTCCAGCAGAAAGAAGAAATTCTTCAAAAAGGCCTCAAGCAGAAGGAACCATGAGTCTGGAGTAAAAATATTTCAGGACTTATTCACTATAACTTTAAGCAACCACGG
Source organism: Aquarana catesbeiana (assembly GCF_042186555.1). Lineage (NCBI taxonomy): Eukaryota > Metazoa > Chordata > Amphibia > Anura > Ranidae > Aquarana > Aquarana catesbeiana. The sequence continues at coordinate 204,772,772 of NC_133330.1, forward strand.
GGCCCTGCAGCCTCTCTTAAACATCCTCCTGGGTTGCAGGGGTGTTTTAACTTCTTATATCGCTTAACTGTTTACACTTATATTTGGATCCCTTGTTAAGCTGGATACTCTGTTTCTGTATCCTCCTACAGAAGTCAAATGCGCTGTTGAAAATTACCCCATTTGAAAAAAAAACATTTCAGAAGGTCCTCTTTACCCAAATTCATGAACCAACAAAACCTCTAAATCCAAGAGGGTGGCCTATGCCCTGGAAATCTCCTTTCCAGATGAGATGGTTGATGCTTTTAACTGCAATTTATTTGGAAGCTTGGAAGAACTATGTGGTTACATACTTTGGCATGCCATAAATAAACCTTTTGGTGGTATATTTCTACAACTACAAGCCCTTTCTTAAAGATTTCAAACAGGACCTAAAAAACTGGGATATACCTTGTTTTTTCACATTTTGGGCTGTCATACTAAAGATAAATATTTTCTATGACTCTTGTATGTTATGCAAATAGTCTTCAAAGAGGCTGCCCTCTGCCACATTTGCATCTATGAGAAGACTCTTTAGCTCTTTTATATGAAAAAATGTATCTCTAATGCCGCGTACACACAATCGGATTTTCCGACAACAAATGTTGGATGTGAGCTTGTTGAAGGTAAGTCCGACCGTGTGTATACTCCATCGGACATTTGTTGTCGGACTTTCCGCCAACAAATGTTGGCTAGCAGGTTTTCAAATTTTCCGCCAACAAATGTTTGTTGTCGGACTTTCTGATTGTGTGTACACAAGTCCGTCGCACAAAAGTCCAAAGTACAAACACGCATGCTCGGAATCAAGGACGAGCTGGAAGCATTCATTCTTGTAAAACTAGCGTTTGTAATGGAGATATCACATTTGTGACGCAGAAAATTATGAAATCTCTCAATAATTTGCATTCTCTTCTTTTTTATAATGATAAAATAATGAAGTTGCTTTGCTGCTGATATTCACAGAGTTCTGACAAACTTATTTTTTATTATTTCTAGTCATGAAATTGCTTTTTTTTTCTAGCGATCTCCAGAATAATCTTTTTTTTTGTGTTTTTTTCTAGTGATCCCCAGAATAATTTATTTTTTGTGGTTTTTTTTTTCTAGTGATCTCCAGAATATTTTTTTGTTTTGTTTTGTGTGTCAAGTTACCACAACACCATTATTATCTTGTATTTTTTAACCTCAAAGATACAACTATGTTGGCATCCCTTGTTAATTTGACATTGTATTTTTGAAATGTACCTGCCTACTCACAAACAAACTGTTCTTTCTGAAGTAAAACACATAGCCAAGTATTTGGTAAAACAAAACTTTTTAATTTTTTTTCAAAAAGTTTTTATTGAGCTATATAAAAACTGTAAATAATAATATTAACAGCATTTGTGAGAACATTTTAAGGAGTAATTTTAGATAGAACCATGTAATCTAGGGGTCTTGGACAAACAAATCAGGGTGGAGTAGCTAGAGAGATATACCATAATACATCAGGGCAGTATCTATCGTTAATAACGAAGTATCTGGATGGATCTTGTTTACAAAATTCCCTAGGATTACAAGATACAGAGAATAGCAAGAAGAGGGAGGGTAGTTGGAGTGGTGGAGGAGGGGGGGTTGGAGTGGAGTACAAGTTCTTATTATATAGGTAAAGGGAGGGGGGGCGTCATGACTGTTGTAGAGTTATTGTGAGCGGTAGCGGTTTTCTTCATGGTGTTGGTAGAGAAGGTTGGAAATGTCGGGTGAAGACAGTGAGAAAAGACTTTTGGGACATATTAAGGCCAGATGACAACTAAAGTTCACTGGTGGTGGGTTGTCCGTCAGGGGAGACTGCCTCTCCTGGGCTTGAGGGGGGAGTCCCATAATAGGAGAACGAGTACTGGCCAAAGTTGGCTAAGTCTTTTGGAGAGAGTGCTGAGAGCATGAAGGGTTGCCACTTGGAGTAGAAGTGAGCTTTAGATCTTTCATGTTTGAAGTCGGTGTTGAGTCGATTTTTTAATAGTAGGAGTAGGAGCTCTCATTTGATTTGGGTGGTATTGGGAAAGTGAGATGAAGTCCAGTGGAGCTTTCAGTGGTAGTTGTATTTGTATTTTGGGACCATGGTAGCAGTTGGGGGTCCCAGTGACCAAAGATGAGAAGCAGTGGGTCCTTCAGTAGCTTTAATAGGGTTACTTAAAAAGTGTAGGATAAGACCTGATCCCAGAAGATGGAGATGTAGGAGCACGCCCAGAAATGGTGGGTCAGGGATGGTCTCAGTTGGTGGCAGAGGGGGAAGTTGGCATTGCTTTGTTCTATTTTGGAAGAGAGGAAGGGTATATGGGCTCGATGGACGATCTTTAGTTGAGTTTCTCTCCATATTTAATTGGGGATTAATCGTTGTACTTTGTTGAAACCCTGTAGTATTTTGCCTACTAGGTCTGCATCTGGGAAATCTTTCCCCCAGTTAGCTACAGATGAGGATGCCAGAGGGGGGTGGTCTTTCATAGAAGAGGTTTATAGATGTTCGAGATTTTATAGGAGCCTTCTAGGAGTAGTTGGTCTGTGATGTTTGGTTTAAATCTTTTACAATCCTCTCTGCATGCGTCCCTTAAGAAGCTGATGCATCGCCCAACGTGGAAGGCATGGGCTTGGGGAAGTAAGAAAGTTTCAGCTATGGTTGAGAAGGATAGAGGTGAATGGTTTATGTTCCAATCCAGGGGGAAGCTAGGGTTCCCTTGTATTGGTAGACGACTTGACATGAAAGGAGAGAGCTTGAGGCTTTTCCTGGTTTCCCTCCAAGCGTTAGCTGTCTCTCTCAGCAGGAGGTTGTGTTGGTATAAAGGTGGGATTGATTTCCACTTGCAATGAAGAAGGGCCACTAAGGAAAATGGGTGGGCCATTTCAGACTCCATGGAGTAATTGGAATAGCGTGAGGATTGTGATATGCAGTCCAGACTAGTTCTCAGTAAACATGCTAAGTTATAAGTTCTAACATTTGGAAGACTAATACCCACTTCACATCTGGGAAGATATAGTTTATTTAAAGCTACCTTATATACTCGTGCATAAGCCAAGATTTTAAGCCCTTTTTTTTAGGCTGAAAGTGCCCCGCTTATACTTGAGTCATCGCTGTCTGCCTACATGATCAGCGTGTCATGCAGACAGACGGCGGCCATTCCACTGTTCAAAAGCCGCACCTCCTCCTTGCTTATGATAGGAAGAACACTCAATTTCCCAGCATTCAGCGTTCAGCCTATCATGGACATCCTCTCACCCTCATCCGTGGTATGAGGATGAGCGGATGTCTGTGATAGGCTGACCGCTGATTGCTAGGAAATTGAGTGTTCTGCCTATCACAGACGAGGAGGAGGCGCGGCTTTTGAAGAGTGGAATGGCCGCCGAACGTTATTATCACAAGCTGATCGGTGGATGCAGAGCGGCACATGATGCAGATCGCTACAGGGACACATGCACAGGACACAGGTAGGTGACACATGCACAGGTAGGTGACACATGCACAGGACACAGGTAGCTAGGGATGAGCCGAACACCCCCCTGTTCGGTTCGCACCAGAACTTGTGAACAAGCAAAAAATTTGCTCAAACACGCGAACACCATTAAAGTCTATGGGGCACGAACATGAATAATAAAAAGTGCTAATTTTAAAGGCTTATATGCAAGTTATTGTCATAAAAAGTGTTTGGGGACCTGGGTCCTGCCCCAGGGGACATGGAGCAATGCAAAAAAAAGTTTTAAAAATGGCAGTTTTTTTGGGAGCAGTGATTTTAATAATGCTTAAAGTGAAACAATAAAAGTGTAATATTCCTTTAAATTTCGTACCTGGGGGGTGTCTATAATATGCCTGTAAAGGGGCGCATGTTTCCCGTGTTTAGAACAGTCTGACAGCAAAATGACATTTCAAAGGAAAAAAAGTCATTTAAAACTACTTGCGGCTATTAATGAATTGTCGGTCCGACAATACACATAAAGGTTAATTGATAAACCGTACCAGGCCATATGCCCTCAACATTGGGAGGGTGCTTTGGGGTAGCCCCCCAAAACACCTTGTCCCCATGTTGATGGGGACAAGGGCCTCATCCCCACAACCCTTGCCCAGTGGTTGTGGGGGTCTGCGGGCGGGGGGCTTATCGGAATCTGGAAGCCCCCTTTAACAAGGGGACCCCCAGATCCCGGCCCCCCCGTGTGAAATGGTAAGGGGGTTACCATTTCACAAAAAAACTGTCAAAAATGTTAAAAATGACAAGAGACAGTTTTTGACAATTCCTTTATTTAAATGCTTCGTCTTTCTTCTATCTTCTATCTTCTTTCTTCTATCTTCCTTCGGTTTCTTCCTCCATCTTCTTCTTCTTCTGGTTCTTCTGGGTCTTCTTCCGGTGTTCTCGTCCGGCATCTCCTCCACGGCGTCTTCTTCTCTTCATCTTCATCTTCTTCTCTGGGCGGGCCGCTCCGCATCCATGATGGCATGGAGGGAGGCTCCCGCTGTGTGACACTTCTCCTCTTCTGACGGTTCTTAAATAACGGAGGGCGGGGCCACCCGGTGACATCACCCCCCTCTGACACACGGGGACTTGACGGGGACTTCCCTGTGGCATTCCCCATGACATCAGAGGGGGCGGGGTCACCGGGTGGCCCCGCCCTCCGTTATTTAAGAACCATCAGAAGAGGAGAAGCATCACACAGCGGGAGCCTCCCTCCATGCCATCATGGATGCGGAGCGGCCCAGAGAAGAAGATGAAGAGAAGAAGATGCCGTGGAGGAGATGCCGGACGAGAACACCGGAGGAAGAACCAGAAGAACCAGAAGAAGAAGAAGATGGAGGAAGAAACTGAAGGAAGATAGACGATAGAAGAAAGAAGATAGAAGAAAGAAGAAGCATTTAAATAAAGGGATTGTCAAAAACTGTCTCTTGTCATTTTTAACACTTTTGACAGTTTTTTTGTGAAATGGTAGGTTACCATTTCACAGAGGGGGGAGGGCCGGGATCTGGGGGTCCCCTTGTTCCCATAAGACCCCCGCAACCACCGGGCGAGGGTTGTGGGGATGAGGCCCTTCTCCCCATCAACATGGGGACAAGGTGTTTTGTGGGGCTACCCCAAAGCACCCTCCCAATGTTGACAGCATGTGGCCTGGTACGGTTCAGGAGGGGGGGCCCGCACACTCTCGTCCCCCCTCTTTTCCTGCGGCCTGCCAGGTTGCGTGCTCAGATAAGGGTCTGGTATGGATTTTTGGGGGGACCCCACGCCGTTTTTTTTTTTACATTTTGGCACGGGGTTCCCCTTAATATCCATACCAGACCTGTAGGGCCTAGTATGGAATTTAGGGGGACCCCCACATCATTTTTTTTTTTTTATTTTGGTTCGTGGGGAATTCCCATGCCATTTTTATCAATGAACTTTTATGTGTATTGTCGGACCGGCAATTCATTAATAGCTGCGAGTAGTTTTAAATGACTTTTTTCCTTTGAAATGTCATTTTGCTGTCAGACTGTTCTAAACACGGGAAACATGTGCCCCTTTACAGGCATACTATAGACACCCCCCAGGTATGAAATTTAAAGGGATATTACACTTTTATTGTTTCACTCAGCATTATTAAAATCACTGCTCCCGAAAAAACTGCCATTTTTAAAACTTTTTTTTGCATTGATCCATGTCCCCTGGGGCAGGACCCAGGTCCCCAAACACTTTTTATGACAATACCATGCATATAAGCCTTTAAAATTAGCACTTTTGATTTCTCCCATAGACTTTTAAAGGGTGTTCTGTGGCTTTCGAATTTGCCGCGAACACCCCAAATTGTTTGCTGTTCTGCGAACTGACGAACAGCCGTTGTTCGAGTCGAACATGAGTTTGACTCGAACTCGAAGCTCATCCCTACAGGTAGCTGACACATGCACAGGACACAGGTAGGTGACATATGCACATGACACATGCACAGGACACATGCACAGAACACAAGTAGGTGACACATGCACAGGACACATGCACAGGACACGGGTAGGTGACACATGCACAGTACACAGGTAGGTGACACATGCACAAGACACATGCACAGGACACAGCTAGGTTAGCACAGGACACAGGGACACATGCACAGGACACAGGGAGGCATACAGCTGCAGATGGGCGTTGTTGACCCTTTTTTCCACTTACAGTAGCTGCTGCATTTCTCATCCTCGGCTTCTACTCGGGTCAATACATTTTTGCCATTTTTTTGTGGTAAATTAGGGGCCTCGGTTTATATTCGGATCAACCTATACTTGAGTTTATATGGTATTTAAAGCTATACTTGGTCTTTTGTTTTGCCATAGAAATTTTGATATGGCTGAATTAAGGAGTTTAACATCTTTATGGTGAAGAAGTAGAGGAATAGTTTGCAGAGGAAACAATAATCTAGCAAAACTGACCATTTTCACCAGGTGACATCTTCCCAGGAGCGAGAGGGGCAGATCCATCCAGTTAACTAATTTCTGAGAGATTTTTGTAATCAGAGGAGGGTAATTAAGGTGATATAAAGAGGAGGGTAGTTTCCCTATTTTGATTCCGAGATAGGTGATGTGGGACTTAGCGACTGAAAAGATGGAGTGTTGGGCCCTGGGGGGGGGGTTGGATAGAGTTCCTATGGGGAGGATTTCACTCTTGCCATAATTAATGTGGAGGCCTGAGCAGGATCTAAGTTCATCAAATACCTTTTTGATACATGTCGGAAAAGGGGTTTGCCGAAAATATAAGGACATCATCTGCAAAGAGGGAAGTGCGCAGATCGTGTTTCCCAATTTTGATACCATGTAAGGGGGCTATTTGAGCTAGGTGCCTAGATAGGGGTTCTAATGCGTCTTGTCGTGTACCCTTATGGAAGAAAAATTCATCTGAGAGTAGGCCTGCTGCCACCAGCCTAGCTGCAGGGGCTGTGTACATGGTGTTAATGAGATGACAGAAGGGGCCTGTGAAACCCATTTTCGTCATAGGCATGGAGAGCCATTTGAAGCTGACATTATCAAAGGCTTTCTCCGCATCTAACATGATGATGGTGTAGTCTCCGTCTAGGTTATGTTTGGCATGTTCCAGAGCCAACATGACCTTGTGGATGTTCAGGGTGGCTGTTCTGCCTTTCACAAAGCCTGATTGGGTTGGATGTATCAGGGAGGGGATGATGGCAGCAAGCATAGTGGCGATGATTTTAGATAGGATTTTGACATCCAGGTTTAATAATGAGATGGGTCTGTAGGAGCCTTGGTCCTGGGGGTCTTTACCTTTCTTAGAGAATAGTTTAATAATGGCCTGATTACCTGTTTGTAGGTATGGGCCGCCGGACCATATGCCATTGTAGACCTTGTGAAGAGTGGGTTCTGTGATATTTTGTAGGGTTTTGTAGAATTCACTAGTGAATCCATCAGGAGCAGGGACCTTGGAGGGGGTTAAGTTGCGGATGGTGTTTGAAATTTCGGAGAGAGAGATAGGAGCATTAAGAGCCTCTAGTTGTGAGGGAGTGATTTTGGGAATGTCTATTTTCTCTAGAAAGGAGCGCGCTGTCTGTTTGTCTATGGGGTCTGGAGCGTTCAGTGCTGAGTAGTATTGCAGCATTGCTCTATTTATCGTTTGTGGTGTGGTATTTACGTTGCCGTTGGAATCTCGTAGGGAGGTAATGTGAGTCAGGCGGAAGGATCCCTTATAGAGTCTGTCTAGTAGTTTGCCTGCTTTATTTACGAACTTGTGGAGGGTGACGTCTAAGTGTGCCTTTTTAGTTAATTCCAGGGTGTCTGCTCATGTGTCAAAAGCCCTCTTGGCTGTCTGTCATTCGTTTCTACTGTTAGGGGAGTCCATGATATATAAAGATGTAGTCGCGCAACGGCTATTTTGTATTTTGATAAAGCATTCCTTTTAAAGGAGGTAGCATAAGAGATTATCCATCCCCTGAGGAATGCTTTGCTGGCATCCCAGAAGAGATTCGGGTCATCAGAGTGAGGTGCCTTGGCCGTGGAGTATTCAGTCCATGATTTTTCCATGAATTGCTGGAAGTCAGTGTTGTTGTGGAGGTATGAAGGAAAGCGCAATATTTTGGGGTGGGGAGGTAAGTCAAGATTGTAGAGTTGTGCTGAGATTGGGGCGTGGTCAGATATGGCAATGTCGTGGATGTCTGCACCAGATAACATGGGGATTAGGTTGTCAGAGCCAAAGAAGTAGTCGATTCTGGTGAATACATTATGTGGGTTGGAGTAAAAGGCGAATTCCCTGTCGGCTGTGTGTGATAGGCGCCAAAGGTCTTGGAGGTGGAGGGATTCCATGGTGGATGCAAAGTGTGTGGGAATGGTGGGATCGGATTCTGACCTGAGGCATTTAGGGGATGATCTGTCATCAGTCTGATGTAAGATGTCATTGAAATCTCCTCCAATTATGTGTGGGAGGTGGGTGTTTTGAAGTAACCATGTAGATAGTTCACTATAAAAAGGTTTAACAGGGTTGTTGGGGGCGTAGATATTTGAAATCACTAGGTCCTTGGATCCTATTTGGATATGTGCTGAAAGGAAACATCCCCGGCTGTCTGATTGTACGGATAAGACCATACAGGGGAGGTTTTTGTGTATCAGCAGGAGAACTCCTGCTTTACACCCAATGGCATCAGAGCCTATGACTGTGCCTACTCAGAGATTTTTCATATGATAAAAATCAGGGGTTAATAAGTGAGTTTCCTGGAGTATGGCGATGGCAGTTTTAATTCTTTTGAGATGTTGGAGGATCTTCATTCTCTTGTTAGGGGATCTGAGACCTTTTACGTTCCAGGAAACGATTTTCATGTTGGGGGGTTGGAAAAGTGAATTGGGCCAATGTTACAAATTTGTCACTGTGTCATTGGTATTGTGGGGTCATTACCATATCAGGATGTAGGATACTATTCTCGCTATAGGAGTGTGGTGTCAGGGAATATGGTGTTGTACAAGTGCCCCAGGATAAAAGGAGGGGGGAGGGGGAGGGGGGAGAGGTTAGGGGGGAAACCTGAAACAAAAATAATACATGCAATCGAAAAAACTTCACTTTTTTCTGCATGGAGTCACTGTGTAAGCAAGCTCCCAATACATGACCCTGGTAGTATGGCATACGAGAGCCCATTTCTAGAAAAAAGTTTTTATATGGCTGACAGGGATCGTATATGGAGGGAGATGGTGGTGATGGGGCTGCACACAGTGAGGCCAGGAGGAGTAGTAATACATATTGGAAACATTTTAGAAAGAAAATAAATATTACTAACTGAACATTTAAACATAGAGCACCATAATACATATATGGCCACCATAACGGTGGCAGCAGCAGTTGAAACTGGTGGAAAAGAGAGTAACGTTGCGATACATACAGTATACAAAGACAAAGTCAAACCTGAGGTAGTGCATTGTATGCAAACTTGAGAGAATGAGAGACAGGTACAGGAGTTGTGACTCCCATCTCAGCGAGGAGTGGCACAGTGGTGATCAGGGGACCGAAGGCCTGAAGCGTTTAGGGGAGTCTTTTCGCTGACTCCTTTGGTCCAGGGAGCGATTAACTGGAGCGGCTTTGGATGGGGTATGGGGATCTGCGTGCGGAGACCGTAAGAAGGCTTCCGCTTCAGAGGGGTCTTGGAAGGATAGTTTTTCGCCATTAGGGGTCTTGAGGCGGAGAGTGACCGGAAAGGCCAGAGTGAATTTGAATTGCTGTTTATAGAGTTCCGTGCAGACCTGCTGAAACACTTTCCTTTTCTTTAAGACCTCAATTGAGTAATCAGCAAATATCAGGACCCTTATTCCATCAATTTGAAGGGAATGGGATTGTCTGAACTTTTGTAAAAAAAGGGCCTTGTCAGAGTAGTTTAGGTATTTGGAGATTATTGGTCGGGGTGTCTTGTGTTCAAGATCCCATGCGGTGGGCCTTTTCCACTGTGCAGGGGCCTGGTAGGCCTAGTGCTTATGGGATGCGCATGGCGCAGTATTCAGAGAGAGTCAGTGTTTGCCACAATTCTGGGATGCCCACGAATCACAGGTTGTTCCTTCTGGATCTATTTTCTAAATCATCCAGTTTTTGGATGATATATTGATTGGTCTTGTCCTGAGCTTGTTCCGTGGTCTGTACCTGGTAAAGCTCCTCTTCCATGCTAGATAAGCAGTGCTCTAACTCATTAAGTCTGGTAGTATGTTCTCCTTGCTGGGCCTTCACCCCTGCATTAACAGCTTTGTCCACGGATGCAGCTATCATGGGGGATAGGAGAGCAGCCACAGCCTGTGCTATGCGCTCTGTGCTGTTGTCCCCAGTTTGCTGTGTTAGGGAGGCATGTGGAGAGGAGGGGGAGGCCGTGCAGCCGCTTACCTCCATTGCCACTGCCAACGTGTCAGAAGGAGGATCTGTGTAGGCCGAGACCGGGGCCTCGATTTGCAGCTGGGCCAGCGGCACCGTCAGGGCCTTTTGTGTGTGGGTGCCGGTTTTCTCCACGAACTGGTCGATGTGAGGGGTGATGTCATCCAGAGGAGGATGTGAGATTTTGGGGTGGCTCAAGCTGGCTTTTTAGGCAGATTTGGGGTCGTGCTGCTGGAGCCGAGGAGAAGAGCAGCTACTCCATGTGGCACTGGAACCCGAAGTTGAAAGGTTGAAAAACATTTTTAATTTAATAGAGAGCACAAGGTCCTAACAAAATAAAGAGGAAGGCAATGATGGAGAAACAGTTGGAATTGGTGAAGCCTTTGTACCCCAGAGCAGACATCAGTTATTCAACTGTCAAAATTGGTAACCTGAGGAGTCCATTTAATAGGGCACACAATACGGTCCAGGACTCTGAGAGATCGGGTGCAGCAGCAGATGGCATATATGTCCCAAGGCTGTGGCCTTACAACAGCCTGTGTTTTTTGCCAGACCACACCAAACCCAGGCCATCATTCTCAACACTTCCTTCCACGCTTCCTTTCATGCTGCTGTGGTGGGTGGGGTGGCTGTGGTGTTGGTGGAGGTGGTGGAGGAGCATGGTCCAACTCACAGAGGTGTGTTTGAGGTGTGAGTTCACCCCTTGTTTAGGGCCTTGAGAATTATCTCTTTGCATATAATGCGTTGGGTCTCCTCCATCTGTTCTAATTTACTGGCAGTAATGCATCCAAACGCCTTGTGGCCACCAGGGGCCGTGCTAATTGCTACAGTAGCCTGTCTTAGGAAAGTAGCCATGGCCTCCTCAAAATTCCTTGCCTTCCTGGTCCTTTTGGTTGGAGGGCAGAGGGGAGGAACCTGTGATTCGGTCAGGCTGCTTGCCACAGCCTCCTCCTGGCTGAGACTTTCCTGTGTATGAAAATGGTACATAGTTTTAGGTTTTTGGTCAGAAAAGACTACCATTCTGACCCCAGCATTTTTCATTCTTGTCCCAATCATTTTTGGCTAGTACTATCTATTGATATGTAAACCAATTTGTTAAATCTGAAATTTGTGATCAACAACATCTAGTTAACATCATTCAATTTTTGACAAGAAATATGTTCTACAATGCTATACCTGGGTCAAGCTGGGCTCCTCCACATCTTCTTCCTGGGTGGAATGCCCAGGTTGGTCCTCAGGAGCCTCAGCTGATGTGGAAGGAAGTGTTGATAGCGATGGCCTGGGTTCCGTCTGGTCAGACAAAAAAGGCAGGCTGTTGTAGTACCACAGCCTGGGGACATATACGTCATCTGCTGCTGCTCTGGACCTCAGGGAATCCTGGACTTTCTTGCGCTTCCTATTATATGTGCTCCTCAGGCTACCAATTTTGGCCTTCAAAAAGTTGTATGCTGTGGGATACACAGGCTTCCCCAATTCCAACAGTTTATCCATCACTGCTTTCCTCTTTTGCTTGTTAGAATAGTCCCTGCATTGGACTTGCCAGAGACATGGCAGCTGCCTGTATTTGTCAATAAAGTTGGGCAGGAAATCAGGGGCTGTGAATTTGTCAACCATTTTATCTACAAGACACAACACAAGACAAACCCTAATGTCAGGTTAAACTCTTCTAATCTTGTCTCAATATAGGCCTCAATCTATAAGCAGTATAGGCCACTAACCACTGATTCCCCAAGTTACAATTGTACCTTTGTTTGAATGATCGGAGCTAACAATCCTCCGTCCTCCACTCACAGATCATACGTACGTCGCCCACATGTTATGCTTTATATACACTGTGCATGCCTGAAACTCCGCCCCTGTCCTTCTTTCTAGTGTATTCCCCGCCTCTTCTCTTTCTGGGCAGTGGGAGAGCACATGGCGGAGACACAGCAGGTGTGTGCTGAGAGCAGCCAGGACGAAAGCCTGGAGCAAGGCAGTTCCAGATCCAGGAGGAGATATAAGGCCTCTAATATGTCCTTTGAAGAAATGGTGGAGATGGTGGACATCTTGAAGAGGACATACTATGATGTTAAGCATGGGTTGTACAGAAACCCTAATGTGAGAAAGGCCACATCATGGCTAAAGTTGTGAGAAGTCTGCACAGGACTTTTGGGGTACGACGATCCAAGGATCAATTGAGGAAACACTGGTCAACCTGAAATTGAGGGAGCAAGATCAGTATAGAAAGATCAGGAAAGTGCTGCAAAAAAGTAAGTATTTGTCGTGTGTTCCCATTATTATTATTACTTTCGTGCTGGTCCATGTGCATTTCTTTACCGTTGTACAGTTTAACCGCTTCAATACCGGGCCTATTCTGGCACTTCTCTGCTTCATGTAAAAATCATCATTTTTTTGCTAGAAAATTACTCAGAACCCCCAAACATTATATATGTTTTTTTTTAGCAGACAACCTAGGGAATAAAATGGCGGTCATTGCAACTTTTTATCTCACACGGTATTTACGCAATAATTTTTCAAACGCCTTTTTTTTGGAAAAAAAACGGTTTCATGAATTAAAAAATAACAAAACAGTAAAGTCAGCCCAATTTTTTTGTATAATGTGAAAGACGATGTTATGCCGAGTAAATAGATACCTAACATGTCACGCTTTAAAATTGCGCACAATCATGGAATGGCACCAAACTTCATTACTTAAAAATCTCCATAGGCGATGCTTTAAAATTTTTTACAGGTTATCAGTTTAGAGTTACAGAGGAGGGCTAGTGCTAGAATTGTTGCACACGCCCTAACGCACGCGGCGATACCTCACATGTGTGGTTTGAGCGGCGTTTACATATGTGGGCGGGACTTACATGTGCGTTCACTTCTGAGCGCAAGCTACCGGGGACAGGGGCGTTTTAATTTTTTTTTATTATTTTAATTTTTTTTACTTCATTTTTTTTTTATTTTTACACTTTTTTAACATTTTTTTTTTTGATTACTTTTATTCCTATTACAAGGAATGTAAACATTCAACAGTCAATAAGACCCCACATCTCTCCTCTAGGCTGGAAAGCATGAGATCGGAAAAAAAATTCACCGATCTCATGCTGACAGCCGCGATCGCAGCTTCAGTTATTTCTGGGTACCTGGGCGTGAGGTCATAACGACGCGCCCGGGCCTCCCACGGTCATAGAGATGACTGGTGACCATCTGTTCATCAGTCATCTCTATCGTCAACATCCAGCGCCGGCCGATTCATTCTCCGGGCCCCTGATGGCACGAGAGAGCCCGGAGAAGCACTGGATGGCGGCGGGAGGGGGGGCGTCCCCTCCCGTCGCCTATAAGAACGATCGTTCTTATCGTGCACAGAATCGGCGGCTGAAAAGAATGATATCTGAATGATGCATCTAGCTGCAAGCATCATTCAGATATCTCCCCACAAAGTAGAGGACGTCATTTTACTATAGGCGGGTATTGAAGTGGTTAAAATGTCAAGTTTGAGGTTCGTGGACACAGGAATCGTTCGTATTAAACATTGTTCATTTGACCACTAATACATCGTTTTTGGCAGATGCAGGATAACTACATTTGTTCATGCCTCTTTGGATTAAAATAAGTTTATTAGATTGTTGTCTAGATGTGTTTGAAACTATAATGAAATGACAACTTTATTCAGTGTCAGGAGAGGACACTCAGCAGCTGTTTACACATCTGGACTCAGGAGCACTAGTGTGGGACACCATAACAACCTTGTTATGGTGTCCCACACAGGTGCTCCAGTGGATGCTAGGGGTCTCTCCATGTGTGAAACTTGCACAAAACAGGTAAGTATTCCAGCTTTTGAAAGTGAAAAAATCATGTCTTCAGCTTGGAACTCTGCCAAAACAGACAGTTGGACTACACTTCCAAGCAATGTTTCATATTACTATTTCTAGCCTAACATATCTGTCTGCTAAGTATAGCTTTTTTGTATTCACATAGGGTAGAAAAGAATAGGGACATCTGAGGACACCAGTAACACCACACCGAATGAAGAAAGGGAACTCGCCACACACCATGAAGATGTGGATGCAGAGGTTCAGGAAGTGCTGGGTGAAGTGGGAGAAATGGTGTGGACAACAGGTCAGTGTCTGAGACCACAGCTTCAGGTAATAGATGGATGCCTGCATATTTATAATGCATGGTGTTTTTTTAATATTAGGTGATGAGGATGTTGTGGAAGAAGAAACTCGCTTCAGCAGTGCAAATACTGATCAGTGAGATCATGGTGTGCAATCGTGATTTGGAAAAGATGAAGTAAAACATCCATGATGTTCAAAAAAGACTGAGCAATATCATCGGTATTTTAGGCAAAATCTAAACCAAAAAAAACTTTTACATTTGTTGTTATGTTGTACATGTTTTCACAGTTTTAAATGAATTGCAAAGCCAAATTTTGAAGATGCACACAGTGTGTCAACATGTGCTATCTCCCATCATGGGATATCAATGTACGCATTTTGTGGGTGCAACCCCTTCCTCCAAACTGAAGTACGTGAGAGGAAGGGGTTGCATCCCCGAAACACGTCCATTGATCCCCCATGATGGGAGCTAGCACAGGCTCTTCAGGTCTGGTATGGCTATTAAGGGGAACCCCGTGCCAAAATTAAAAAAAAAATGGTGTGGTGGTCCCCCCAAAAATCCGTACCAGACCCTTATCCGAGCATGCAACCTGGCAGGCCACAGGAAAAGAGGGGGGATGAGAGAGTGTCCCCCCTCCTGAACCAGGTCACATGCCCTCAACATCAGGAGGGTGCTTTGGGGTAGCCAAAGCACCATGTCCCCATGCTGATGGGGACAAGGGCCTCATCCCCACAACCCTTGCCCGGTGGTTGTGGGGGTCTGTGGGTGTTGAGGGCATGTGGCCTGGTACAGTTTAGGAGGGGGGCGCTCTCTCGTCCCCCCTCTTTTCCTGCAGCCTGCCAGGTTGGGTGCTTGGATAAGGGTCTGGTATGGATTTTTGGGGGGACCCCATGCCATTTTTTTAAATTTTGGTGCGGGGTTCCCCTTAATATCCATACCAGACCTGAAGGGCCTGGTACAGAATTTGGGGGGACCCTCACACAATTTTTTTTGTTTTAATTTTAGGTTCGAGGTTCCCCTTAATATTCATACCAGACCCAAAGGGCCTGGTAATGGACTGTGGGGGGAATCCCATGCCGTTTTTTTCAATGACTTTTATGTGTATTGCTGGGACCGACAATTCATTATAGCCGCAAGTACTTTTAAATAGCTTTTTTTCCTTTAGAAATGTCATTTTGTGCAGGGACTGTTGTAAACACGGGAAACATGCGCCCGTTTACAGGCATACTATAGACACCCCCCAGGTACGAAATTTAAAGGAATATTTCACTTTTATTGTTTCACTTTAAGCATTCTTAAAATCACTGCTCCCGAAAAAACGGCCATTTTTAAAACTTTTTTTTGCTTTGATACATGTCCCCTGGGGCAGGACCCAGGTCCCCAAACACTTTTTATGACAATACCATGCATATAAGCCTTTAAAATTAGCACTTTGATTTCTCCCATAGACTTTAAAAGGGTGTTCCGTGGCTTTTGAATTTGCCGCAAACACCCCAAATTGTTCGCTATTCTGCGAACAGACGAACACCCGATGTTCAAGTCGAACTTACGTTCGATTCGAACATCGGGCTCATCCCTACTGCAGAGGAGGCCGAAGATCTGGTTGTCCCTTGTGTTACAAAACTGGCTGCATAAACTTACAATTCATTGGATGGAGAGATGCAGGCATTGCTGATTACAGCTACCTAACACCCACGCACTAACCCAGCAATATTGGATGGAGACACACAGTGTTTTGCTGATAACAACTACCTAGAGATATGCATCAAATCTAGTAATATCTGGTATGTGAATTTCCTTTGGGGGATTTTTATACAAGCATTGTGGTGATGGCGATTCATCCGGGTCAATAAACTGCAATTAATTTTTAATTCTTTTATGTTTGAGCGGACCAGCTTTTATTCTACATTTTGCTACTTTCACTGTCAAAGTGTATTGTGCATCAATTAATCAAATAAAAGACTTTCTGACTATACTAGCGCTATTAATGTTTAAATATTTATTTAGACATATTTTTTATATATTGCTTGTAAATCGATTGCCCCCCTACCCACGAAGTACTCAACGTAGTTTTGCCGTACTTTGCAGGCGCTTTGGGGGGCAAGCCAGGATGGCCACTTTCAAGCACCGTCATTGTTGTTTGTTCAAGTGAAAAGTCAGCCTCAGTCGCAACTGAGGCCAGATAGTTGGCTGCAGTCTTCTGAAGGTAATTGTGCAGAATGCAGCAGCTCAAGACAATGTGATTCAGTTTTTATTCGGCCATGTTGATGGCTGTAAGGAAAAGCTGTAACCGGCTGGCCATTATGCCAAAGGCATTCTCAACCACTCTTCTGGCACAGGCCAGCCAGTAATTAAAAACCCTCTGCTCTAGGGTCAGGGTCCTCATGGGGAACGGCCTCATCAGATGTTCCCCCAGAGCAAAGGCCTCATCCACTACAAAAACGAACTTGAGGCCCACAACATTATCCTCTGGAGGTGACAACCCCAAGGTGCCATTTTGTAGACGCTGGTAAAACTCCGTCTGGGCGATCACTGCAGACATACGGATGTTCTTTCCTACGTCCAGGTATAGGAATTCATAATTGGACGTCACCACCGCCAACATCACAATACTACTGAACCCCTTATAGTTAATTTAGTATGACCCCGAGTTGGGTGGTGAGACGATATGGACGTGCTTCCCATCGATCGTACCACCGCAATTGGGAAAGTCCCACTGGTGGTGGAATTGGGAGGCCACAGTCTGCCATTCCTGTGGGTTGGAAGGAAACTGCGGAGTCAAACAAGAAAAAAAAATTACTTTAGCACAAACATTGCAAGCAGATTAGACACAAACATTCTTGGCCAACATAAGTATAACATTTATTGAAATGAGTATTTAAAGACAAAATCATAAGATCAACTTATCAGATTCCTCACCCCCTCTGATGGCCCATTGTAAAAATGTTATGGGTGGGGGGGTAGATGTTTTCGACAGGTAACCCTCTCCACTTCATTAAAAGCAGAATGCATAAATAATGTGTGTTACTTTGGCCAGCCCCGCCTTACTTACACTGTTGTCAGCCCACTGGACAGGTAAGAAGTGTCATAATCCAAAAATATGAATACACACTGTCCAAATTGAAGCACATTTTTACATTCTGAAATTACCTATCAAGATAATAGGAGAACAAAACTTTAAACAGTACCATTTGAAAGTATTCAGGCAGGCACTTGCACTACATGCTTTGGTGTATTAATCCATAAATATGAACACAAAAGAGGTAGGTATAGTGTGTATGGGTTTGGCAAAGTCAGCAGATAGAGTATTGGTATCGGTTGACTTAGCGGTTGGGGGGAGGGAGGTTTCCAAATGAGTTTGGCCCCCCAAAAAAACCTTTTGCACTCTGCCTGAATTTAAGGACAATAATAACATTTGGACACATTTTAGGGGGTGTTTAGGGTAAGCAGTACAATGGAGTTGACAAAATACATTGTTAAGTGACTAGGCTAGGTGTTTATGAACCCAGGATAGCATGCTGGGGAGGATAGTGAAGGCAAATATGCACGAAGGACAAAAAAGGAGCAGTAAAAGCTTACAGCATGCATGAGGACAAAGAGGACATTCACAGCATATTACAATCATGGTAATTATGGAACAATGAAATAAATGCAATATGTTAGCAAACATTAAATACATAAAATGTGATGTTAAAGGATAGAACTTACCCTAATATAGTCCTTTTGCAGGACTTGAATTATGGCAGAACAGGTCCCTGGAATAGGGATGAGCTTTGTGTTCAAATTGAACGCATGTTCGACTCGAATATTGCCTGTTCGGTCGTTTGCTGAATTCCGAGCGATATGGGCCGTTCGCGCCACATTCGAGTGGCACGTCACGGCCCATAATTCACTGCGGTATCTCAGTGCATTGCTGGCTAATGATTGGCCAAGCATGCACTATGACCCGCATGCTTGGCCAATCACAGCGCCGTCTGTACAGAGAGCCATAATTGGCCAAAGCCAGGGTGGCTTTGGCCAATTATGGCTCAGGGGGTTTAGTACACTCCCCACACTATATAAGGCCACCTGCACGGTGGCCCTGTGTAGTGTACCAGCTTTGAGAGAGAGATAGATAGACAGAGAGACAGTGTCATTTGATTTAAGTTAGATAGAGTATGCAGGCGAGTCAGTTAGCTGCACTTACAGTGTATATATATACATCATAGGTGTTGTATATATATAGATATATATATATATATATATCTATATCTATCTATCTATATCTATAGATAGATAGATATAGATATATATATATATATCTATATATATATATATATATAGATTTATCTATATATATATATATATATATATATATATATATATATATATATATATATATATATATATATATATATATATATATATATATATATATATATATATATATATATATATATATATATATATATATATATATATATATATATATATATATATATAAATCTATATATATATACAATGTATTTAGTTTAGCTAGATCTGTTCCTGTTATTCTCTTCCTACTACTGACAGGCAGGCAGGTGTTTTTACAGTATTTATAGCTACCTGAAGAAAATTGCTGGTGTTCTTCTGATCCTATTAGTCCTATAAGCTACAGTATTTACAGTTAGTGTAGTGCGTCCTCTGCACAGTGTGCACCTAAATCTACCTGAAGAAAATTAATGTTCTTCTGATCCTATTAGTACAGTACCGCAGGCAGCTGCAGTAGTTACAAGTTAGTGTAGTGCATCCTCTGCACAGTGTGCACCTAAAGAAATTTAGTGGTGTTCTTCTGATCCTATTAGTACAGTACCACAGGCAGCTGTAGTATTTACAAGTTAGTGTAGAGTGTCCTCTGCACAGTGTGCACCTAAAGCTACCAGAAGAAAATTAGTGATGTTCTTCTGATCCTATTAGTACAGTACCGAAGGCAGCTGCAGTATTTACAAGATAGTTTAGTGCGTCCTCTGCACAGTGTGCACCTAAAGCTACCTGAAGAAAATTAGTGGTGTTCTTCTGATCCTATTAGTACCGTACCGCAGGCAGCTGCAGTATTTACAAGTTAGTGTAGTGCGTCCTCTGCACAGTGTGCACCTAAAGCTACCTGAAGAAAATTAGTGGTGTTCTTCTGATCCTATTAGTACAGTACCACAGGCAGCTGTAGTATTTACAAGTTAGTGCTCTGTGTCCTCTGCACAGTGTGCACCTAAAGCTACCGAAACAAAATTAATGGTGTTATTCTGATCCTATTAGTACAGTAACGCAGGCAGCTGCAGTATTTACAAGTTAGTTTAGTGCGTCCTCTGCACAGTGTGCACCTAAAGCTACCTGAAGAAAATTAGGGATGTTCTTCTGATCCTATTAGTACAGTACCGCAGGCAGCTGCAGTATTTACAAGTTAGTGTAGTGCGTCCTCTGCACAGTGTGCACCTAAAGTTACCTGAAGAAAATTAGTGGTGTTCTTCTGATCCTATTAGTACAGTACCGCAGGCAGCTGCAGTATTTACAAGTTAGTGTAGTGCGTCCTCTGCACAGTGTGCACCTAAAGCTACCTGAAGAAAATTAGTGGTGTTCTTCTGAACCTATTAGTACAGTACCTGAGGCAGCTGCAGTATTTACAAGTTAGTGTAGTGCGTCCTCTGCACAGTGTGCACCTAAAGCTACCTGAAGAAAATTAGTGGTGTTCTTCTGATCCTATTAGTACAGTACCACAGGCAGCTGTAGTATTTACAAGTTAGTGTAGGGTGTCCTCTGCACAGTGTGCACCTAAAGCTACCTGAAGAAAATTAGTGGTGTTCTTCTGATCCTATTAGTACAGTACCACAGGCAGCTGCAGTATTTACAAGTTAATGTAGAGCGTCCTCTGCACAGTGTGCACCTAAAACTACCTGAAGAAAATTAGTGGTGTTCTTCGGATCCTATTAGTACAGTACCGCAGGCAGCTGCAGTATTTACAAGTTAGTGTAGTGCGTCCTCTGCACAGTGTGCACCTAAAGCTACCTGAAGAAAATTAGTGGTGTTCTTCTGATCCTATTAGTACAGTACCACAGGCAGCTGTAGTATTTACAAGTTAGTGTAGTGTGTCCTCTGCACAGTGTGCACCTAAAGCTACCTGAAGAAAATTAGTGGTGTTCTTCTGATCCTATTAGTAAAGTACCACAGGCAGCTGCAGTATTTACAAGTTAGTGTAGAGCGTACTCCGCACAGTGTGCACCTAAAACTACCTGAAGAAAATTAGTGGTGTTCTTCGGATCCTATTAATACCACACGCAGGCAGCTACAGTATTTACAGTTAGTGTAGTGCGTCCTTTGCACAGTGTGCACCTAAAGCTACCTGAGGAAAATTAGTGGTGTTCTTCTGATCCTATTAGTACAGTACCACAGGCAGCTGCAGTATTTACAAGTTAGTTTAGTGTGTCCTCTGCACAGTGTGCACCTAAAGCTACCTAAACAAAATTAGTGGTGTTCTTCTGATCCTATTAGTACAGTACCGCACGCAGCTGCAGTATTTACAAGTTAGTGTAGTGCGTCCTCTGCACAGTGTGCACCTAAAGCTACCTGAAGAAAATTAGTGGTGCTCTACTGATCCTATTAGTACAGTATCAAAGGCAGCTGTAGTATTTACAAGTTAGTGTAGTGCGTCCTCTGCACAGTGTGCACCTAAAGCTACCTGAAGAAAATTGGTGGTGTTCGTCTGATCTTATTAGTACAGTACAGCAGGCAGCTGCAGTATTTACAATTTAGTGTAGTGCGTCCCCTGCACAGTGTGCACCTAAAGCTACCTGAAGAAAATTAGTGGTGTTCTTCTGATCCTATTAGTACAGTACCGCAGGCAGCTGCAGTATTTACAAGTTAGTTTAGTGCGTCCTCTGCCCAGTGTGCACCTAAAGCTACCTAAACAAAACTAGTGGTGTTCTTCTGATCCTATTAGTACAGTACCGCAGGCAGGTGCAGTATTTACAAGTTAGTGTAGTGCGTCCTCTGCACAGTGTGCACCTAAAGCTACTGAAACAAAATTAATGGTGTTATTCTGATCCTATTAGTACAGTACCGCAGGCAGCTGAAGTATTTACAAGTTAGTGTAGTGCGTCCTCTGCACAGTGTGTACCTAAAGCCACCTGAAGAAAATTAGTGGTGTTCTTCTGAACCTATTAGTACAGTACCAAAGGCAGCTGTAGTAATTACAAGTTAGTGTACTGCATCCTCTGCACAGTGTGCACCTAAAGCTACCTGAAGAAAATTATTGATGTTCTTCTGATCCTATTAGTACAGTACCGCAGGTAGCTGCAGTATTTACAAGTTAGTGTAGTGCGTCCTCTGCACAGTGTGCACCTAAAGAAATTTAGTGGTGTTCTTCTGATCCTATTAGTACAGTACCACAGGCAGCTGTAGTATTTACAAGTTAGTGTAGAGTGTCCTCTGCACAGTGTGCACCTAAAGCTACCTAAACAAAATTAGTGGTGTTCTTCTGATCCTATTAGTACAGTACCGCAGGCAGCTGCAGTATTTAGTGCGTCCTCTGCACAGTGTGCACCTAAAGCTACCTAAACAAGATTAGTGGTGTTCTTCTGATCCTATTAGTACAGTACCGCAGGCAGCTGCAGTATTTACAAGTTAATGTAGTGCGTCCTCTGCACAGTGTGCACCTAAAGCTACCGAAACAAAATTAATGGTGTTATTCTGATCCTATTAGTACAGTACCGCAGGATGCTGAAGTATTTAAAAGTTAGTGTAGTGCGTCCTCTGCACAGTGTGCACCTAAAGCTACCTGAAGAAAATTAGAGGTGTTCTTCTGAACCTATTAGTACAGTACCACAGGCAGCTGTAGTAATTACAAGTTAGTGTACTGCGTCCTCTGCACAGTGTGCACCTAAAGCTACCTGAAGAAAATTAGTGATGTTCTTCTGATCCTATTAGTACAGTACCGCAGGCAGCTGCAGTATTTACAAGTTAGTGTAGTGCGTCCTCTGCACAGTGTGCACCTAAAGCTACCTGAAGAAAATTAGTGATGTTCTTCTGATCATATTAGTACAGTACCGCAGGCAGCTGCAGTATTTACAAGTTAGTGTAGTGCATCCTCTGCACAGTGTGCACCTAAAGCTACCTGAAGAAAATTAGTGGTGTTCTTCTGATCCTATTAGTACAGTACCACAGGCAGCTGCAGTATTTACAAGTTAGTTTAGTGCGTCCTCTGCACAGTGTGCACCTAAAGCTACCTGAAGAAAATTAGTGGTGTTCTTCTGATCCTATTAGTACCGTACCGCAGGCAGCTGCAGTATTTACAAGTTAGTGTAGTGCGTCCTCTGCACAGTGTGCACCCAAAGCTACCTGAAGAAAATTAGTGGTGTTCTTCTGATCCTACTAGTACAGTACCACAGGCAGCTGTAGTATTTACAAGTTAGTGCTCTGTGTCCTCTGCACAGTGTGCAACTAAAGCTACCGAAACAAAATTAATGGTGTTATTCTGATCCTATTAGTACAGTACCGCCGGCAGTTGCAGTATTTACAAGTTAGTTTGGTGCGTCCTCTGCACAGTGTGCACCTAAAGCTACCTGAAGAAAATGAGTGGTGTTCTTCTGAACCTATTAGTACAGTACCACAGGCAGCTGTAGTATTTACAAGTTAGTGTACTGCGTCCTCTGTACAGTGTGCACCTAAAGCTACCTGAAGAAAATTAGTGATGTTCTTCTGATCCTATTAGTACAGTACCGCAGGCAGCTGCAGTATTTACAAGTTAGTGTAGTGCGTCCTCTGCACAGTGTGCACCTAAAGTTACCTGAAGAAAATCAATGGTGTTCTTCTGATCCTATTAGTACAGTACCACAGGCAGCTGCATTATTTACAAGTTAGTTTAGTGCGTCCTCTGCACAGTGTGCACCTAAAGCTACCTAAACAAAATTAGTGGTGTTCTTCTGATCCTATTAGTACAGTACTGCAGGCAGCTGCAGTATTTACAAGTTAGTGTAGTGCGTCCTCTGCACAGTGTGCACCTAAAGCTACCTGAAGAAAATTAGTGGTGTTCTTCTGAACCTATTAGTACAGTACCACAGGCAGCTGTAGTATTTACAAGTTAGTGTAGTGTGTCCTCTGCACAGTGTGCACCTAAAGCTATCTGAAGAAAATTAGTGGTGTTCTTCTGATCCTATTAGTACAGTACCACAGGCAGCTGCAGTATTTACAAGTTAGTGTAGAGCGTCCTCTGCACAGTGTGCACCTAAAACTACCTGAAGAAAATTAGTGGTGTTCTTCTGATCCTATTAATACCACAGGCAGGCAGCTACAGTATTTACAGTTAGTGTAGTGCGTCCTCTGCACAGTGTGCACCTAAAGCTACCTGGAGACAATTGCTGTTGTTCTGCTGCTATTAATACCACAGTCAGGCAGCTACAGTATTTACAATTTAGTGTAGAGCGTCCCCTGCACAGTGTGCACCTAAAGTGACCTGAAGAAAATTAGTGGTGTTCTTCTGATCCTATTAATACCACACGCAGGCAGCTACAGTATTTACAGTTAGTGTAGTGCGTCCTTTGCACAGTGCGCACCTAAAGCTACCTGAGGAAAATTAGTGGTGTTCTTCTGATCCTATTAGTACAGTACCACAGGCAGCTGCAGTATTTACAAGTTAGTTTAGTGTGTCCTCTGCACAGTGTGCACCTAAAGCTACCTAAACAAAATTAGTGGTGTTCTTCTGATCCTATTAGTACAGTACCGCAGGCAGCTGCAGTATTTACAAGTTAGTGTAGTGCGTCCTCTGCACAGTGTGCACCTAAAGCTACCTGAAGAAAATTAGTGGTGCTCTTCTGATCCTATTAGTACAGTATCAAAGGCAGCTGTAGTATTTACAAGTTAGTGTAGTGCGTCCTCTGCACAGTGTGCACCTAAAACTACCTGAAGAAAATTGGTGGTGTTCGTCTGATCCTATTAGTACAGTACAGCAGGCAGCTGCAGTATTTACAATTTAGTGTAGTGCGTCCCCTGCACAGTGTGCACCTAAAGCTACCTGAAGAAAATTAGTGGTGTTCTTCTGATTCTATGTTTATACCACAGGCAGGCAGCTACAGCATTTACAGTTATGCTGTGTACACACGAGCGGACTTTACAGCAGATTTTGCCCGGCGGACTATTCGATAGACTTTACGACAGACTTTCTGAATGAACGGACTTGCATACACACGATCAACCAAAGTCCGTCGAATTTGTACGTGATGACGTACGATTGGACTAACACAAGGAAGTTCATAGACAGTAGCCAATAGCTGCCCTAGCATGGCTTTTTGTCTGTCGAACTAGCATACAGACGAGCAGACTTTTCGACCGGACTCGAGTCCGTCGGATAGCTTTGAAACATGTTTCAAATCTAAGTCCGTCCAACTTTTGAGAAAACAAAGTCCGCTGGAGCACACACACAATCGAATTGTCCAACGAAATCCCATCCGCCGGGCAAAGTCTGCCATAAAGTCCCCTCGTGTGTACGGGGCAATAGTGTAGTGCGTCCTCTGCACAGTGTGTACCTAAAGCTACCTGGAGACAATTGCTGTTTTTCTACTCCTATTAATACCACAGGCAGGCAGCTACAGTATTTACAGTTAGTGCTCCGTGTCCTCTGCACAGTGTGCACCTAAAGCTACCGAAACAAAATTAATGGTGTTATTCTGATCCTATTAGTACAGTACCGCAGGCAGTTGCAGTATTTACAAGTTAGTGTAGTGCGTCCTCTGCACAGTGTGCACATAAAGCTACCTGAAGAAAATTAGTGGTGTTCTTCTGAACCTATTAGTACAGTACCACAGGCAGCTGTAGTAATTACAAGTTAGTGTACTGCGTCCTCTGCACAGTGTGCACCTAAAGCTACCTGAAGAAAATTAGTGATGTTCTTCTGATCCTATTAGTACAGTACCACAGGCAGCTGCAGTATTAACAAGTTAGTGTAGTGCGTCCTCTGCACAGTGTGCACCTAAAGCTACCTGAAGAAAATTAGTGGTGTTCTTCTGATCCTATTAGTACAGTACCGCAGGCAGCTGCAGGATTTACAAGTTAGTTTAGTGCGTCCTCTGCACAGTGTGCACCTAAAGCTACCTAAACAAAATTAGTGGTGTTCTTCTGATCCTATTAGTACAGTACCGCAGGCAGCTGCAGTATTTACAAGTTAGTGTAGTGCGTCCTCTGCACAGTGTGCACCTAAAGCTACCGGAACAAAATTAATGGTGTTATTCTGATCCTATTAGTACAGTACCGCAGGCAGCTGCAGTATTTACAAGTTAGTTTAGTGCGTCCTCTGCACAGTGTGCACCTAAAGCTACCTGAAGAAAATTAGTGGTGTTCTTCTGAACCTATTAGTACAGTACCACAGGCAGCTGTAGTAATTACAAGTTAGTGTACTGCGTCCTCTGCACAGTGTGCACCTAAAGCTACCTGAAGAAAATTGGTGATGTTCTTCTGATCTTATTAGTACAGTACTGCAGGCAGCTGCAGTATTTACAAGTTAGTGTAGTGCGTCCTCTGCACAGTGTGCAGCTAAAGCTACCTGAAGAAAATTAGTGGTGTTCTTCTGATCCTATTAGTACAGTACCGCAGGCAGCTGCAGTATTTACAAGTTAGTTTAGTACGTCCTCTGCACAGTGTGCACCTAAAGCTACCTAAACAAAATCAGTGATGTTCTTCTGATCCTATTAGTACAGTACCGCAGGCAGCTGCAGTATTTACAAGTTAGTGTAGTGCGTCCTCTGCACAGTGTGCACCTAAAGCTACCTGAAGAAAATTAGTGGTGTTCTTCTGATCCTATTAGTACAGTACCGCAGGCAGCTGCAGTATTTACAAGTTAGTTTAGTGCGTCCTCTGCACAGTGTGCACCTAAAGCTACCTAAACAAAATTAGTGGTGTTCTTCTGATCCTATTAGTACAGTACCGCAGGCAGCTGCAGTATTTACAAGTTAGTGTAGTGCGTCCTCTGCACAGTGTGCACCTAAAGCTACCGGAACAAAATTAATGGTGTTATTCTGATCCTATTAGTACAGTACCGCAGGCAGCTGCAGTATTTACAAGTTAGTTTAGTGCGTCCTCTGCACAGTGTGCACCTAAAGCTACCTGAAGAAAATTAGTGGTGTTCTTCTGAACCTATTAGTACAGTACCACAGGCAGCTGTAGTAATTACAAGTTAGTGTACTGCGTCCTCTGCACAGTGTGCACCTAAAGCTACCTGAAGAAAATTGGTGATGTTCTTCTGATCTTATTAGTACAGTACTGCAGGCAGCTGCAGTATTTACAAGTTAGTGTAGTGCGTCCTCTGCACAGTGTGCTGCTAAAGCTACCTGAAGAAAATTAGTGGTGTTCTTCTGATCCTATTAGTACAGTACCGCAGGCAGCTGCAGTATTTACAAGTTAGTTTAGTACATCCTCTGCACAGTGTGCACCTAAAGCTACCTAAACAAAATTAGTGATGTTCTTCTGATCCTATTAGTACAGTACCGCAGGCAGCTGCAGTATTTACAAGTTAGTGTAGTGCGTCCTCTGCACAGTGTACACCTAAAGCTACCTGAAGAAAATTAGTGGTGTTCTTCTGATCCTATTAGTACAGTACCGTAGGCAGCTGCAGTATTAACAAGTTAGTGCAGTGCGTCCTCTGCACAGTGTGCACCTAAAGCTACCTGAAGAAAATTAGTGGTGTTCTTCTGATCCTATTAGTACAGTACCATAGGCAGCTGTAGTATTTACAAGTTAGTGTAGTGTGTCCTCTGCACAGTGTGCACCTAAAGCTACCTGAAGAAAATTAGTGGTGTTCTTCTGATCCTATTAGTACAGTACCACAGGCAGCTGCAGTATTTACAAGTTAGTTTACTGCGTCCTCTGCACAGTGTGCACCTAAAGCTACCTGAAGAAAATTAGTGGTGTTCTTCTGATTCTATGTTTATACCACAGGCAGGCAGCTACAGCATTTACAGTTATGCTGTGTACACACGAGCGGACTTTACGGCAGATTTTGCCCGGCGGACTATTCGATAGACTTTACGACGGACTTTCTGAATGAACGGACTTGCATACACACGATCAACCAAAGTCCGTCGAATTTGTACGTGATGACGTACGATTGGACTAACACAAGGAAGTTCATAGACAGTAGCCAATAGCTGCCCTAGATGGCTTTTTGTCTGTCGAACTAGCATACAGACGAGCAGACTTTTCGACCGGACTCGAGTCCGTCGGATAGCTTTGAAACATGTTTCAAATCTAAGTCCGTCCAACTTTTGAGAAAACAAAGTCCGCTGGAGCACACACACAATCGAATTGTCTGACGAAATCCCATCCGCCGGGCAAAGTCTGCCGTAAAGTCCCCTCGTGTGTACGGGGCAATAGTGTAGTGCGTCCCCTGCACGGTGTGTACCTAAAGCTACCTGGAGACAATTGCTGTTTTTCTACTCCTATTAATACCACAGGCAGGCAGCTACAGTATTTACAGTTAGTGCTCCGTGTCCTCTGCACAGTGTGCACCTAAAGTTACCGAAACAAAATTAATGGTGTTATTCTGATCCTATTAGTACAGTACCGCAGGCAGTTGCAGTATTTACAAGTTAGTGTAGTGCGTCCTCTGCACAGTGTGCACCTAAAGCTACCTGAAGAAAATTAGTGGTGTTCTTCTGAACCTATTAGTACAGTACCACAGGCAGCTGTAGTAATTACAAGTTAGTGTACTGCGTCCTCTGCACAGTGTGCACCTAAAGCTACCTGAAGAAAATTAGTGATGTTCTTCTGATCCTATTAGTACAGTACCGCAGGCAGCTGCAGTATTTACAAGTTAGTGTAGTGCGTCCTCTGCACAGTGTGCACCTAAAGCTACCTGAAGAAAATTAGTGGTGTTCTTCTGATCCTATTAGTACAGTACCGCAGGCAGCTGCAGTATTTAGTGCGTCCTCTGCACAGTGTGAACCTAAAGCTACCTAAACAAGATTAGTGGTGTTCTTCTGATCCTATTAGTACAGTACCGCAGGCAGCTGCATTAATTACAAGTTAGTGTAGTGCGTCCTCTGCACAGTGTGCACCTAAAGCTACCTAAACAAAATTAGTGGTATTCTTCTGATCCTATTAGTACAGTACCGCAGGCAGCTGCAGTATTTACAAGTTAGTGTAGTGCGTCCTCTGCACAGTGTGCACCTAAAGCTACCTGAAGAAAATTAGTGGTGCTCTTCTGATCCTATTAGTACAGTATCAAAGGCAGCTGTAGTATTTACAAGTTAGTGTAGTGCGTTCTCTGCACAGTGTGCACCTAAAACTACCTGAAGAAAATTGGTGGTGTTCGTCTGATCCTACTAGTACAGTACAGCAGGCAGCTGCAGTATTTACAATTTAGTGTAGTGCGTCCCCTGCACAGTGTGCACCTAAAGCTACCTGAAGAAAATTTGTGGTGTTCTTCTGATTCTATGTTTATACCACAGGCAGGCAGCTACAGCATTTACAGTTATGCTGTGTACACACGAGCGGACTTTACGGCAGATTTTGCCCGGCGGACTATTCGATAGACTTTACGACGGACTTTCTGAATGAACGGACTTGCATACACACGATCAACCAAAGTCCGTCGAATTTGTACGTGATGACGTACGATTGGACTAACACAAGGAAGTTCATAGACAGTAGCCAATAGCTGCCCTAGATGGCTTTTTGTCTGTCGAACTAGCATACAGACGAGCAGACTTTTCGACCGGACTCGAGTCCGTCGGATAGCTTTGAAACATGTTTCAAATCTAAGTCCGTCCAACTTTTGAGAAAACAAAGTCCGCTGGAGCACACACACAATCGAATTGTCCGACGAAATCCCATCCGCCGGGCAAAGTCTGCCGTAAAGTCCCCTCGTGAGTACGGGGCAATAGTGTAGTGCGTCCTCTGCACAGTGTGTACCTAAAGCTACCTGGAGACAATTGCTGTTTTTCTACTCCTATTAATACCACAGGCAGGCAGCTACAGTATTTACAGTTAGTGCTCCGTGTCCTCTGCACAGTGTGCACCTAAAGCTACCGAAACAAAATTAATGGTGTTATTCTGATCCTATTAGTACAGTACCGCAGGCAGTTGCAGTATTTACAAGTTAGTGTAGTGCGTCCTCTGCACAGTGTGCACCTAAAGCTACCTGAAGAAAATTAGTGGTGTTCTTCTGAACCTATTAGTACAGTACCACAGGCAGCTGTAGTAATTACAAGTTAGTGTACTGCGTCCTCTGCACAGTGTGCACCTAAAGCTACCTGAAGAAAATTAGTGATGTTCTTCTGATCCTATTAGTACAGTATCGCAGGCAGCTGCAGTATTTACAAGTTAGTGTAGTGCGTCCTCTGCACAGTGTGCACCTAAAGCTACCTGAAGAAAATTAGTGGTGTTCTTCTGATCCTATTAGTACAGTACCGCAGGCAGCTGCAGTATTTACAAGTTAGTTTAGTGCGTCCTCTGCACAGTGTGCACCTAAAGCTACCTGAAGAAAATTAGTGGTGTTCTTCTGAACCTATTAGTACAGTACCACAGGCAGCTGTAGTAATTACAAGTTAGTGTACTGCGTCCTTTGCACAGTGTGCACCTAAAGCTACCTGAAGAAAATTGGTGATGTTCTTCTGATCTTATTAGTACAGTACTGCAGGCAGCTGCAGTATTTACAAGTTAGTGTAGTGCGTCCTCTGCACAGTGTGCACCTAAATCTACCTGAAGAAAATTAGTGGTGTTCTTCTGATCCTATTAGTACAGTACCGCAGGCAGCTGCAGTATTTACAAGTTAGTTTAGTACGTCCTCTGCACAGTGTGCACCTAAAGCTACCTAAACAAAATTAGTGATGTTCTTCTGATCCTATTAGTACAGTACCGCAGGCAGCTGCAGTATTTACAAGTTAGTGTAGTGCGTCCTCTGCACAGTGTGCACCTAAAGCTACCTGAAGAAAATTAGTGGTGTTCTTCTGATCCTATTAGTACAGTACCGTAGGCAGCTGCAGTATTTACAAGTTAGTGTAGTGCGTCCTCTGCACAGTGTGCACCTAAAGCTACCTGAAGAAAATTAGTGGTGTTCTTCTGATCCTATTAGTACAGTACCATAGGCAGCTGTAGTATTTACAAGTTAGTGTAGTGTGTCCTCTGCACAGTGTGCACCTAAAGCTACCTGAAGAAAATTAGTGGTGTTCTTCTGATCCTATTAGTACAGTACCACAGGCAGCTGCAGTATTTACAAGTTAGTGTAGTGCGTCCTCTGCACAGTGTGCACCTAAAACTACCTGAAGAAAATTAGTGGTTTTCTTTGGATCCTATTAATACCACAGGCAGGCAGCTACAGTATTTACAGTTAGTGTAGTGCGTCCTCTGCACAGTGTGCACCTAAAGCTACCTGGAGACAATTGCTGTTGTTCTGCTGCTATTAATACCACAGTCAGGCAGCTACAATATTTACAGTTAGTGTAATGTGTCCCCTGCACAGTGTGCAACTAAAGCTACCTGAAGAAATCTAGTGGTGTTCTTCTGATTCTATTAATACCACAGGCAGGCAGCTACAGCATTTACAGTTAGTGTAGTGTGTCCTCTGCACAGTGTGCACCTAAAGCTACCTGAAGAAAATTAGTGGTGTTCTTCTGAACCTATTAGTACAGTACCACAGGCAGGTGTAGTAATTACAAGTTGGTGTAGTGCGTCCTCTGCACAGTGTGCACCTAAAGCTACCTGAACAAAATTAGTGGTATTCTTCTGATCCTATTAGTACAGTACCGCAGGCAGCTGCATTATTTACAAGTTAGTGCAGTGCGTCCTCTGCACAGTGTGCACCTAAAGCTACCTGAAGAAAATTAGTGGTGTTCTTCTGATCCTATTAGTACAGTACCGCAGCCAGCTGCAGTATTTACAATTTTGTGCAGTGCGTCCCCTGCACAGTGTGCACCTAAAGCTACCTGAAGAAAATTAGTGGTGTTCTTCTGATCCTATTAATACCACAGGCAGGCAGCTACAGCATTTACAGTTAATGTAGTGCATCCTCTGCACAGTGTGCACCTAAAGCTACCTGGAGACAATTGCTGTTGTTCTGTTCCTATTAATACCACAGGCAGGCAGCTACAGTATTTACAGTTAGTGTACTGTGTCGTCTGCACAGTGTGCACCTAAAGCTACCTGAAGAAAGTCAGTGGTGTTCTTCTGCTCCTATTAATACCACAGGCAGGCAGCTACAGTATTTACAGTTAGTGTACTGTATCCTCTGCACAGTGTGCACCTAAAGCTACCTGAAGAAAATTGGTGGTGTTCTTCTATTCCTATATTAATACCACAGGCAGACAGCTACAGTAGTTATAGTTAGTGTACTGCGTCCTCTGCACAGTGTGCACCTAAAGCTACCTGAATAAAATTGGTGGTGTTCTTCTGATCCTATATTAAAACCACAGGCAGGCAGCTACAGTATTTACAGTTAGTTTACTGTGTCCTCTGCACAGTGTGCACCTAAAGCTACCTGAAGAAAATTGGTGGTGTTCTTCTATTCCTATATTGATACCACAGGCAGGCAGCTACAGTATTTACAGTTAGTGTACTGCGTCCTCTGCACAGTGTGCACCTAAAGCTACCCGAATAAAATTGGTGGTGTTCTTCTGATCCCATATTAATACCACAGGACAGTGTGGTAGTACAGTACCGCAGGCAGCTACAGTATTTACCGTTAGTGTACTGCGTCCTCGGCACAGTGTGCACCTAAAGCTACCTGAAGACAATTGCTGTTGTTCTGCTCCTATTAATACCACAGGCAGGCAGTTACAGTATTTACAGTTAGTGTACTGGGTCCTCTGCACAGTATGTACCTAAAGCTACCTGAAGACAATTGGTGGTGTTCTCATACTAATACTACTACAGGCAGGCAGTTTATTCTGTTAGCTGCAGTATCACTATATATATACATCCCAGCTTTGTGCAGCTATATCTCACTGCAGGCCATTAGTATGTCTGGAAGGTCAACAAGAAGAGGCAGACAGTCACAAGCCAATAAAAGAGGGCAATCAGGCTCTGTGTCTAGAGGCAACAGTGCTGGTCGTGGAGAAAGTGCATCCTCATCAGGATGTGGCCGTGGGACACGTTTGTCCTTTTTTTCGGCAGCTGGCCATGTTGAGCTGCAACATGCGGAACACTTGGTAGAGTAGATGACCAAGCCGTCCTCATCCTCCTCATCCTCTGTCACCCAGACTCAGGGTACTTTGTCTGGCAAAGCAGCTGCCAACGCGGCCTCTTCCCTCGGCTCAATGGCATCAGTCACTCTTTCCCTAGCCCCACCATGTCCTCCTGAGGTGTCCCCTGAACTGTTTGACCACAGTGTTGGGTACATCCTCCAGGAGGATGCCCAACGTTTTGAAGGCTCCAATGATGGTACCCAGCTAGAAGAAGGCAGTAACGTGAGGCCAGAGAGAGGGGTGCCCTAGAAGGACAGCAATCTGGCAGTCATGTTCCCCCAGCTGCAGCATACTGCCAGCTTTGCTTCAGTGATGAGGAGGGAGGGTATGATGAGGTCACTGACTCCACATGGGTGCCTGATAGGAGAGAGGAGGAGGAGGCACATCACCAATGAAACAGGATGCCCTCCAGGGGCCAGCTTAAGGGCAGCACACCTACTGCATCACACCGCAGAGCTCTGCATGTGCAAGGCGCTGCTGTCTCTGCACGTTATTCCAAAAGTTCTTTGGTGTGGGCCTTTTTTGAGACAATTGCATCATTTCCCACCACTGCTATTTGCAACATATGTCTCAAGCGTATCTCTCGTGGCCAAAACATCTCCCGCTTGGGCACCACATGCTTGACCAGACATATGTTGACCTGCCATGCAGTTCGTTGGCAAGGGTACCTAAAAGACCCACACCAAAGAACAAAGAGGACCTCTCCTTGCTCCTCATCAGCTGGTATCTCCAACCCCACTATACCTTCAGTCCTCTCTGGGACCTGCACTGAGAGGAATGAAGGTGTAGAATTAGGTGTATCACAGCCAAGTACTTGGGGCCAATCTGCTATCGGTACACAGACGTCAGATTGTACCAGGCAAATTTCCCGACCCCAGCTGCTGCACCGCCGAAAGAAGTTCACTCCCAGCCATCCACATGCTAGCTTGGCTAAATTGCTAGCACTTCAACTGCTGCCTTTTCAGTTGGTAGACTCTGCTCCCTTCCGTGGGTTTGTGGAATGTGCGGTTCCTCAGTGGCAGGTTCCCAAATGTCACTTTTTCTCATGGAAAACGATTCCGGCTCTTTACCGGCATGTGGAAGGCAATGTCTTGGGCTCGCTGGACAGGGCGGTCAGCGGTAAGGTGCATATTACCGCTGACTCATGGTCCAGTAGGTATGGACAGGGACATTACCTATCTTTCAACGTGCACTGGGTGACTCTTCTGGCAGCTGGGAAGGATGCAGGACAGGGTGCAGTAGTGTTGGAGGTTGTTCTGCCACCACACCTCCAAAATACTGCTAGTGGAGATTCTGCCACACCTCTCTCCTCCACCCCCTCCTCTTCTTCTTCCTCCATGGCCTCTTCCTGTGCTGATTCGACTTTGGAACCAGCGGTGCTCCATAGGGGCTACGCAAGCACGCAGACAAAAAGATGCCATGCGGTGCTTGAGCTGGTGTGCTTGGGGGACAGGAGCCACACTGGGGCAGAGATTCTGTCAGCTCTGGTGGCTCAGGTGGTTGACGCCACGCCAGCTTAAGGCAGGTATGGTGGTTTGCGACCATGACACCAACCTCCTCTCCACCCTCCGACAGGGACAACTGACCCATGTGCCCTGTTTGGCACACGTCCTTACCTTGGTGGTGCAGCGGTTCTTGGGCAGGTACCCGGGCTTACAGGATGTCCTGAGTCAGGCCAGGAAAGTCGGTGTGCATTTCTGCAGGTCATATAATGCCAGTGCTCGGCTGGCTGACCTCCAAAAGGAATTTAACCTGCCCAAGAACCGCCTAATCTATGACATCAATGAGTACCTTTGCGACTATGGCACAAGGACAGGGTCAGGGGAGCTTGGTTTTTTCCCCACGCCAGTGGGCCATGATCAGGGATGCATGCACTGTCCTGTCACCATTTGAGGAGGCCACAAGGATGGTGAGCAGTGACAGTGCATGCATCAGTGACACTGTCCCCCTTGTCCACCTGTTGGAGCACACGCTGCATGGAATAATGGACAGGGCACTTGAGGCAAAACAGAGGCAGGAAGAGGAGGACTTCCTTAGCTCTCAAGGCCCCCTTTATCCAAACAGTGCTCCTGCATGCCTGCTGATCACACAGGAAGAGGAGGAGGAGGAGGAAGAGGAGGATTGTGTCAGCATGGAGGTGGAGCCTGGCACTCAGCATCAGTAGCAGTCTTTAAGGGATCATTTACAGTCCCAAGAAACCCATGGACTTGTACGTGGCTGGGAGGAGGTGGCTGCGGATCATGTCATCCTTAGTGACCCAGAGGACTCCGGACCGAATGCCTCAGCAAACCTATGCTGCATGGCCTCCCTGATCCTGCAAAGCCTGCGTAAGGATCCTCGTATTTGTGGTATCAAGGAGAGGGATCAATACTGGCTGGCAACCCTCCTTGATCCACGTTACAAGGGTTATCTTGCCGTCATAGAGGGAGCAGAGTATGAAACATCTTCGGGAGGCCTTGCAGAAAGGTCTGTGCAATGCGTTCCCAGAGACTGAGAGGTTACAAACTCCTGTTCCTGGACAACGTGTTGCTGAGGCTTCGGTCAGTCAAAGGAGCGGTGGAGAAGGTGGCCGTCTGACCGATGCGTTCAGACAATTTTTTAGTCCGCATCCCCAAGGTATGATCGGTTCCAGCAACCATCACCAGCGTCTGTTTTACATGGTGCATCAATAACTAGGGGCAATATCTGACTTGGACATCTTTCCCACTGAAAATCTTCTGGGTTACTGGGTCTTGAGGGTGGATCACTGGCCAGAGCTTGCACAGTATGCAATTGAGCTACTGGCCTGTCCTGCAACCAGCGTTCTTTCGGAACGCACATTCAGTGCTGCTGGAGATTTTGTAACCGATCACAGGGTGCGCCTGTCCACCGACTCGGTCGATCGACTGACCTTCATAAAAATGAATCAGTCTTGGATCACCACCAGCTACCAGGCACCTGATGCTGATGTAACAGAATAATTGTTTTTGAAATGTCAGATCCCTTCAAGACTGCCTATGCTGATGCTAAGTGACTATCCTGTTATGCTGAGTGACTATCCTCTTCCTCCTCAATGATCATGCTGATACCTTGTAAGAATATTTTTGGTTCTGGGTGCCGCCACCAGTGCCTAAGGCCCAATTTTTCAGCCCCTGTTTAACAGGGGCATGTAATTACAATTTTTGATGCAATACTTTGCAGCAGGGCTTGTTTCTGCACTCCAACTAGAGTATCTATGAGGGGTTGCAGTGTTGTGGCACCAGCACCAGTGCCTAAGGCCCAATTTTTCAGCCCCTGTTTAACAGGGGCGTGTAATTACAATTTTTGATGCAATATTTTGCAGGAGGGCTCATTCCTGTGCTCCAAATAGAGTATCTGTGAGGGGTTGCAGTGTTGTGACACCAGTGCCTAAGGACCAATTTTTCTGCCCCTGTTTAACATTGACATGTAATTAAAATTCTTGATCTAGTATTTCACAGCAGGGCCCATTTCTGCACCCACCAAGAGTAACTGTGAGGACTTACAGTGTTGTGGCACCAGCACCACCACCACCAAAGGCCCAATTTTTCTGCCCCTGTTCAACAGGTGCATGTAATTACAATTCTTGATCTAATATTTCACAGCAGGGCCCGTTCCAGCTCCCACCAAGTGTAACTGTGAGGACTTACAGTGTTGTGGCACCAGCACCACCACCACCAAAGGCCCAATTTTTCTGACCCTGTTCAACAGGGGCATGAAATTACAATTCTTGATCTAATATTTCACAGCAGGGCCCATAAGTGCAGTTCAAGCTGGTGAGGTGGCAAGCACAAGTAGTGTCCCGCTGCCACCAAGAAGAAGACAAACACAGGCCCGTCGTGCCCATAATGCCCTTCCTGCTGCATTCGCCAATCCTAATTGGGAACCCACCACTTCTGCAGCACCCGTACTTCTCCCATTCACATCCCCAACCAAATGCGGTCGGCTGCATGAGAGGCATTTTCTTTATGTCCTCCTGAGTACCCCTACCCAATGAACCCCCCAAAAAAGATGTTGTGTCTGCAGCAAGCGCGGATATAGGCGTGACACCTGCTCTTATTGTCCCTCCTGTCCTGACAATCCTGGTCTTTGCATTGGTGAATGTTTTGAACGCTACCATACACTAGTTGAGTATTAGCGTAGGGTACAGCATTGCACAGACTAGGCACACTTTCACAGGGTCTCCCAAGATGCCATCACATTTTGAGAGACCCGAACCTGGAACCGGTTACAGTTATAAAAGTT
This sequence comes from Aquarana catesbeiana, assembly GCF_042186555.1. Lineage (NCBI taxonomy): Eukaryota > Metazoa > Chordata > Amphibia > Anura > Ranidae > Aquarana > Aquarana catesbeiana. The sequence goes on from NC_133330.1 coordinate 204,809,628, forward strand.
ACAGTTACAAAAAAAGTATAAAAAAAAAAACCACAAAAAAATATATATATAAAAAAAAAAAGTTGTCGTTTTATTGTTCTCTCTCTCTCTATTCTCTCTCTATTTTTCTGCTCTTTTTTACTGTATTCTATTCTGCAATGTTTTATTGTTATTATGTTTTATCATGTTTGCTTTTCAGGTATGCAATTTTTTATACTTTACTGTTTAATGTGTTTTATTGTTAACCATTTTTTTTTCAGGTACGCCATTCAGCTGCAGTGCGGATTTATTTATCTTGACAGCAACAGCGTTTGCTCCCACGATATATACTGTAAAGCTGTGACTCCAACGGAGGTGATATATGCGGGCAGCAGGGGCGGAGGAGCGATTTGCTCCTAACTTTTGGGGCGGATGCCCCCATGCTTCGGCATATATAAATGGTGCATGTATGCCCATCATTAGAAGTGGGTGGATGAAGGGAGGTATTCTAATGGTGGGCATACCCACCAATCAATCTCTTTTTTTCGTTCAGCCCACAGGCTGCATGATTAAAAAAGATTACAATATATGCCCAACAAGGACCAGCAACGTACTGGTATGTTGCTGGACTTTGAGTGGTTATACCAGAATGATGCCTGCAGGTTTAGGTATCGTCTTGGTATCATTCTTTTCAGCCAGCGGTCGGCTTTCATGTAAAAGCAATCTTAGTGGCTAATTAGCCTCTAGACTGCTTTTACAAGCAGTGGTAGGAAATTCCCCCCTCCCACTGTCTTTCATGTTTTTCTCTGGCTCTCCTGTCCCAACAGGGAACCTGAGAATGCAGCTGGTGATTCTGCCAGCTGACCATAGAGCTGATCAGAGACCAGAATGGCTCCAATCATCTCTATGGCCTAAGAAACCAGAAGCTACGAGAATTTCATGACTTACGGACGGATGTAAACAGCACCATTGGGAAATTGGGAAAGCATTTTATCACACTGATCTTGGTGTGGTCAGATGCTTTGAGGGCAGAGGAGAGATCTAGGGTCTAATAGACCCCATTTTTTTTCAAAAAAGAGTACCTGTCACTATCTATTGCTATCATAGGGGATATTTACATTCCCTGACATAACAATAAAATTGATAAAAAAAAAAAAATGAAAGGAACAGTTTAAAAATAAGATAAAAAATAAAAAAAAAAAGCACCCCTGTCCCCCCTGCTCCCATGCAAAGGCGAACGCAAGCGTTAGTCTGGCGTCAATTGTAAACAGCAATTGCACCATGCATGTGAGGTATCACCGTGAAGGTCAGATTGAGGGCAGTAATTTTAGCAGTAGACCTCCTCTGTAAATCTAAAATGGTAACCTGTAAAGGCTTTTAAAGGCTTCTAAAAATGTATGTAGTTTGTCGCCACTGCACGTTTGTGCGCAATTTTAAAGTATGTCATGTTTGGTATCCATGTACTTGGCCTAAGATCATCTTTTTTATTTCATCAAACATTTGGGCAATATAGTGTGTTTTAGTGCATTAAAATTAAAAAAGTGTGTTTTTTCCCAAAAAAAGCGTTTGAAAAATCGCTGCGCAAATACTGTGTGAAAAAAAAAAATGAAACACCCACTATTTTAATCGTAGGGCCTTTGCTTTAAAAAAATATATAATGTTTGGGGGTTAAAAGTAATTTTCTTGCAAAAAAACATTTTTTTTCCATGTAAACAAATAGTGTCAGAAAGGGCTTTGTCTTCAAGTGGTTAGAAGAATGGGTAATGTGTGACATAAGCTTTTAAATGTTGTGCATAAAATGCCAGGACAGTTCAAACCCCCCCCAAATGACCCCATTTTGGAAAGTAAACACCCCAAGCTATTTGCTGAGAGTCATGTCGAGTCCATGGAATATTTTATATTGTGACACAAGTTGCGGGAAAGAGACAAATTTTTTATTTTTTTTTTTGCACAAAGTTGTCACTAAATGATATATTGCTCAAACATGCCATGGGAATATGTGAAATTACACCCCAAAATACATTCTGTTGCTTCTCCTGAGTACGGGGATACCACATATGTGAGACTTTTTGGGAGCCTAGCCGCATACGGGACCCCAAAAACCAAGCACCGCCTTCAGGGTTTCTAAGGGTGTAAATTTTTGATTTCACTCCTCACTGCCTATCACAGTTTCGGAGGCCATGGAATGCCCAGATGGCACAAAACCTCCCCCCAAATTACCCCATTTTGGAAAATAGACACCCCAAGCTATTTGCTGAGAGGTATGGTGAGTATTTTGCAGACCTCACCTTTTGTCACAAAGTTTTGAAAATTGAAAAAAGAAAAAAAAAATACATTTTTCTTTTCTTTCTTCATTTTCAAAAACAAATGAGAGCTGCAAAATATTCACCATGCCTCTCAGCAAATAGCTTGGGGTGTCTACTTTCTAAAATGGGGTCATTTAGGGGGATTTTGTGCCATCTTGGCATTTTATGGCTTTCGAAACTGTGATAGGTAGTAAGGAGTGAAATAAAAAATTTACGCCCTTAGAAATCCTGAAGGCGGTGCTTGGTTTTCGGGGCCCCGTACGCAGCTAGGTTCCCAAAAAGTCCCACACATGTGGTATCCCCATACTCAGGAGAAGCAGCAAATGTATTTTGGGGTGTAATTCCACATGTGCCCACGACATGTTTGAGCAATATATCATTTAGTGACAACTTTGTGCAAAAAAAAAAAGTTTGTCATTTTCCCGCAACTTGCGGCAAAATATAAAATATTCCATGGACTCAACATGCCTCTCAGCAAACAGCTTGGGGTGTCTACTTTCCAAAATGGGGTCGTTTGGGGGGGTTTGAACTGTCCTGGCATTTTATGGCCTTCAAAACTGTGATAGGTAGTGAGGAGTGAAATCAAAAATGTATGCCCTTAGAAATCCTGAAGGCGGTGCTTGGTTTTCGGGGCCCCGTATGCAGCTAGGCTCCCAAAAAGTCCCACACATGTGGTATCCCCATACTCAAGAGAAGCAGCTAAATGTATTTTGGGGTGCAATTCCACATATGCCCAAGGCCTGTTTGAGCAATATATCATTTAGTGACAACTTTTTGTAATTTTTTTTTTTTTTGTCATTATTCAATCACTTGGGACAAAAAAAATAATATTCAATGGACTCAACATGCCTCTCAGCAATTTCCTTGGGGTGTCTACTTTCCAAAATGGGGTCATTTGGGGGGTTTTGTACTGCCCTGCCATTTTAGCACCTCAAGAAATGAGATAGGCAGTCATAAACTAAAAGCTGTGTAAATTCCAGAAAATGTACCCTAGTTTGTAGACGCTATAACTTTTGTGCAAACCAATAAATATACGCTTATTGACATTTTTTTACCAAAGACATGTGGCTGAATACATTTTGGACTAAATGTATGACTAAATTTGAGTTTATTGTATTTTTTTATAACAAAAAGTAGAAAATATCGTATTTTTTCAAAATTTTTGTTTTATAGTGCAATAAATAAAAACCACAGAGGTGATCAAATACCATCAAAAGAAAGCTCTATTTGTGGGAACAAAAGGACGCAAATTTTGTTTGGGTACTGCATGACTGCGCAATTAGCAGTTAAAGCGACACAGTGCCAAATTGTAAAAAGTGCTCTGGTCAGGAAGGGGGTAAAGCCTTCCGGGGCTGAAGTGGTTAAAGGGGGCTTCCAGATTCCGATAAGCCCACCACCCGCAGAGCCCTACAACCACCGGGCAAGGGTTGTGGGGATGAGGCCCTTGTCCCCATCAACATGGGGACAATATGTTTTGGGGGCTACACCAAAGCACCCTCCCAATGTTGAGGGCATGTGGCCTGGTACGGTTCAGGAGGGGGGGTGCTCTCTCATCAGCCCTCTTTTCCTGTGGCCTGCCAGGTTGCGTGCTCGGATAAGGGTCTGATATGGATTTTTGGCGAGACCCCACGCCATTTTTTTTTTAATTTTGACGCGGAGTTCCCCTTAAAATCCATACCAGACCTGAAGGGTCTGGTATGGATTTTGAGGGGGACCCCACACCATTTTTTTTTTTTAATTTTGGCCGGGGTTCCCCTTAATATCCATACCAGACCTGAAGGGCCTTTTATGGAATTTAGGGGGACCCCCATGTCATTCTTTTTTAAATTTTGGTTTGGGGTTCTCCTGTGGGGAATTCCCATTCCGTTTTTATCAACGAACTTTTATGTATATTGTCGGACCAGCAATTCATTAATAGCCGTGAGTAGTTTTAAATGACTTTTTTTCCTTTGAAATGTCTTTTTGCTGTCAGACTGTTCTAAACACGGGAAACATGCGCCCCTTTACAGGCATACTATAGACACCCCCAGGTACGAAATTTAAAGGAATATTACACTTTTATTTTTTCACTTTAAGCATTTTTAAAATCCCTGCTCCCGAAAAAACGGTAGTTTTTTAAAACTTTTTTTTGCATTGATCCATGTCCCCTAGGGCAGGACCCGGGTCCCCAAACACTTTTTTTGACAATAACTTGCATATAAGCCTTTAAAATTAGCACTTTTGATTATTCATGTTCGTGTCCCATAGACTTTAACGGTGTTCGCGTGTTCAAACAAATTTTTTGTCTGTTCGCATGTTCTGGTGCGAACCGAACAGGGGGGTGTTCGGCTCATCCCTACTCAGGAGAGATGACTTGCCGCATGCAGGTGTCCTGCTTCGTAACATAAGAGGTCAGCAAAGCCAAGAGACAGGCTCCGTCATCCAGAGATAATTCCTGAAATCATCAGGATTATTCTCCTGGGGCTCCCGCAGCAAAGGCATATGACAGAATTGGTCATGATTAAGCAACCAATTCTTGGTCCAAGAACTCCTCCTCCCCCTGTTCATGGACTGGACTTGAGTCAAAGCAATAACTCCAACACCAAGCCTAACAACAGCACAAACTCTCCGATGAGAAAGTAACCACAACATTGCTAATAAACGAACGGCTGCTCAGAATGAACTGACAGAATGCACTGAAAATCAGAAAGAACCTGCAAGAACGAGCTGAAAATCAGAAACGACCGGACAAGCACGCACTGAAAATCAGAAGCGAACTATAAATAGAACGCACTGAAAGACAGAAATGACCTGACAAGCACGCACTGAAGAACAGATACAAACTGACAAGCACAACCTGAAAAGCAGAAATGAACTGAAAAGCACGAGGCTGAAAAGCGCAAATCGTCACTTCTACTAACACAAGATAAGCACAAGATTAGCAGAAGGTGTCCAAAGGGTGGCGCACTGGCTATTGGACTTCCTTTTTATCAGCTCATCGTACGTCTTGTACGTCACCACATTCGTAATTGTTGGCCAACATTTGTGTGACCGTGTGTATGCAAGACAAGCTGGAGTCAACACCCTTCAAACAAAAATCCACGGTTTTGTTGTCAGAAAGTCCAAATGTGTGCATGGGGCATTAAAGTTATCCTCTCACACACTACACAAGCATATGGGTGGCATTGGGCTCACAGACATGGCTTTTGGGCATGACAACTTATGACAATGGTGGACTGAAACTTTCAATAACCACATTCACTTGATGCAATTTCATGGCTCAACTCAAAGACAATCTCTATGGACTTAACTGTTCATGCAATTATTGGAGCCACCTTTCATAGCTTCCTCACTACTTGGAAATCTTTATCCTTCATAACAGATTTAATACACTGGTCCCAATGAGATCATCCCTTCTTCTGACCAAGAAATCAGACACTGTCTGAATCAGCCTCTGACTAGACCCTGATAACGTACAGTGGTTATGTCATTTGAGGCTATTTGCCTCTCAGGGTCCCCCCCAAAGACATGTTTTTCCGCTATCTAATCATGTATGTTTGCTAACCAACCTCCTAATTAGTCTTGAGCCAAACAGCACTAAGAATGATTTGAGTAGGGTTTGGCGAACTTCAAAGAAGCCCAGATGCCAAACTCGAGCCCTATTGAAATCAATAGGTGCTGAATCTGTCAAATTAAAAATGCCAATTTTCTGGGAAAGGGGATATAAAAAATAGCATGGAGGGGAGGGCACTGCTTTTGGGAATATGTAACAATGCAAAAAAAAAAAAAAAAACTTAAAATGTCTATTTAGCAAGTAGCAGTGTTTTTTTAAACGTTTAAAATTAAACATTAAAAATGTACAATTTCATTAAATAACATGCCTTGAGGGTGTCCTAATCCTGCTTGTGAAAGGGCACATCTCTGTAATGTACAGAATGTGTTGCAGCAACACTGAGGAGGAGGATGAATGTTCTCCCCCCAACCATACCACACCACATACCCCCCTGGCAAAGCACCTTGTCCCATATTGATGAGGGCAAGGGCCTCTTTCCGGCAACTTGTGTCCAGTGGTTGTGGGGGTTTGTGAGTGGGGAGCTAATCAGAATTTACTGTATATATAATTTATTAATAAAGGGGCCTCCAGATACTGCCCCCCCACGAGTGTGGGGTACATAATATTCTTACTCTTTCACAAAAAAAGAGTTGTAGTCTAGAAAGACACCCAAACGAATAATAAAAATCGCAAAAAAGTTCCTCATTGTAAATCCACTATCAAACATGATGCCCACTACCACCAACAGAAAAAAAACTGATGACCCTCCTCACTCGACTGATCTCCCACAGTAACACTAGCCAAAGTACAGTGGGGATAAGGGGTCACATACATCATTGCCCAGACATGGCCTTGACCATATTTGAACAATGCAATTGCCCCAATATGGCTGTCATGAACCTTGGAATAGTGGCTGATTTATAATGCTGGGACAAATACTGTTAGGAGACGCTGATGTCAATTCCAGCCACCTGTCTGTCTGTTGCCTGCTAGAATGTGTATTATACATAAGTCTACTATGGGATCTAAGAGTCATTAGATCCCCATTGTTGTTTGTGTTAATTAACTCTGCTATTGTGTGAAGAAGAGTCTGTGTTGATTTGTGATAATGTTGATTGTGTTTTCTGAGCTACAAAATGGCCAGTCTGGCCTAAAGGTCATGTCTGAGTCATCTAGGCTGTCTAAAGGGATTAGTTAATTAGCCCATGTTAATTAGGTTTCTGGTGACAGGTGTATGTTCAGAGTAATATGAGCCGGAGGTATGCACCTCCACTTTTAGTGTATAAAAGAGCCTGTAATTTTCAATAAAAGAGATTCCTTGTTGAACTTACATACAGCCTGCCTGGTGTTTGTTCTGAGCTACACAACTGGATTAAAACGGCACATAGCTGCAGTTCTAGTCCCGGAGCATCGGATGACCGAACCATCAGATGTTGTGATCTGCAGTCTGATTCTATAGCCGCAGAGGAGTGTCGGGAGAGTGGAACCGAGCAAGCAAGGGGCTCGTTACATTGGTTGGCAGCGGTGGGATTTGCTCTCCAGTTACTGGGACACTCCAAACCACCACAGTGAATGGTCAGCTATGCGGCCTGCAGGAGAGCCACGCTGAAAGACTTACTAGCCATTGAGGGACTGGTGGGACAAAGAACAAGGCCACCCTGATCAGTGAGCTAGCCAAGATGGATCAGAGGGATGGTGATGCGGGACCCCGGTCAGTTGAAGACTTGTTTCAGCAACGAGTCCGAGAGTGGTTGGCATTATATGGTGCTAACCCATCAGAGACCGCCATACAGAATGCCATTAGAGACATCCAGCTGCAGGATGAGCGACAAGAGAGAGAACTAGAGCGGCAACATGATCGGAGAATGGCGGAAATACGGCAATCAAAGACAACACCTAAAGATACAGCGCCTTTCTGTAAGTTGCCCTTTCGGGCGTTCAAACTTTTTAAGGAAGGAGAGGAGAAAATTGAAGCATTCCTACAGGACTTTGAGAGACTATGCCAGATACATAATGTAATGTCCCAAGATTGTGTTGCCTTACTGGCGAGTAATTTGACTGGCAGAGCAGCCTATGCGTATCAGGCCCTGGAGGACAAGGACGCTAAAGATTATGACCGGGTAAAAGAAGCTCTGCTAGCCTGATTTGCCATTACACCCGAAGCTAGTTGGATTAAGTTTAGAGAATCCCGGAAACAAGCCAACATAACATACGTAGAGTGGGCACATCATCTGAAGCGGAACCTTAAGGGTTGGTTCCAGGGAAGCCACGCTCATACCATAGAGGACATCACCCAGCTAGTACTCTTAGAACAGTTCTTTAACCACACCCTTCCGGTAGTACGGATAGGTTAAGTGACCACAGACCGTACAGCAAGCGGCTACTTTGGCTGATGAATATCTGGACTCTCGGAGGTCAGGCAAAAGCAAACGCTATCCACTATCTCGGCCAGTTTACCAGCCTCTAACCCAACTTCAGTACCTCAGTGGTCTGCCTCTAGACCCCCAACCTGACCCAACCCTCCTAATGGACCTAAGTGCTATACCTGTAACCAAACTGGTCATCTGCAGCGATATTGTCCTACCCGATCCACGAGGTACCGAGAGACTGCTCATTCATCCAGACCAATGGCTCATTGCTTCCAGAACGAGCCCAACCATCGCGATGTACAGGAAGAGTTTGGCAAACTTTTTGAGGCTGATCCCGTCCAAGCTGCTGCCGGAGAAAATTGGCAGCACCATCGTCGGGCAGTATGGATTAAGGACTCCGCGATTCCGGGGCTACGATTACCCTCATCCAGCCTCACATGATTCCCCAGTCGGCCTGGACCGGCCAGACTGTTGCAGTCAGGGTAGCAGGGGGCAAGGTGCTACGTTTATCCACCGCCCAAGTCCTCTTGGATTGGGGCTCAGGGGAGCGACAAGTGCGAGTGGTATTACTACGTGAGTTACCCACGGAAGTACTTTTGGGGAATGATTTGAGGCATTTGACTTCCTCATATGCCCCAGAGGCCGCCATGGCCGTGACCAACCGATGTCAGAGCCAACTTCAAGGCAACTCCACTCCTATGGGGACCCAGGTAAGACCAAATCCTCCTACATTACCCCGACTTGACAACCCTGTGTCCTGGGATTCTCCCTCCGACATTAGGCAAGAGACTCAGAATGATCCAACATTTGCTGGTTATCGGGACAGGGCGGGCAAGGATCCAGGGGGGTTGGGGGGAGACAGAATAGAGTGGGAGGGGGGGTTTCTATATCGTTACACAGAGGGAATGGGTACGGGTAAGCGACAGGGTCTCCACAAACAGCTAGTTGTACCCCAGAAGTACAGACGGGAGCTATTGCGGCTGGCTCACGACATCCCCTTGGCCGGACATTTAGGGATAGCTAAGACCCAGAGTCGGTTGTCTCATGCGTTCTTCTGGCCCAGGTTACATGCTGAGGTGCGAGAATACTGCCGGACCTGTGAGACTTGTCAGAAAGTAGGGAAGACAGGGGATCACCCAAAAGCCTCGTTGCAACCCCTGCCGATCCTTAGAGAACCCTTTAGCCGCATAGCGGTTGATATTATAGGCCCACTGGCCCGCCCCAGTGCCACTGGGAAGAAGTATATCCTTACGGTGGTGGATTACGCCACTCGCTACCCGGAGGCCATTCCCTTATCCAATATCCAAGCTGATACAGTAGCAGATGCCTTACTGCGGGTATTTACTAGGGTAGGGTTTCCCCAGGAGATGTTGTCCGATCAGGGTACCCAGTTCACAGCCGAGCTAACACAGCAGCTCTGGCGTCTCTGTGGGATTAAACCCCTCCAGAGCGCCCCCTACCACCCTCAGACTAACGGGCTGTGTGAGAGATTTAACGGGACCCTGAAGCAGCTGCTTCGGGCCTTCGTGGAGAGTAGGAAGGATTGGGAGAAATATCTTCCCCATCTACTGTTCGCCTATAGAGAGGTAACCCAAGAGTCCACGGGGTTTTCCCCATTTGAGCTGTTGTATGGGCGAAGGGTTAGGGGGCCCTTAGACTTAGTGAGGGCCCAGTGGGAGGGGGTAGAGGATTCAGAAGGCCTCCCCATCCTTAGTTATGTCTTGGAACTCAGGGAGCGCCTGCGGGAACTTACCGATCTAGTCCATGAGAATATGCAATCGGCCCAGAGTCAGCAGAAGGTTTGGTATGATCGGTCTGCACGGAATCGCACCTTTTATATCGGACAGAAAGTCCTGGTACTAAAACCCCTGAAGCAAAATAAATTACAGGCCTCCTGGCAGGGCCCCTATCAGGTGGTAAAACAGCTGTGCGATACCACCTACGTGGTTGCCAGCTGTGCAGACACAAACATTAAGAGGACGTTCCACATTAATATGATGAAGGCCTATCATGAGAGTACTGAGGCCATAGCCGCCATATGCGCTCCTGCCACCGGGGACTCTGAATATCTACCGATGCTGGAGCTTCCTGAAATCAGTAACTGTTCCAGGGGTGTGGAAGATATACGGCTAGGAGATAGATTAGGATCCCAAGAACGAGAACAGGCCAGAGAATTACTCCAGGACAGGCAGGAGATGTTCTCGGCACTCCCTGGGTACACTCACATAACTGTGCACAAGGTAGAGACCCCCGGGCAGAAGCCTCTGAGACAACCAGCCTATAGGATTCCTGGAGCAGTGCAAGAAGGGATGAGAGCGGAGATTAGGGAGATGCTCGAGTTAGGGGTGATCGAACCATCGGCAAGCCCCTGGGCTTCCCCTGTAGTATTAGTCCCAAAACGGGATGGAACGACCCAATTTTGTGTGGACTATAGGCGACTGAATTACTGTACTGTGACAGATGCCTACCCTATGCCCCGAATGGACGAATTGCTGGACAAAATAGCTCAGGGACATTATCTGATGACTATTGACTTATGTAAGGGCTACTGGCAGATTCCCTTGGAAGTGGAAGCAATTCCAAAGTCGGCCTTCATCACCCCGTTCGGCCTTTACCAGTTTCGGGTAATGCCATTCGGGATGAAGAATGCTCCGGCTACCTTCCAGCGGATGATAGATGAACTCCTCGATGGTCTGCAAGATTTTGCATGCGCATATCTTGATGACATTGCAATCTATAGCCAGACATGGGAGGAACATCTTAGACACCTGGGAATAGTGCTAGATAGGATCCGAGCCGCTAACCTGACCCTGAAGCCAGACAAATGTAATATCGGGATGTCTGAGGTGCAATATCTGGGACATAGAGTGGGACGTAGGAAGCAGAGGCCAGAACTTGCAAAAATCGAGGCCGTCCTAAACTGGCCAGTTCCCAGAACCAAGACCCAGGTACTTGCATTTTTAGGGACAGCAGGGTACTACAGGAAGTTTGTACCCCACTATAGTGACATAGCCAAACCCCTGACGGACCTGACCAAACAGACTCTCCCTAGACAGGTCCTGTGGTCCCCGGAGTGCGAGACAGTGTTTCATCAGTTAAAAACCACCCTAACGCAAGCTCCCATACTGGTGGCACCCGATCCTAACAAACGCTTTGTCATTCATACAGATGCCTCCATGTTCGGACTGGGAGCCGTACTAAGTCAAGTTGGCGATGACGGGAAAGAGCACCCGGTGGCGTATCTCAGCCGCAAGTTGTTATCCCGTGAAGTTGGATATGCTGCCATGGAAAAAGAGTGTTTGGCCTTAGTCTGGGCTTTAAAGAAATTGCAGCCCTATGTGTATGGACGCTCTTTTACCGTCATGACGGACCACAATCCTTTGATATGGCTTAACCGGGTGGCGGGAGAGAACGGCCGATTACTAAGGTGGAGCCTGGCTTTGCAACCGTACAATTTCACCATACAATATCGGCCAGGGCCTCAAAACGGGAATGCGGATGGGTTATCCCGGCAGACGGACCTGGAACCTTAAGACTACTTTTCCAACATCCTCGAGTTGACCCGTTCGGGGTCCCACTGTGGCTGTTGGACTGTTTCCCAGGGGGGAGTATTGTGATGAAGCTTGGAATAGTGGCTGATTCATAATGCTGGGACAAATACTGTTAGGAGACACTGATGTCAATTCCAGCCACCTGTCTTTCTGTTGCCTGCTAGAATGTGTATTGTAAATAAGTCTACTATGGGATCTAAGAGTCATTAGATCCCCATTGTTCTTTGTGTTAATTAACTCTGCTATTGTGTGAAGAAGAGTCTGTGTTGATTTGTGATAATGTTGATTGTGTTTTCTGAGCTACAAGATGGCCAGTCTGGCCTAAAGGTCATGTCTGAGTCATCTAGGCTGTCTAAAGGGATTAGTTAATTAGCCCATGTTAATTAGGTTTCTGGTCACAGGTGTATGTTCGGAGTAATATGAGCCGGAGGTATGCACCTCCACTTTTAGTGTATAAAAGAGCCTGTATTTTTTAATAAAAGAGATTCCTGGTTGAACTTACATACAGCCTGCCTGGTGTTTGTTCTGAGCTACACAACTGGATTAAAATGGCACATAGCTGTAGTTCTAGTCCCGGAGCATCGGATGACCGAACCATCAGATGTTGCGATCTGCAGTCTGATTCTATAGCCACAGAGGAGTGTCGGGAGAGTGGAACCGAGCGAGAAAGGGGCTCGTTACAATGGCAATGTGGCCATATTCAGACAATGATGTAAGGCTCCTTTCCCCACCCATTTACTTACATGGCTGGGGATTTCCCACCTCAACCATGCAGCTGAGATACATCTGCCAGCTTGCCTACTGCACTGACTTAAGTTCAGTTCAGTGTCTCCTGGCCAGGATCTCCTACCCGTGCCAATCTTTGCCCTGTTATACCCTGTCATCAATTCCAGGGCAGGAAGGGTGGGGGAAGCCCTCTTGTCAACTCAACCTCCATTACATACGTGAGAATCTGAATACAAAAGTATCATGGCCCTTACTGTGTAAAAAACACCTGATATAGTGTCCTATTTGTCCAACCCTGTAGCACCTGTCCACAGCAGGTCAGGTCTGGTGAGTGGACCCTTGCTGCCCTTAGAGAAGCTGGTAACCCCAGGAATGGCTGACCAATGGCCAGTTAGAAACTCTATCACCATTCCCACATCTATCACCCCCATTCCCCATGCACATCGAATCTCAGACAGTTCAGCTGGGACTGGCCAAGATTCAATCCATATATGTGCAGGCTGCTTGTACTGAAGTTGATCCATGGATCGACTTAATTAAAACCAGCCTGTCAGATTTTTTGCATGCGAACATTGCAGGTGGTTATATCCACTAGGAGCAATCATGTTCTGCCAGCTGGGCAGGCTCCCTAACAGCAGAACACAATAACACTGCCGCAGGGACTCCTCCTTAACACAGACTGTGTTGATGGGGGAAATGATCAATTTTCTTTCCTGTAACTCACGGTTGAAGGAAAGAAAATAAAATCATCTACAGTGCCTAGAAAAAGTATTTATACCACTTGAAGTTTTCCACATTTTGTCATGATAAATGATTTTCAAATAATTTTACAAATAAGTATATGCAAAGTGTTACGTGCATTTGTATTTAGCCCCCCTGAGTCAATACTTTGTAAAACCACCTTTCACTGCAATTACAGCTGCAAGTCTTTTTGGGGATGTCTCTACCAGCTTTGCACATCTAGAGAGTGACATTTCTGCCCAGTTTTCTTTGCAAAATAGCTTAAGCTCTGTCAGATTGGATGGAGAGCATCTGTGAACAGCAATTTTCAAGTCTTGCCACAGATTCTCAATTGAATTTAGGTCTGGACTCTGACTGGGCCATTCTAACACAAGAATATGCTTTGATCTAAACCATTTTCATTGTAGCTCTGGCTGTATGTTTAGGGTTGTTTCCCACTGGAAGGCGAACCTCCGCCCCAGTCTTAAGTCTTTTGCAGACTCTGACAGGTTTTCTTCCAAGATTGCCCAGTATTTGGCTCCATCCATCTTCCCACCAACTCTGACCAGCTTCCCTGTCCTTGCTGAAGAAAAGCATCCCCACAACATGATGCTGCCACCACCATGGTTCACGGTTGGGATGGTGTGTTCAGAGTGATGTGCAGTGTTAGTTTTCTGCCACACATAGCATTTTGCTTTTAGCCCAAAAGCTTCAATTTTGGTCTCATCTGACCAGAGCACCTTTTTCAACATGTTTGCTATGTCCCCCACATGGCTTCTCATAAACTGCAAACAGGACTTCTTATGTCTTTCTTTCAACAATGGCTTTCTTCTTGCCACTCTTCCATAATAGACAGATTTGTGGAATGCATGACTAATAGTTGTCATGTGGACAGATTCTCCCACCTGAGCTGTGGATCTATGCAGCCTCTTCCAGAGTTACCATGGGCCTCTTGGCTGCTTCTCTGATTAATGCTCTCTTTGCCCGGTCTGTCAGTTTCGGTGGACGGCCATGTCTTAGTAGGTTTGCAGTTGTGTCATACTCTTTCCATTTTCAGATGATGGATTGAACAGTGCTCTGTGAGATGTTCAAAGCTTGAAACATTTTTTGTATAACCTAACCCTGCTTTAAACTTCTCCACAACTTTATCCCTGACCTGTCTGGTGTGTTCCTTGGCCTTCATGATGCTGTTTGTTCACTAAGGTTCTCCAGCAAACCTCAGAGGGCTTTACAGAACAGCTATATTTATACTGAGATTAAATGACACAAAGGTGGGCACTATTTACTAATTAGGTGACTTCTGAAGGCTTTTGGTTCCACTAGATTTTAGTTCAGGGGTATCAGAGTAAAGGGGGCTGAATACAAATGCACACACACTTTTCAGATGTAAAGCAAATTGAAAATCATTTATCATTTTCCTTCTAATTCACAATTATGTGCCACTTTGTGATGGTCTATCACATAAAATCCCAATAAAATACATTTACGTTTTTGGTTGTAGCATGACAAAATGAAAATTTCAAGGGGGATGAATACTTTTTCAAGGCACCGTATGGCTTGCCTTACCCCTTATTCTCTGACACGATCCTCCCTTCCTAATCCCTGTTCATTGCCTACCTCGCAGATACTATTTTCCTCTGCTTTTGCTGTTCTCCCTTTTCCTAGTGTCCCCTTTGATGTTATCTTGCTTGGAGATCGTCCAGGATATTGTTCTACCTATATACAAAACAATACCCAAGTATATTGTCTACAGAAAATCTATAAAACTACCATACAACCCTTAGCATAGGCCTGTATGCTTAAGAGACTTTCTCTAACACCCCCCCCCCACACACACACACACACACACACACACACACACACATACACACACTTAGATTTCCCTGCTGTCTTTTTGTATACAGTATTTCACAAAAGTGAGTACACCACTCACATTTTTGTAAATATTTTATTATATCTTTTCATGTGACAACACTGAAGAAATGCCACCTTGCTACAATGTAAAGTATAATGTAAAGTATAACAGTGTAAATTTGCTGTCCCCTTAAAATAATCTAACATACAGCCATTAATGTCTAAACCGTTAGCAACAAAAGTGAGTACACCCCTAAGTGAAAATGTCCAAATTGGGCCCAATTAGCCATTTTCCCTCCCCGGTGTCATGTGACTCATTAGTGTTACAAGGTCTCAGGTGTGAATGGGGAGCAAGTGTGTTAAATTTGGTGTTATCGCTCTCAAGCTGGTCACTGGAAGTTCAACATGGCACCTCATGGCAAAGAACTCTCTGAGGATCTGAAAAAAAGAATTGTTGCTTTACATAAAGATGGCCCAGGCTATAAGAAGGTTGCCAAGAACCTGAAACTGAGCTGCAGCACGGTGGCCAAGAGCATACAGCAGTTTAACAGGACAGGTTCCACTCAGAACAGGCCTCACCATGGTCAACCAAAGAAGTTGAGTGCACATGCTCAGCATTATATCCAGAGGTTGTTTTTGGGAAATAGACGTATGAGTGCTGCCAGCATTGCTGCAGAGGTTGAAGGGGTGGGTGGGTCAGCCTGTCAGTGCTCAGACCATACGCCGCACCCTGCATCAAATCGATCTGCATGGCTGTTGTTCCAGAAGGAAGCCTCTTCTAAAGGATGATGCACAAGAAAGCCCGCAAACAGTTTGCTGAAGACAAGCAGACTAAGGGCATGGATTACTGGAACCATGTCCTGTGGTCTGATGAGACCAAGATAAACTTATTTGGTTCAGATGGTGTCAAGCGTGTGTAGCGGCAACCAGGTGAGGAGTACAAAGACAAGTGTGTCTTGTCTACAGTCAAGCATTGTGGTGGGAGTGTCATGGTCTGGGGCTGCATGAGTGCTGCCGGCACTGGGGAGCTACAGTTCACTGAGGGAACCATGAATGCCAACATGTACTGTGACATACTGAAGCAGAGCATGATCCCTTCTCTTTGGTGGCTGGGCTGCAGGGCAGTATTCCAACATGATAACATGCCCAAACACATCTCCGAGATGACCACTGCCTTGATAATGAAGCTGAGGGTAAAGGTGATGGACTGGCCAAGCATGTCTCCAGACCTAAACCCTATTGAGCATCTGTGGGGCATCCCCAAATGGAAGGTGGAGGAGCGCAAGGTCTCTAACATCCACCAGCTCCGTGATCTCGTCATGGAGGAGTATAAGAGGACTTCAGTGGCAAACTGTGAAGCTCTGGTGAACTCCATGTTTAAGAGGGTTAAAGCAGTGCTGGAAAATAATGGTGACCACACAAAATATTAACACTTTGGGCCCAATTTGGACATTTTCACTTAGGGGTGTACTCACCTTTGTTGCCAGCAGTTTAGACATTAATTGCTGTGTGTTGAGTTATTTTGAGGGGACAACAAATTTACACTGTTATACAAGCTGTACACTTACTATTTTACATTGTAGCAAAGTGTCATTTCTTCAGTGTTGTCACATGAAAAGATATAATAAAATATTTACAAAAATGTGAGGGATGTACTCACTTTTGTGAGATACTGTATGCAGTGATGTATTGCTGTGGATGTAACTTTTGTTGTAAATTGTACTATTTTTGTTGTACTGTATATGACAAATGCTTAATAAACAAATATGGAAAACATCAATATATCCCTAAAAGAAAAAACAAACAAACACCTTCTTGAAAGTGAAACCAAGAAAACAGCTTAAAGTAACCACTGTTCTCAAATCAACCAAAAACTAAAATTAAAAGCAAAACAATCTCAATATTGATAACAAAAGTAAATTAGAAGTCAAGTTTGGGTTCCTAAATACATTCTTTCCCTTCAGCAGCCTTATAATATACTGACATGTGGCTGCCTAAGCCCCCTCCACCTTTTATTGTGAGGGATTGGCTTACCTGAAAGCCTCCTGACTAGCCCTTTAAAGCCTGTTGGTCATGATTTAAGGTCCAAAAATCTGATAATGATTTTTAGAATGTTTACATAAGTTCAACTGGACAGCAAATTTTTAACCAACAGGATTGGTTAAAGATGATTAGTTTAAAAGACAACCAGTCTTTTCTAAGTTAAATCTATCTAAATTCTAAATCTCAGTGGTGCTGTGATGGTAGAGAGTACATTATGCTTGTGCAGGGATTTAAACAAGGAAGCGCAATTGCTCCAGTGATGTTGGGGGTGAACTTCAAATGGCTACAGGGTCCTAGCAACAGGACAGGATGAGGCACAGATAGCTGTATTCTTTGTTTCTGCTACCAAACATTGTACATAAGTAATTTTTCTCCTTCTCTAATGAGGCAGTACTGATTGGCACTGATGGTGAGGCACTTATATGCAGTACTGATAGGCACTGATAGGCGGCACTGATAAGCAGCACTGATGGGCACTGATAGGTGGCACTGATGGGCACTCATAGGCGGCACTGATGGGCACCCATAGGTGGCACTGATAGACACTCAAAAATGACACTGATGGACACTGATAGATGGCACTGATGGACACTGATAGATGGCACTGATGGGCACTGATAGGTGGCACTGTTGGGCACTGATAGGTGGCACTGATGGTGGTCACTGATGGGTGGCATTGATGGCACTGATAGGCAGCACTGAGCAGGAGGTACTGGCAGGCATCACTGATGGGCACTGTTTGGCATCCCTGCTGGGCTCTAGTGGGCTTACCTGGTGGTCATGGATGAGCATCCCTGGTGGTCATGAGTGGACATACAATACCTGGTGACCATGGGTGGGCATCCCTGGCGGTCATGGGTGGGCATCCTCGATGGGTCTGCACTGATAGTCAATACGCTGATTATCAGAACAGACCCCCCTGTTAGAAGAGCAGCTGACCGGCTCTCCTCTACTCGCACCCGTCAACGATACAAGGCTTTTCCTGTTTACACTGTGATCAGCTGTGATTGGACACAGCTGATCATGTGGTAAAGAGCCTAGGTCATAGGCTCTTTACCTAGATTAGAGATGCGGTCAGACTGACACACCACACCACCGATCACCACGCTGCACGCCCCGGTGGGCACATAATCATGGCTTATCCTGCTGGACGTCATATGACCTCCAGACAGGATAACAGAACCACTTTCTGGTCGTCATTTTGCTATATGGCGGGCAGGAGGTGGTTAAAACAGCTGTATATTTATATTTACCAGTATTTCTGCTTTACTTTTTTTATCCCATACTTCTGTTTTAAAAGTTAGCTTGCCACCAATGTCACGGAACGCCCCACACTCCGCTTGAGTGCTTCCGTCATATACCGCTTCCTAAGTTCTGGAACACGAGTCCAATGGATCTGGCTATAGGAACCCCAAGAACTAGACAACACTAGTCTTGGAGTACATCAGAACTACTCTTTATTTTGAGATCTCACAGACCTTTATACAGCAGGGATTACTCAAAGCTAACCTAATTAACATGACCTAATTTACTACAAAATGTACCCAGACCAGATGACAGTCTTGTGGGCACCGAGCTTCACACATTAATACAATTAACAATACAAACAACAATCTCCCCCCTCCTCAGCCTAGACCATTTGTTTATTAGCCAGGGCTGGTGGCTAATGTGATCAGCTCTCTCAATTAACATAAACACATGTTGATAACACCAGCATCTCCTCACAGGATGTGTCCCAGCAGAATGAATCAGTCTTATCAGCAGGGGGCTGCTGGAGGAATCCCCCCTCCCTCTTCAGGGACACAAATATACAGTAAGGAGTCCCCATACAATATATACATGACTGAGTCCGATTAATACAGTTCAGACTGGATTTCTCATTCACCTCAAATGCTAGGGCCCATAATCGGTGGGCAACAGGCTTGCACACAGTCCTCTCCAACAGCCTCCGCTCTGGCCATGCCCGTGACATTATGGATTTAGGATTCACCTCAGTTGACAAGCTTTTCATAGAAATGTAACTTTAGCAGTTATAAATTGCAATGGATATATGAAATAACTATAATCCTGTGACATATATAATGGCTCTATAGTGCCATAATGAACTCATCTATGATGAGTGAAAAGAAAATGTTTGGGTCTGTTTCTCAAAGGTAAATAACAAATAATGCAGATCAGATAGGTGAACGCAAAGCAAAAAGGTTAAAAAAAAAAAAAAATAGTGACAAACTATTCAAATATGTGAATATTACTACCATGTGTAAAAACGATGTGTTCCACTGTGATACAAGGTTAGCATGGCATACATTGATAAATTTGATCAAAAACAACGTGAGAAAAAGGGGGGGGAGGAGGGTATGGGGGGGTTAAGGGGGGTGGGGGGTAGCTGAAACAAAGGGAACAGGTGACTAGTGCTTGATGGAGCAGTAGAATTTATAGATAGTCCAGGTAAAGTGCACGCGTGACAAGAAAGTGCTGATAACTTGGTTTTCTCGATAGACAAGTGTATTCAATGCAGTCCTTTAATGCTTTTTTTTCCATTGGTGACAGTGTTTTAAATCCTGTGCTCTTAATGTGCAAACACTCACCAGCTTCTTTAACCCCTGCAGGGGTGTCAGGCAGTCACAGTCTGTGCTACTGTGCAGCAGTTCCTGGCACTCTCAGGATCGGATTGATGTTTGACATAGAAGAGAAGGGATATTGTAAAAAGTGACAGAGCAGTACTCACAGACTAGTAGCTCATATAAAGCAAGAAAAGATCTCAGTTGAACTGTCAAAATAATCCTATATTCCCTGGGAGGTACTGCGAGACGTAGGTTTAGGCCACTCCCAGAAAACCAAGTTTTCAGCACTTTCTTGTCACGCGTGCACTTTACCTGGACTGTCTATAAATTCTACTGCTCCATCAAGCACTAGTCACTTGTTCTATAAACTATAAAATATTTGTAATTAAAGGGCATATATACTTTGAAACCCACAATCATTGTAGAAAAATAGTTTCAGCATCAGTAAACATCTTAGTAAAATGCACTCATCTAAGTGTGTTGTGCTCAGTTATTATAATGGATTTTTGCTCTGTTTCAGGAAGATACAGGACATTTTACGTCATCTGATCCCAAATGGGTTAACATGTATTGACTGCTTAATACAACAAACATAAACACAAAGTCAATGGCTCTTTTAATAGATACCATTATCATGGAAGAGTTTGTGTAAGCCCACATTAAGAGCCGGCTTTAACAATCAACATAAGAGAAGATAATGCTTTTATATTTTGTGCTGTGCGGTGCAGATGGATTCTAAACAGCAATTTGATAATCCATAATCAAATCTCTCCTTTCCATATCTCTACCCCAGACACAGTGTTCTTAAAGTTAATACTCAGTTCCAGTGCGACTCTTTCTCCTAATGACATTACAAAACCTATCACACAGCATATAAAGAGAAAACATCAGACTTCGGCCCTTCCTTTTAACAAAACAACATGAATAGAATTGATTTTAGAATTAGGATTGCTCTGTAACTAGGAGGGACATTTAAAGTGAAGCATTTTACTTCTCAACATTGTTTGTATAAGGCTAGTACAGTGAATTGTTAATAAAAACGTTCCTTTGTATAGTTTAAGAACTTTGAGGAAAAAAACAAATGAAAGATGGTGTCATTGAACCAAATTGGGAGTGTACATAATTTTACAAAATCTTATATTTCAGCTTTTAGTAAATGCTGGAGAATTTAAATAGTGTCTTCCTTCTCTTTTGGATCTACACATCTGCTTTGGCACATATAAGCATCTCACAACAGAAACCTGTTAGATTCACTTGTATTTTTATATTATTGAGAGTGCTGCATCATGAAAAGGTGAGAGAGAACACCCCAAAGGCATGTAGTGAACTCCTCTAGATAGGCTGCTAGGTAAATTTAGTTTTTGGCTCCATTGTAGTGAGTGGAGCAATGATTGATTGGGTTGATCTGTTCAGGGTTTCCAAGCACCCGTGAGCTCTGCTGATATCCCTGTGTATGGGTAGTAGCACTATATATTTTTTCTTGTGTGTGAGTCTAGACCTCAGCAGTTGCTGGGCTGAGGGCCTGGGCAAGGTTGCGTGGGGACTGCATTTGCTGGAGGGCACTTCACTGAAGTCTTAGGTCTAGAGAAATTGCTTGTTATCTCCTTCACTAAGGATCTACCTACAGATACTGGGTGATGGACAGCTCCCAGGATACTGTGAGTAAAGACCTTGCTGGGCACTATTAGTTGGGCAAATGCCAGAAGGGAACTAAGGGCCAAAGGTTGCTTTGTGGACTGCTGTTGTAGGGTCCAATATATATTAGCCATTGCCTACTACTTCCAGAAAAACTGCTTTGAAATATTAGAGAAAAAATCTGTCCACCTACCTACTGTTTTGGAGTATCCTGTGACCCTAAAGCCCTCTCCTGTTGAAGTGCTTCAGCAATAAATACTAAAAATACATCCCCTAGACTAAGCCTTAATTGTCGGTGTGTGGGACAGTGCTTGTGAGACTGGCAGCCTCTGTACTATTTGGGAGAACCTAGGTATATTCTTAGCAGCGTTTTGGGGGTAAGATCTACACTCAGAAATAGGTAGAAATAGAGTTATTCATTATGGCAATGGAATCTTGTTGTTAATCACTTTACAACCGCGTACATTGATGTCCTCCCAGAATCGTGCTCCCGCGCGCCCCCTGGGGCGCTCACAGGGAGTATCCAGACGGATCATGGTAAATGCCCGCTGACAGCGGCCATTTACCACATGAAGCTCCGTCAAATTACGGAGCGATCCCTTATAAACAAACAGGTGTCATGTCTGGTTCATCTCTCCCCTCTCTGTACCGATCGGTACAGTGTGAGCAGAAAGGGGAGAGATTGGGTGCAGCAGCACTGTGGGCTGGACCTGTAGTGCCCACAGCGCTGATCTGTGCCCATTGCAGCCTCATCCAGCCATCCCTCTATCATACTAATCCAGCCATCCATTCATGCTCAGCCATCCCTCTGTCATACTCATCCAGCCATCCATACTCAGCAATACTCATCCATCCATCCATGCTCAGCCATCCATACTCAACAATACTCATCCATCCATCCTTGCTCAGCCATCCATACTCAGCAATACTCATCCATCCATCCATGCTCAGCCATCCCATCCACCCCCATCCATACTCAGCAATACTCATCCATCCACCCCCATCGATACTCAGCAATACCCAGCCATACTCAGCCATATCCAGCCATACTCAGCCATACTCAGCCATACCCAGCCATATTCAGCCATACGCAGCCATACGCAGCCATACCCAGCCATACTCAGCCATACTCAGTCAAACCCAGCCATACTCAGTCATACCCAGCCATACTCAGTCATACCCAACCATACTCAGTCATACCCAGCCGTACTCAGCCATACCCAGCCATACCCAGCCGTACTCAGCCATACCCAGCCATACCCAGCTGTACTCAGCCATACCCAGCTGTACTCAGTCGTACCCAGCCATACCCAGCCATACTCAGCCATACCCAGCCATACTCAGCCGTACCCAGCCATACCCAGCCATACTCAGCCATACCCAGCTGTACTCAGCCATACCCAGCCATACTCAGCTATACCCAGCTGTACCCATCTGTACTCAGCCACCCAATCCATACTCAGCCATCCCATCCCTACTCAGCCATACTCAACCATACCCATCTATACTCATTCTTGCTCAGTCATCCCATCCATACTCAGTCATCAACATTTATGTCTCAACCATGCTCAGCCATCCCCATCCATGGCTCATCCATCCCCATTCATGCTCATCCATGCCACATCAGTTCTCATCCATGCCACATCCATGCCATTACAGTGCCTCACAAAAGTGTAATAGGTAGTCAAATTAGATTTGAAATGTATGCCCCTAGAACACCTGACGGTGATCCCTGTATGTTGGGCCTCTGTGTGTGGCCTGGCTGTGGAAAAGTCTCCCATATGTGGTATCACCATTAGGGATGAGCTTCCTGTTTGGGTTGAACATGAGTTCAGCTCGAACATTGGCTGTTAGCCCGTTCGTCAAAAACTGAACATTATGGGCCGTTCGCGACAAATTTGAGTGGTGCGTAACGGCCCATAATGCACTGCAGGAGCACAGTGCATTGCTGTATGATGATTGGCCAGAGCATGCACCATGACCTGCATGCTTTGGCCAATCACAGTGCCCTCAGCTAAGAGAGCCATAATTGGCCAAAGGCAGGGTGCCTTTTGCCAATCATGGCTCAGGGGGACTAAGTCCATGCCCCACACTATATAAGGCCGTCTGCATGTTGGCCTCATGTAGTGTGTCGTTGGCATGGACGGAGAGAGAGTGTCATTTAGATTGAGCAGGCAGGCAGGCAGATTATTCAGTTAGCTGCAAGCTGCAGTGTATTTAATATATATATATATTTATATATATATATATATATATATATATATATATATATATATATATATATATATACTGTATATATATATATATATATATAGATAGATTTTATATATATATATAGATAAGACTATCTATCTATCTATCTATCTATCTATCTATCTATCTATCTATCTATCTATCTATCTATCTATCTATCTATCTATCTATCTATCTATATATATATATATCCACTGCATACAGTTTAGCTAGATCTGACTGCAGCCCGTTCCTGCAGTGGGTGATTTCGTTAGCTGCAGTGTATTTAATAATATATACAGTCAGTCTTGTATATATATATATATATATATATATATATATATATATATATATATATATATAATTATATCCACTGTATCCAGTTTAGCTAGATCTGACTGCAGTCCGTTCCTGGTGTACTGTTTCTAATATACTTCAGGCAGGCAGGTGATTCAGTTAGCTGCAGTGTATTTAATATATATATACAGATAGTCTCATATATATATATATGGCATTCCTGGTGTACTGTTTCTAATACTCACCATGGCGGGACACGCTTCTGGAGTGTGGAGCACCCACCACAAAATCCACTGGGGGCCCCTTATCTCCAGCCTCCACAGTATCTCTGTTAAACCAGACCCTGGATGAGATACTGCTGTCCCCCTCAGCTGCAGCATTCCCTGGGCAGAATCTAACGTACCAAGCCAGGGGGCTTCACACCATCCAGCACCAGGATATCTCCCTCATGTTTGCCAGATTTGCAGAAATGCTAGACAGGGGGTTAGCACAGACTGCTGCCAAGATCACTGCTGACATTAAAATGGATCTTCAGATGCTGGGCTCTCGCATTGAAACCATTGAGAATAGAGTGGATTCTACAATCACCAGAGTCAGTCAACATACCGATCGTATTCAAGATTTACATGACCAACTAGATGCCGCCATGGCCAAAATTGATGACCTGGAAAACAGGTCCAGAAGGCTAAACTTCAGAATCAGAGGCCTACCTGAGACAGTCACTGACATTCCCTCATCAAAACCCTTATTCCTGATGTTAGAGCACACAAAATGGAACTCGATAGGGCTCATAGAGCTCTAGGACCCCCCCGACCTGACGGCCTGCCCCGAGATATTGTGGTCAAACCACACTATTATAACCTCAAAGAAGAAGATATGTGGAAGGCCCACTCAACCCCGCAAATCCAAATATTAAATCATCCAGTTCAAATTTATTTTCTCCATACACGCTCCAGAAACGGCGGGCATTTAAACCTTTACTAATGGTTCTAATGGAAAAAACATCAAGTATTGGTGGTTGTTCCCCTTCAGTTTGAAGTTTGAGTACCATAACAAACCCTACAGATTTTCTTCATTTCAGGAAGGTGAACTTCTGCTACAAACACTGGGCCTCATTTCCACGGATTCACCCTCTCCAATGCAAACATCATCTTCCAGTTTGTCCAAACGTCCACCCCCGTCTAGCCCACTCACATCTCTATGGTCAAAACCCAAAAGCAAGAAGGCCAAGGAAGGCATACCTCCCTGATTTAAGGGCCTGCACTACTATCTTTTCTACGTTCCCTTCACAGGGACTGGGTCCACCTTGCCCTTTCGGCATTAATGCCCACCTGGACTCACACATCATTTGACTTCAGGGGGTTCTTCCCCCTACTCCATTACTGGGATCTAGCAGACATCCTGCATCTTTCTCCTCCACTCATGGCTTACTGGATTGTTACCTGGCCTTCTACAAGCCCCTCACCATCTGGGGTTGGGACTCGTCCAAGTTTTCCCTGGACTTCCTGGCCTCCCCGTTAACCTACTTGCTTGGGTCTCACTCCCCCCCTCCCCTCCAACCTCCCTCCGGGTAGCCCATAATGATCTATATAATCCACACGGACTTCCTAGGGACTGTTGCAGCCCCCTTCCTCACCAGAGGTGAACTGTCCACTGGCTGATGCCTAGACTGTCTTTCTCATCTCCTTCTGAAGTCATCCTCTGTTCCTTATTCCACCTGGAAACCTGAAGCCTCTTCCTCTACCCAGCAATCTACATAACTCTCCACCACTTACTTATTCTGTTCCCTCTGAACCCCCGGATGCAGATTATCCTCATTCAAAGCTTCCCTTATTGACAGATTGTATGTTCTAGTTATTAATGGTGATTTTCTCTGTTGTTAATGCGTTTACAAATTTAACTTTAGGAGTTTTGTGAGCCGAGCGGTATCGTTGCTCCTCCTCCTGTACTCAGAGTCACAGATTTTCTTTGCCCTCCTAGTCAGGACCTTCCCCATTGATTGGGGGACACTGAAAATTTCTCTTAAAATTCTTCCTTTTTGTGTTTTATTTTGTTTTGTTTTGATTGTCCTTTTTTCTTGTACTTTTTCACAGGACTGTATGGTTAAATTTCACATTCACCCTGGGGACTGTCTCCCTATGCTTCTCTTTTGTATCTCTTTTCTATTCACTTTTACTTGTACTAATCACTCTGTTCTTCTAGTGACGTGTGTATACTCATGCTCCCACCAGACACTGGAGGCTGCTTCCCTTGACGATGCTGAACCCTGGGCGTCCTGATGAGTTGAAGGTGAGTGACTGGGGATCGCTAGCAATGACCTCTGTGCTGCTCCATGGCTGACCACGCCACACACCGTCCCTCCCTACGCATTGCTTTGCATAATGTTCAGGGGCTAAATTCACCCATTAAATGCCGGAAAATTTTCCAGTCCTATCATGACCATAAAATAGACATATTGTTCCTCCAGGAGATGCATTTTCCCCAGTCATATTCTCCTTCCTTTATACATGCTAAATTCCCCAAATTTTACCTGGCACATTCTAACAACAAATCTAAAGAAGTAGGTATATTCTTCTCCCGCAATACCCAGTTTTCTCTTCTGTCAGAGTATAAGGATCCAGAGGGATGGTACTTACTGGTGAAAGGTTTCATTGATGAATAGCTATATTCTTTCATCTCCTATTATGCACCAAATAGAGGGCAATCCAAATTTTTTAAGAACCTCTTTCACGCCCTGACCCCGCTCACTGAGGGACTGGTTGTGTATGGAGGAGACTCTAACACTGCCTTTGAGGCGGGACTGGACAAATCCTGCCCACCAGGCAGAGACCGTGTCCGCCCCACCAAACTGAGCCTTAATATAGCGAGACAGATTTTCCACCAGTGGATGGTAGACGTGTGGAGAGAGATAAATCCAAATGCACAAGACTGCACACGCTTCTCTCACCCCCACAACACTTATGCAAGAATTGATCACTTCTTCATGCTGTCTGCCCATATCCCGCTGGTGAATAGGTCTGTCATAAAAGACTCTGCCTGGTCGGATCACTCCATGCTCCTCCTCACCATGAACAGACCATCAGGTCACAATAAAGAGTTTTGTTGGAGACTTAATGCCTCGATTCTTAGTAATCCCACACATGCTCTTGAAATTGAAAAGGGTCTGCAGGAATACTTTTTATTAAATGATATCAACAATATCTCCCCTACTTCACTATGGGCAGCTCACAAGGCCTTTATTGGGGTAAAATTATTCAAATAGCCTCTAGGATTTGTAAAGCTCGCAAAGCAGAGGTTGAACGGTTAGAAAAAGAATTTCACCTATTAAGTACACAACACAAAAGCAACCTGGACTCGGCAAAAAGACTTGACACGGCAAGTACTGCCCTGAATCTATCCCTTACCGCCATAGCTGAAAAAAGCCTACGCTGGGAGGAGGGCAGGTTTTATCACCAGAAGGATAGGACGGGTACCCTTCTAGCTAATAGGCTGACCCCTAAAATCAAACACCACACCTTACCTAAAATTAGACTTCGGGATGGTACCCTCTCAAAAAATCCTCAAAAAATCCTGAAAGTCTTCCTCACCTTCTATAGCTCCCTGTATAGTAGCTAAGGAAAGGTCTCTTCCCCTACCTATCGAGATTAGTTTCTCAACTCACTGAACATACCTAAGATCACAGACCAACATAGGGTTGAACTTGATTCTCCGATTTCAGTTGGGGAAGTAACTCAAGTCATTAAGAACCTCCGAAATAACTCAGCCCCTGGCCCCGATGGCTTTTCCATTCCATACTACAAACATTTTTCCACCACCCTTACTCCATATCTATCTAGATTCTACAATCATCTACGAGCAGGTACTCCGCTTGATAAGGTCTTAAACTCCGCCTTCATCACAGTAATTCCCAAACCAGGCAAGGACATTAGCTGTCCTACTAACTACCACCCTATATCATTAATCAATAATGACCTTAAAATTCTAATTTTGGCAGACAGAATCTCTAATTTCATCAGTCTTTACATACATAAGGACCAGGTCGATTTCATACCTGGGAGACAGGGCCCTGACCAGATCCGGAGGGCAATCGACATCGTCTCTCTTTTGCAGTCAGGATGGGATGGAGGTCCTCTTCAGAAGGGGTTCCTGCTCTCACTAGATCTGATGAAAGCATTTGACTCTGTGTCATGGTCTTACCTGACTCCAATCCTACAGAAGTGGGGATTCGGAAATCCTTCCTTAACATAATTGGGGCCCTTTACGCCAACCCAGAAGCAAAGTTCAAAATGCAAGGCTTCTACTCAGAATCCTTCCCAATCCGCAATGGTACGAGGCAGGGATGTCCCCTTTCCCCACTGATTTTTGCCATTGTCATTGAGACCCTAGCCATTGCCATCAGGAACAACCCTGATATCAGCGGAGTAAGTTGTGGGCCCAAGACTCATAAATGTGCCCTTTTTGCTGATGATGTACTGCTCTTTGTCACTTCGCCATTGGCTTCACTTCCAAATATCTGCAGGGTGCTCAATGACTTTGGTAACATTTCTGCTCTATTGGTTAAATATGCAAAATCTCTAGCCTTAAGCATTAATTTACCCACCAACCTGGTCTCACAACTCAAAGAAAACTTCCAATTTCAATGAAATGACAAGGCGATCCCTTACCTAGGGATTAACCTGACGGCCTCTATTGACAGTCTCTATGCTGCTAATTTCCGCCCAATATTTCACAAACTAGGTAATGATATCAAACATTGGGATAATCTGGGGCTTTCATGGTTGGGTAGGGTTAACTCTATTAAGATGACCCTTTTGCCACGCATTTTATACTTATTTAGGTCCCTACCCATACCTATTCCTAAGGATCAGGTTAGTAAATTCCAAGCTAAGATAGTCCGTTTTATTTGGGGGTCGAACGGACACAGGGTAGCTAAGGGCACCCTCTATCGTACCAGGGACCAGGAAGGGGTTGGTCTACCGAATCTTCTCTGGTACCATTACGCAGCTCAATTGTCCCAACTCTCTATCATTTACAAATAGCACACCCTGACTGGGTGCATATGGAGCGGCAAGCAGTTCCCCAACACACCTTGGATTTCCTTCTATGTTGCTCTGCCAAAACTAGACCAGCTGTAATGGCCCCAACGTTGTCTCACTCCCTAAGTCTTTGGGACTCTATCAAAGGAAACCCACTTTTGATATCACATTGGCAATCGCTTTTACATATCTTCCAAAACCCTCTCTTTCCCCCTGGTATGGACATTAAGGCGTTTCAATGGTGGCTGGACAGGGGGCTTTATAAAATTGGACACTTTGTCAGCTCTACGGTAAGGATGAGCTGAACACCCCCCTGTTTGGTTCGCACCAGAACATGCGAACAGGAAAAAAATTTGTTCAAACAGGCAAACACCGTTAAAGTCTATGGGACACGAACATGAATAATCAAAAATGCTAATTTTAAAGGCTTATATGCAAGTTATTGTCATAAAAAGTGTTTGGGGACCTGGGTCCTGCCCCAGGGGACATGGATCAATGCAAAAAAAAGTTTTAAAAATGGCCGTTTTTTTCGGGAGCAATGATTTTAATAATGCTTAAAGTGAAACAATAAAAGTGTAATATCCCTTTAAATTTTGTAGTTGGGGGGAGTCTATAGTATGCCTGTAAAAGGGCGCATGTTTCCCGTGTTTAGAACAGTCTGACAGCAAAATGACATTTCAAAGGAAAAAAAGTCATTTAAAACTACTTGCTGCTATTAATGCATTACCGGTCCGACAATACACATAGAAGTTCATTGATAAAAACGGCATGGGAATTCCCCACAGGGGAACCCCGAACCAAAGTTTTTAAAAAAATCAGGTCTGGTATGAATATTAAGGGAAACCCCGGCCAAAATTGAAAAAAAAAAATGACATGGGGGTCCCCCTAAATTCCATACCAGACCCTTCAGGCCTGGTATGGATTTTAAGGGGAACCCCGCGGCAAAATAAAAAAGAAAAAAACGGTGTGGGGTCCCCCCAAAGATCCATACCAGACCCTTATCTGAGCACGCAACCTGGCAGGCCGCAGACAAAGAGGGGGGACGAGAGAGCGCCCCTCCTCCTGAACTGTACCAGGCCACATGCCCTCAACATTGGGAGGGTGCTTTGGGATAGCCCCCCAAAACACCTTGTTCCCATGTTGATGAGGACAAGGGCCTCATCCCCACAACCCTGGCCGGTGGTTGTGGGGGTCTGCGGGCGGGGGGCTTATTTGAATCTGGAAGCCCCCTTTAACAAGGGGACCCTCAGATCCGGGCCCTCCCCCCGTGTGAAATGGTAAGGGAGTACAAAAGTTCCCCTACCATTTCACTAAAAAACTGTCAAAAATGTTAAAAATGACAAGAGACCATTTTTGACAATTCCTTTATTTAAATGCTTCTTCTTTCTGCTTTCTTCTATCTTCTATCTTCCTTCGGTTTCTTCCTCCATCTTCATCTTCTGGTTCTTCTGGTTCTTCTAGTTTTTCTGGCCTTCTGGTTCTTCCTCTGGTGTTCTCGTCCAGCATCTCCTCCGCGGCGTCTTCTTCCCTTCTTCTCCTCGGGCCGCTCCGCATCCATGGCATGGAGGGAGGCTCTCGCCCTTCTCTTCATCTTCTTCTCTTATTCATCTTCTTCTCTTCTTCATCTTCTTCTCCGGGCCGCTCCGCATCCATGGTGGCATGGAGGGAGGCTCCCGCTGTGTGATGCTTCTCCTCTTCTGACAGTTTTTAAATAATGGGGGTGGGGCCACCCGGTGACCCCCTCTGACGCACAGTGACTTGACGGGACTTCCTCGTGGCGTGACAGGGAATGCCACAGGGAAGTCCAGTCATGTCCCTGTGCATCAGAGGGGGGCAGGGTCACCGGGTGGCCCCGCCCCCCGTTATTTAAGAACCGTCAGAAGAGGAGAACCGTCACACAGCGGGAGCCTCCCTCCATGCCAGCATGGATGTGGAGCAGAGCGAAAAGAAGATGAAGAGAAGAAGATGAAGAGAAGAGTGGGAGCCTCCCTCCATGCCATGGATATGGAGTGGCCCGAGGAGAAGAAGGGAAGAAGACGCCGCGGAGGAGATGCTGGACGAGAACACCGGAGGAAGAACCAGAAGAATGAGAAGAACTAGAAGAACGAGAAGAAGAAGAAGATGAAGAAAGATAGAAGAAAGAAGAAAGAAGAAGCATTTAAATAAAGGAATTGTCAAAAACTGTCTCTTGTCATTTTTAACATTTTTGACAGTTTTTTAGTGAAATGGTAGGGGTACCCCTTACCATTTCACACAGGGGGAGGGCCGGGATCTGGGGGTTCCCTTGTTAAAAGGGGATTCCAGGTTCCGATAAGCCCCCCGCCCGCAGACCCCCACAACCACCGGCCAGGGTTGTGGGGATGAGGCTCTTGTCCTCATCAACATGGGGACAAGGTGTTTTGGGGGGCTACCCCAAAGCACCCTCCCAAAGTTGAAGGCATGTGGCCTGGTACGGTTCAGGAGGGGGGTGCTCTCTCGTCCCCCCTCTTTTCCTGCGGCCTGCCAGGTTGCCTGCTCAGATAAGGGTCTGGTATGGATCTTTGGGGGTACCCGACGCCGTTTTTTTTTTTTTTTTTTGGCACAGGGTTCCCCTTAATATCCATACCGGACCTGAAGGGCCTGGTATGGAATTTAGGGGGACTCCCACGTCATTTTTTTTTACATTTTGGCCGGGGTTCCCCTTAATATCCATACCAGACCTGAAGGGCCTGGTATGGAATTTAGGGGGACCCCCCACATCTTTTTTTTTTTAATTTTGGTTCGGGGTTCCCCTGTGGGGAATTCCCATGCCGTTTTTATCAATGAACTTCTATGTGTATTGTCGGACCGGCAATGCATTAATAGCCGCGAGTAGTTTTAAATGACTTTTTTTCCTTTGAAATGACATTTTGCTGTCAGACTGTTCTAAACACGGGAAACATGCGCCCCTTTACAGGCATACTATAGACACCGCCCAACTACAAAATTTAAAGGGATATTACACTTTTATTGTTTCACTTTAAGCATTATTAAAACCACTGCTCCCGAAAAACAGACGTTTTTAAAACTTTTTTTTGCATTGATACATGTCCCCTGGGGCAGGACCCAGGTCCCCAAACACTTTTTATGACAATACCATGCATATAAGCCTTTAAAATGAGCACTTTTGATTTCTCCCATAGACTTTTAAAGGGTGTTCCGCGGCATTCGAATTTGCCGCGAACACCCCAAATTGTTCGCTGTTCGGCAAACTTGCGAACAGCCGATGTTCGAGTCGAACATGAGTACGACTTGAACTCGAAGCTCATCCCTACTCTGCGGGTCCCCTAACACCTGCCCATTGTTCTAGAGAAATGGAAATGCCCGACACGGAGAGTTTCAGACTTCACCAGATCTCTCATTTTATCCGCTCTCTGGGATCCTCTAAGCCCAATCCTCTGACGGTTATGGCATACGAGCTGTGGTGTGGTCAGGCTATGGAGCAGCGGGGAGGTATAACGTTGATTTACCGGTCACTCGCCTCAGCTGATTCCAAAACTCTCTACATGAGGGAATGGGAAAAAGACCTGGGACAGAGCTGGAGTCTGGGGGAATGGCATAAGGCATCAACCTCCGCATTCAAAGGCTTATTGAACATAACACTGATTGAGGCAAATCTGAAAGTCCTGATGAGGTGGTATCTCGTTCCATTAAGAATTGCAAAAATTTACCCAAATGCATCTCCGCTGTGCTTCCGTAATATGTGGACATGTGGGGTCGATGCTACATACCTGGTGGGATTGTCCTAAGCTCAGAGGACTCTGGAATAAGGTTTTCCAAATCATTAGGAAACTTACGGACAGACCAATCCCCCAGACTCCTCAAATAGCTCTTCTTCCACCATCCGGGAACACCGAAACTGACTCAACGCCTCATTATGTTCATTTTAATGGGTACTAAACTAACCATTGCTCGAGCCTGGAAGCAGCCTTCAGTTTCTATCACCATGGTTAAAAGAAAAATCTCATGGATAATGACCCAGGAAAAGACAACTAGCATCCTTTTGGATACGGTTGCCAAACATGATGTCATCTGAGAACCCTGGATTAAATATATATCTTTGGTACCTTCCACCTCTATTTCCTCCGGTGCTGAGTAGAGAAGCGAGTATTACCCCGTCACTGAAGATCCTTTTCTTGCCTCTTATCTTCTACTGTCTCTCTTTTCTCTTTTTCCTCTCTTCACTCTCTTGTCTCCTTGGGTCTCTTGACCTATGCTTTCCCCTTGTTTTGTTATCTGGTTCTGTTTAGTCTTTACTCACGTGATTTCTCGCAGTTGATACACAGGACTGTATTTAGGGATATGGCCGTATCCCCTGTCTGTTGGGAGCAGAGGAGACGCCACGATTGGGTCGATTACTGTGACCACTACCTAACTGACGCTTTGCCTATCAGACTGGCATCTTTTGACCCGCAGACATACTTGCGCACAACCTCCCCTGGCTCGCAGCGGACATTTGGGATGCTTGGTCATTGACTTAGCACGGGGTGCTTTTACGTCCTTCTTTTATGGGCACAGTTATCGACACACTTATTGTTTAATTAGTTTTGTCCACCAGTGCGACTCTGATGCCTATTGGATCTCCCGATCTGATTCTGGAGCGATCAATATCACAATTTTTCAACACATATAGTGCATTTGTTTAATGGTCTATTATAATTTTGGACCTGACCTGGTCCACATCGTTCCTCTTCCTCAATGTTACTTTCTCAGGGGGGGGCCTCTCTCCCGGCGCAGCTAGAGCCCATTGGGGGTGCCGGGGGGAGGTGCCAGCTTCCTCGAAAATGTCTGAGGCGCGAATGGGGACTGTGTCAGAGTCAGGCGGGAGACCTCAGTATACTATTATATTTCTGGTGCTTTCCATTTGTACTTTACGAACTTTGTACCTTTAAACATTTCTCTTTACACCTGTGTATCTATGTTGCTCATGATAAACTCAATAAAAATTACAGAAATTAAAATTCTGTTGGTGTACACAGTACTGTGCACCCCTAGTGCAGTTGCTACTACTTTCCTGGTGGTGTACACAATACATACAGTGCATCCATAGTTGTTATTACACTTCTGTTGGTGTACACAGTACCGTGCACCCCTAGTGCAGTTGCTACTACTTTTCTGGTGGTGTACACAGTACACAATACATACAGTACACCCATAGTTGTTATTACACTTCTCTTGGTGTACACAGTGCCATGCACCCATAGTGCAGTTGCTACTACTTTCCTGGTGGTGTACACAATACATACAGTGTACCCATAGTTGTTATTATACTTCTGTTGGTGTACACAGTATTGTGCACCCATAGTGCAGTTGCTACTACTTTCCTGGTGGTGTACACAAGTGTAAGGCTGACCGCAGGTCAGCCTGTTATTGTAGGAGGAGTCAGGCTGCATAAAGCCTGCCCTCCTTCTTCTCCTTCCTATGGTCGTAGGATCTCGTGTGCGTCTGACGTCACTTCCGGGTTTTCGTCTCAGCAGGAAGACGTGCGGCTGCGAGGAGCGAGTCTCCCTATTTCAGCGGCGGGGTTACAGGATTGGGAAAGGGGGGGGGCACCGCTCGTAGTGACCGCTCTCCCTCACACAGCGCTACAAACTCGGAGCGACGCGGGCGGCCCTCTAAGTTCCGTCCTCCGTCATAGGAGCCGTGCCGGTGTCCGCACACACACACTCACCTCTGTCCTCCTCGCCCAGCTTGTCTCCAGGCTGGTGAGAGGCAGTGTGTGCGCTGCGGGAAGCTCTTGGTCACTCTCTGAGCGCTCTCTCTCTCCCCTCCTCCTCGCCGGGGACCTGTTGCTGAGGCTGCCTCTGGCCCCGCCCCCTCCTCTGCTCTGTGTCAGTAGTGACTGAGGCTTCCTTACTTCACAGCTCCTCCTGTGTGCCAGTGTGTGATGTGTGCTACTCATCGCTGTCATCCAGACACATGATCACCCTCCCCCTCCTCCTCCCCGATCATCACCTCCAACTAACTTTTATTATTATTAGCAATCTGGGTCCCCAACCACGAGATTCCCTTCACTTCCTGTCTACAACAGGAAGTCACTAGTTGTTACTAGTACTAGCACTCCCCATCCACCCCTGTTCTGGTGATAATTCAAAATATGGAATCATGCCTCCTAATAATCAATTACGGTTTCTTATGCATTTCATGGTTTTCTTGCAATTTATGATTTCTCTTTCATTTTTACGGTTTCTTTCAATTTACGGTTTCTTATGCATGTTACAGTTTCGCAGGTATTTTTGGTTTCTCATGCATTTTACGGGTTTGCTCATACATTTTGCGGGTTTTTCATGAATTTTTGCGGTTTTCCCATGCGTTTTTCGGTTTTCTCACGCATTTTACGGTTCTCATACAATTTACGGTTTCTTATGTTTTTCATAGTTTCATGCAGGTTACGGTTTCATGAAAATTTACGGTTTCTCATGCATTTTACGATTTCTCATTCAATTACGTTTCTCATGCTGTTTACGTTTCTATGCTATTTACGTTTCTCATGTAATTTACGTTTCTCGTGCAAATTACATTTCATGCAATTTACGGTTCTCATGCAATTTTACGTTTCTTATGCGATTTACGGTGTTCTCATGGAATGTACGATTTCCTATGCAATTTGTCATTTCTTTTGCCTATATGTTTCTTTCATTTCTTCACGTTTTTCATGGTTCTCACGTTTCTCTTGGTTCCCATGTTTTTTCCCTTGGTTCTCACGTTTTTCCATGTTTCTCACGCTTCTCACGTTTCCATGCCTCTCACATTTTTCGTGCTTCTTACGTCTTCCCATGCTTCTTATTTATTCCCATGCTTCTTACGTCTTCCCATGCTTCTCACGTCTTCCCGGGTTTCTCACGTCTTCCCATGTTTCTCACGTCTTCCCATGCTTCTCACGTCTTCCCGTGTTTCTCACGTCTTCCCGTGTTTCTCACGTCTTCCCGTGTTTCTCTCGTCTTCCCGTGTTTCTCTCGTCTTCCCGTGTTCTCAAGGTTTTCCATGTTTCTCTCGTTTTCCATGTTTCTTTCGGGTGCTTCTCTCGTTTTCCCATGCTTCTCTTGTTTTTTCCATGTTTTTCTTATTTTCACAGGTCTATTACGTTTCATGTCATGTGTTTTTATGGCATGGTCTGTCATTTGTTTCACAGTTGTTTTCATGCAGTTTACAGTGTTTTCATGCAGTTTACAGTGTTTTCATGCAGTTTTACAGTGTTTTCTTGCAGTTTTACAGTGTTTTCATGCAGTTTCGCAGTGTTTTCATGCAGTTTCGCAGTGTTTTTTATGCAAATTTTACAATGTTTTTATGCAAATTTTACAGTGTTCTCATGCAAATTTTACAGTGTTCTCATGCAAATTGTCACTTCTTATGCCTATTCATGTTTTTCCTATTTTCTTTAGGTTTCCTATATTCCTCATGTTTTTCCATGCTTCTCGTTTTTCCATGCTTCTCGTTTTTCCATGCTTCTCTCGTTTTCCTGTGCTTTTCTCGTTTTCCTGTGCTTTTCTCATTTTCCTGTGCTTTTCTCGTTTTCCCGTGCTTCTCTCGTTTTCCCGTGCTTCTCTCGTTTCCCCATGTCTCTTACGTTCATGTCATATGTTTTATGTCACAGCCTTTCGTTCACTGCATTACCGTTAGCTAGTGCTCACATTCAGGGTCTGTCACGTTTACAGATCCGTACGGGCTGAGGTTTCGTTTTTAATTGATTGTTGTCCCACAATCTTCTCGCCTGTTTTCCATACGTCATACGTGCACGTTCACCATTACACCTTTACTACTACCCACCACGGTCTGTGGGTACTTTAGCCCTGAGTGTTCGTTTTTAATTTCCTGTCTTGGCATGGCAGGTTGCTCGGGCTCGCTCACTGCATACAGTAGGGGGGTGTCGTCATTAGGTTCATTTTTTACGCTCTTGGTCTTGTCATTTCTGCACTCACATCATCATACTTGTCAGGTATTAGGGGTGTTATGTCTTGGGCTGGTTATTTGTAATGTTATCTGGTTTCTTTCATACAGCTGAATTGTTTCATGTTCTACCACTGCAGATTACCCGTCACGTCTATGGGTTTAACAGATTGAGGTGATCGTATTTAATTGGCTTGTTCGGTGGCAAGTCTTCTCATCTGTTCTTACGTTGCTTATGTATTTCGTACAAACTTACGTTTCTCATGCAGTTCACGTTTCCCATGCAATCTACGTTTCTCATGCATATTACGTTTCTTATGCAAATTACGTTTCTCATGTAATTTACGTGTTCTCATGTTATTTACGTTCCTCATGTTATTTACGTTTTCATGCTATTTACGTTCCTCATGCAATTTACGTTCCTCATGCAATTTTATGTTTTTCATATAATTTTATGCTTCTCATGCAATTTGTTGTTTCTATGTAAACTCACTTTTATGTTTCTCTCGTTTTTTCCAGGTTTCTCATGTTTTCCCAAGGTTACTCTCGTTCTCATGTTCATCACACGTTCATTAATTCACGTTCTCATGCTACCGGTATTTCGCAGGTAGTTTGCGGTTTCTGGCAGCCTCGGTTTTTAGGCTGCTCACATTTCGTAAGCTCGCGCTATACATGGGTTCGTTCCTTCACGTAGCTTACGTTCCTGGTGCAGGTTTGCTCAGTATGCTCACGTTTCTCTCGTAGTTCATGTTGCTGTCCCAGTGGTGTGTCACTTACACAAAAATAGGTTACCCAGGGGTCAGTGGTTCCTCCTTATCCATGCACACGACCTTTTATTTCCTAGCTACTCTTGGCTAGGGCTGGCAAAGCATGGAACTATTGGTTAATCAGCCATGGCAGCTCCAGCAGCCTTTACGGGCTCTGGGGCTTTTGTGGGTTCTGAATTTTCTCAGTCCCTAGGCCAGTATCAGCAGGCTTCCTACTTGGTTCGGTTTTTGCCTCTTTTAACTCATATCGGCACAGCAGTGTCGGGGCGTATCTGATTGGGACTCAGCGTTTCATGTCGTTAGTAGACCCGGAAAGGTTTTCTTTATTTGCTGTGCATTCTATTAAAGCCATCCTCAGGGTTCCTGAAAGTAGCCCTCCTGCTGTGATCAGCAGACTTCTCATCATGGGTCATATTATCCGTATCGTATCTATCACATTCCCATGGTCTCCTTCATGTTGGGTACTAGCTCGGTGCTCAAGGCAGGCCTATACCCGGGTTTGGGTCATAAGAGACAGGAGCAGTTCTGCATATTTGTGCCTGGGACTTCAGCCGTATTGGGTAAGTGGAGGTCGTCTTGTTCTCTGGGTTGGCCCAGAGCCACTTTAGAGATACCACAAGCGGTTGGTATTTGGTAGATTATACGTAATTTCAGTGGGCTATAATTTGGCTTCATATTCATCCTACTGGTCATTTTTGCCCCCTTTCAGGCATACTGACCACTTGACCAGGGCACAACTCAGGTCTATGTTCTTTGTTGCTTTTTGTTCCTTTGTACACTATCCACAGATTGACTCCGAGTACAAGTGTAAGGCTGACCGCAGGTCAGCCTGTTATTGTAGGAGGAGTCAGGCTGCATAAAGCCTGCCCTCCTTTTTCTCCTTCCTATGGTCGTAGGATCTCGTGTCCCACCCACCCATTCCCTTTTTCTTTTCTTTTTTCATTTTATTTCAATTCATACTTGGGTATGCCCCCTTTCAGGCATACTGACCACTTGACCAGGGCACAACTCAGGTCCATGTTCTTTGTTGCTTTTTGCTCCTTTGTACACTATCCACAGATTGACTCCGAGTACAATACATACAGTGCACCCATAGTTGTTATTACACTTCTCTTGGTGTACACAGTACCGTTCACCTCTAGTGCAGTTGCTACTACTTTTCTGGTGGTATACACAGTACACAATACATACAGTGCACCCATAGTTGCTGCTAGACTTCTGGTGGTGTATACAATACCATGCACCAATAGTGAAGTTGCTACTACTTTTCTGGTGGTGTACACAATACATACAGTGCACCCATAGATGCTATTACACTTCTGTTGGTGTACACAGTAACGTGCACCCCTAGTGCAGTTGCTACTACTTTCCTGGTGGTATACACAGTACACAATACATACAGTACACCCATAGTTGTTATTACACTTCTTTTGGTGTACACAGTACCGTGCACCACTAGTGCAGTTGCTACTACCTTTCTGGTGGTGTACACAATACATACAGTGCACCCATAGTAGTTATTACACTCCTGTTAGTGTACACAGTACCGTGCACCCCTAGTGCAGTTGCTACTACCTTTCTGGTGGTGTACACAATACATACAGTGCACCCATAAGTGTTGTTAAACTTCTGTTGGGGTACACAGTACAGTTCAGCCATAGTGCAGTTGCTACTAATTTCCTGGTGGTGTACACAACAATTACAGTATACCCATAGTTGTTATTATACTTCTGTTGGTGTACACAGTACCATGCAGCCATAGTGCAGTTGCTACTACTTTCCTGGTGGTTTACACAATACATACAGTGCACCCATAGTTGTTATTAAACTTCTGTTGGTGTACTCAGTACCGTGCACCCCTAGTGCAGTTGCTACTACTTTCCTGGTGGTGTACACAATACATACAGTGTACCCATAGTTGTTATTACACTTCTGTTGGTGTACACAGTACCGTTCACCTCTAGTGCAGTTGCTACTACTTTTCTGGTGGTGTACACAGTACACAATACATACAGTGCACCCATAGTTGCTGTTAGACTTCTGGTGGTGTATACAATACCATGCACCCCTAGTGAAGTTGCTACTACTTTTCTGGTGGTGTACACAATACATACAGTGCACCCATAGATGCTATTACACTTCTGTTGGTGCACACAGTATCGTGCACCCCTAGTGCAGTTGCTACTACCTTTCTGGTGGTGTACACATTACATACAGTGCACCCATAGTTGTTGTTAAACTTCTGTTGGGGTACACAGTACAGTGCAGCCATAGTGCAGTTGCTAATACTTTCCTGGTGGTGTACACAACAATTACAGTATACCCATAGTTGTTATTATACTTCTGTTGGTGTACACAGTACCATGCAGCCATAGTGCAGTTGCTACTACTTTCCTGGTGGTGTACACAATACACAGAGTGCACCCATAGTTGTTATTAAACTTCTGTTGGTGTACTCAGTACCGTGCACCCCTAGTGCAGTTAATACTACTTTCCTGGTGGTGTACACAATACATACAGTGTACCCATAGTTGTTATTATACTTCTGTTGGTGTACACAGTATTGTGCACCCATAGTGCAGTTGCTACTACTTTCCTGGTGCTACAAACAATACATACAGTGCACCCATAGTTGTTATTACACTTCTGTTGGTGTACACAGTACCGTTCACCTCTAGTGCAGTTGCTACTACTTTGCTGGTGGTGTACACAGTACACAATACATACAGTGCACCCATAGTTGCTGTTATAGGGCGTACACACGGTCGGACTTTGTTCGGACATTCCGACAACAAAATCCTAGGATTTTTTCCGATGGATGTTGGCTCAAACTTGTTTTGCCTACACACGGTCGCACAAAGTTGTCGGAATTTCCGATCGCCAAGAACGCAGTGACGTACACCACGTACGACGAGACTAGAAAAGGCCGGTTCAGAACCAAGCGCCGCACCCTTTGGGCTCCTTTTGCTAATCTCGTGTTAGTAAAAGTTTGGTGAGAGATGATTCGCGCTTTTTCAGACTCGTGGCTTTCAGATCGTTTTCTGCCATTCAGTTTGTTCTTGTGGGTTTGTATCTGCTCTTCAGTGCGTGCAGTCAGTTCGTATCAGAGTTTTCTGTGTGATCTTGCCTGCTCGTTTCTGTTTTTCAGGTCGCTCTTCACAGGCCTTGCTGTTCTTCAGTGCGTTCTGTTACTTCGTTCTGAGCAGCCGACCGTTTTCTAGCCATGTTTCGTATGCATACTCCTCGTAGAGTTCGTGCTGTGCGGGGGCTTGGTGTTGGGGTCCTGACCTTGACACAAGTCCAGTCCATGAACAGGGTGGGGAGGAGTTCATGGACCAAGAATTGGTTGCTTCAGCGTGACTAGTTCTCTCATATGCCTTTGCTCCGTGAGATCCGTGAGAATAATCCTGATGATTTCAGGAACTTTCTCAGGATGACGGACCCCGTATTTCACCGTTTGTTGGCTTCGCTGACTCCCTATATCAGCAGGCAGGATACCTGCATGAGGCAAGCCATCACTCCGGAGCAGAGGTTGGTCGCTACCTTGCAGTATTTGGCCACAGGGAGAAGTCTGCAGGACTTGAAGTTCTCGACAGGCATCTCCCCCCAGGCTCTGGGTATCATCATCCCAGAGACCTGTTCTGCCATCATACAGGTCCTGCAGAAGGAGTATATGAAGGTAAGATTTTTATCCTTTTATATCACATTTTATTGTATTGAATGTTTGCTAATATATTGTATTTCTTTCCTCATTCCCTAATTACCATGATTGTAATATGCTGTGAATGTCCTCTTTGTCCTCATGCATGCTGGATTTTTATGTAATTATTATTTTAGGTCCTTCATACATATTTGCCCTTCAATAACCTCCATAGCATGGTGTCTCCTGGCCCTATATTCACCTCATGTAGTCACTTAACAATGTATTTTATCAGCTCCATAGTAGTGCTTTACCCCAAACACCCCCTAAAATGTTTGGAAATGTTATTTTTGATTTAAATTCAGGCAGAGTGGCAGAGGCTTTTTTTTGTGGTGTCCCCAAATAATTTTTAGTAACCCTCCCTCCCCCAACTGCTAAGTCAGCTGATCCCAATTCTCTATCATCAATCATCTATCTGCTGACTTTGCCAAACCCATACACACTATACCCATCTATTTTGTGCTCAGATTTATAGATGAATTCCCCAAAGCATGTAGTGCAAGGGCCTGCCTGTATACTTTCCAATGGTACTGTTTAAAGTTTTTGTATCCTATTATTATCTTGATAGGTAATAGCAGAATGTCCAAATGTCCTCAAATGTGTACAGTGTGTATTTATATTGTATTACTTCTTACCTGTCCAGTGGTCTGCCAATAGTGTAACTAAGGAGGGGCTGTTCCAAGTAATACCCTGTATTTAGGCATTCATCTCTCAATGAAGTGAAGAGGGTTACCTGTCCAAGAGTTCCCCCCCTATAATGTTAGAAATGGCCCATGAGAGGGGGGGAGGGGGAATATGATAGGTGTACCTTATACTTTGGCCTTGTTAAATTCCCCTTAATAAATGCTATCTGGAGGTTGCCCCAGAATGTTTGTGTCTAATCTGCTTGCCATGTTTCTGTGAAAAAATAGTAATGTTTATTGTTTTTTCCTCAACAGTTTCCTTCCACGCCACAGGAATGGCAGACTGTGGCCTCCCACTTTGCCCAGCGGTGGGACTTTCCTAACTGCGGAGGGGCAATTGATGGGAAACACGTCCACATCGTCCCACCACCCAACTCGGGGTCGTACTATTATAATTACAAGGGGTTTAATAGTATAGTGATGTTTGCGGTGGTGTCGGCTAATTACGACTTTCTGTATGTGGACGTGGGGAAGAATGGCCGGATGTCCGATGGTGGAGTCATCGCCCAGACGGAGTTCTACAGGCGTCTCCAGAATGGCAGCTTGGACTTGCCAGCTCCAGAGGACAATGTGGAAGGTCTCCCATTTGTGTTCGTTGCTGATGAAGCGTTTGCGCTGGGGGACCACCTGATGCGGCCATTCCCGATGAGGACGCTCACCCCGGAACAGAGGGTTTTTAATTACCGGCTGGCCAGAGCCCGAAGAGTGGTGGAGAACACATTTGGAATCCTGGCCAGCCGGTTCCGACTATTTCTGACACCCATCCATATGGCGGAGTATAAACTAAACCATATAATACTGGCGTGCTGTGTTCTCCATAATTTTTTAAGAAAACATTCTGCCAACTATGCTGGCTCAGTTGGGCCTGAGGCCGGAATCCTACATCCAACAACACTGATGGTGCTTGAAAGTGGCCGTCCTGGCTTGCCCTCCCTGAGTGCCCGTGATGTCTGGTTACGATACCTGGAGTTCTTTGCGGGTAGGGGGGCTATCAATATGCCAGACAATATGTGAAGCCTTTTTATAATAAAAAAACAAAAGAAATTCTTGGTGGACATTTACTGCTTGTGTTTGTTTTAGCTTACCCTGACAGAAATGTTTTGAGTGCAGAAAATGTCGTGATTGTGTAACCTTATACAAAGCACTGTTGGCTGTTATTTACTAAATGCAAAAACACATTTCACTACAAGTGCACTTGCAACTGCACTGAACCTGCACTTGTAGTGCAAAGTGGATTTGCCCTTAGGAAATAACCCCCATTTTTGCATAAAACAGCTATTACATCACCCCAAAAGTGTTGTAGTGTTGAGACAATAATCCACACATTCTTGAGTAAGCCACTTTTTTATACCTGCACAATCACATGTGCATTTACCAAAGGTTTTTCAAACAAACCAACATGTTTGTTGTATAACAATTTTTGCAGTAGCATTATCAAAAATCGAAATATCAATTTCAGATAAAACATGCCTGTGTAAAACCAACAAGAAAGCCAAAAAACTCGAACTTACAAAGTTCACATTAGGTAAAACCTGAAGGCTATATCAGACATCAGTATTTAGGAACTGGGTTTGATATAGCGTTCAGATGGGGGGAAATCACCCCTGGAAAAGCCAAATTTGGAAGATGCACACCAATTTACGAATGTCAACATGTGCTATCTGCCATCAGGGGGGATCAAGGGACGTGTTTTGGGGGAGCAAGCCCTTCCTCAACGCGACTTTATAATTGAGGAAGGGGTTGCACCCCCAAAACGCGTCCATTGATCTCCCGTGATGGCAGATAGCACATGTTGGCACACTGTGTGCATCCTCCAAATTTGGCTTTTCTAAACATTGCAAAAAATTTTAAAATATTGAACCACAATACAAAAAGTGATTTTGTGGGGATTAAATTCGCCCCAAAACATCAATGATGTTATTATTTTTTTTAATAACATCATGGATTTTTTGCTGGATGTTTTGCAGTTCAGCATTACACCCCATGATCTCCCCGATCAGGATCTGGGCACTTTCAGAAGTAAAGCGTTGGGGATCCACAACCTCACGATCACCTAAAAAGAGATAAAAAAAAATAAAATAGGTCTCAAAAATCTGCCACCATCCATCTCGTTTACCTGAGCCTGTGGTCGCAGACACTCACCTGTTGTGGTGCCAATCTCCACCACATCTTCTTCTTCCTCCTGCTCTTCTTCATTTGGGGGTATTTTACCTTCTTCCATAGGTGGGGGGTCTGTGGTCTCCTCGAATGAGGGGTGTCCTCCGAGTCTTTTCTCCCCTATGTAAAACAAAAATGGTATAATTAGCACACAGATATTTGATGGCAGGACTATAAATAGGAAACATTGCTTGGAAGTGGGGTACAATTGTCTATTTTAGCAGAGTTCCAAGATGTATATTTTTTATTGGCCTTTGTCAAGCTGCAATACTTTACCTGTTTAGTACTAGCTTTACAGATGGAGACCCCCCCTATAGTATACACTGGAGCACCTGTGTGGCCCCCCTAATAAAAATGGTGTTCTTGTGTCCCACACTAGTGCTCCAGTGTCCAGATGTGAAAACAGCTGCTCAGTGTCCTCTCCTTACACAGAATCTAGTTGGCATTTTATTCTAGTAACAAACCCATCTACACAAACAAATATTTGGCA
Organism: Aquarana catesbeiana; assembly: GCF_042186555.1. Lineage (NCBI taxonomy): Eukaryota > Metazoa > Chordata > Amphibia > Anura > Ranidae > Aquarana > Aquarana catesbeiana. The sequence goes on from NC_133330.1 coordinate 204,854,153, forward strand.
TCCAAGTAGGCCCAAAAAAAAATGTGTGAAAATGCATATGGCCTAAACAATGGTGTTCTAGAGGCCGAAAGAAAAATGTTGGATACGAACGAATAATGGGCCCATGAACATTAAAGTTGCCCTTTTAAACGTTACAATTAATAAAAGCATATGGAGCAGAACGAACGGAATAAAGACAGAAAGAATAGGAACACAGCACAACTACTTACTTTTTTGCAGCACTCTCCAGATCTTTCGGTACTGCTCGGGCTCTCTTAACTTCAGGTCCGACCACCGCTTCCTGAGCTGATCTTTCGATCTTCGTACCCCGAAATTCCTGTGAAGGCTTTTGATCACTTTAGCAATGATTTTGGCCTTTCGGATGTTGGGGTTGGGGTAAGGCCCATATTTTCCGTCATAGTCGGACTTCCTCATGATGTCGACCATCTCCAACATCTCCCCAAAGGACATATTTGTGGCCTTAAAACGTCTCCTTCTGGATCGGGACGTGCCTTGATTCGGGCTTTCCTCCTCCTCCTCCTCGTTGCTATAATTAGCATGCACCTGCTGTAACTCCGCCATGTGCTCTTCACCCACTGCGCCGAATGAAAAGGGGTGGGGAATAGACTAGAAAGGACGTCAGGGGCGGGCGGAGTTACACGCATGCGCAGTGTGTATAAAGCGCAACACGCGTGCGTATTACGTACGATCTGTAAGCGGAGGAAGGAGCATTGGACGCGCCGATCGTAAGAACGAAGGTAAGAGACAAACTTGTGCCTATACTGGTTCTAGATTGAGGCCTATATTGTAACAAGATTAGGAGAGTTTTGTCTGACATTAGGCTTTGTCTTGTGTTGTGTCTTGCAGTGAACATGGATATCTTAGTGAAAGACAATGACTTCATGTCAGTATTCATAGATATCTTAAGGGAGCTGCCCTGTCTGTGGGAGATTAACCACCCACATGACAAGAACCAAGCAAAGAGGAAGGCAGCACTGGTGCAATTGTGTAAAATTGTGAAGCAGGTGATCCCCCATGGCAGACATCACCTATTTAAAGATATTAATTGGTTGCCTGAGGAGCACATATCTAAGGGAGCGCAAGAAAGTCCTGGATTCACAGAGATCCGGAGCAGCAGATGACATCTATGTCCCCAGGATGTTGTACTACGACAGGCTGCACTTTCTGGCAGGCCAGACTGAACCCAGGCCATCCCTCTCAAGTCTGCCTTCCACGCTTCCTTCCCCCCCCCGGCTGAGGCTTCTGACGCCCAAACTGGGCCTTCCAGGCAGCAACATGTGGAGGAGCCCAGATTGAGCCAGGTATAGCATTCCTCTAAATATTTCTGCTTGTCCAATCAATGATGTTAACTAGATGTTAGTTGGGAGTACTAATTTAAGATTGGGATTGATGAAGCAACAACTAAAACCATATCCTTTTTTCATACACAGGGAAGTCTCAGCCAGGAGGTGGCCAGGCCGAGCCGGCTGGCTGATCTGCAGGTCCCTCCACCCCCCCGAAAAGAGAAAGTGGCAGTAGGAGGAGTGCCCTAGAGGAGGCTGCTATAGGATTCTTTTGGAGGGCTACAGAGGTCCTGGGAGCACCCCACACCATGGAGGAGAACATTGCTGCCTTCATTGCATATAAAATGCAGAGGATGGAGAAGGGCCAAAAAGTCATGTGTGAGGCCCTCATATCGGAGGCTCTGGAGAAAGGTATGAGGGGCCAAATTACACCTCAGACACACCTTCGCGATGGTCCTCCTCCTCCTCCTGCAGGTCCTGCTCCTCCTCCTCCCTCTCCTCCAGGTCCCCCCAGTCCTCCTCCAGGTCCTCCCAGTCCTCCTCCTCCTGCAGGTCCTCCTCCTCCTCCTCCTCCAGGTCCTACTCCTCCTCCTGCCACATCTCCAACTGCACAGCCACAGCCCGGAATGAAGCATGGAAGGAAGACCAGACAGTGATTGCCCTGGGTTCAGTCTGGTCGGCCAAAACATGCAGCCTCTTGTGGTACCACAGCCTGGGGACACAGATGTCATCTGCTGCTATCCGGATCTCTGCGAATTCTGGACCAGACTGCCCTCCCTTACATATGGACTCCTCAGGCCACCAATTTTGATGTTGAAGAATTGATGTCTGCCCTGGGGGTCCCAGGCTTCGCTAATTTCTCTTGTTGATCCAGTGTTGCCTCCCTCTTTGTTTGGTTCTGAGCCCTTAATAAAGGATTTTTGTTTGGAATTATACTCTCCTATGTGTTTTACTTCAAAAAGGACAGTTGGTTTGTGAGGATTAAGGTACATTTCAAATATACAATGTGAAATGAACAAGGGGCACCAGCAACAAACAATCTCCTTGAGATTAAATAATAAAAGATATCAATGGTGTTGGGGTAACTTGACACACAAAACACACCCAAAAATATTCTGGAGTAAAAATAAAAATAACATTGAACAAAGATCAGCCTTGGAAAAAATCCAAACATTAAATAAAAAAAAAGGCTTAAAATCCAAAAAAACAAAAAAAAAATTATAAAACTGTCAGATGTGACAAGTAATAACAATATATTCAGGGAATCCCACTGAAAAAACACAAATCAAACTTTGTGAGAAGTGTGTGTGAATATAAGCAGCAAAACTACTTAATTCTTGTCACATTATAAAGAAGAAGAGAGTGCGCTGTATTAAACCATTTTTAACATTGTAGCGTGACGAAAGTGTTGTATCCATTGCTAATGCTAAGTTTACTAGAACGAGCTGTCCCATGTCGGAATTTCTTCTGAGCATGCGTGGCACTTTGTGCGTTGAAACAGGCCACACACGGTCGGAATTGACGCGATCAGATTTTGTTGTCGGAAAATTTTATCTCCTGCTGTCCAACTTTGTGTGTCGGAAAATCCGATGGAAAATATCCGATGGCGCCCACACACGGTCGGAATTTCCGACAACACGCTCCGATCGGACATTTTCCATCGGAAAATAGAACCGTGTGTACGGGGCATTAGACTTCTGGTGGTGTATACAATACCATGCACCCCTAGTGAAGTTGCTACTACTTTTCTGGTGGTGTAAACAATACATACAGTGCACCCATAGATGCTATTACACTTCTGTTGGTGTACACAGTACCGTGCACCTGTAGTGCAGTGCTACTACCTTTCTGGTGGTGTACACAATACATACAATGCACCCATAGTTGTTGTTAAACTTCTATTGGGGTACACAGTACAGTGCAGCCATAGTGCAGTTGCTACTACTTTCCTGGTGGTGTACACAATACATACAGTGCACCCATAGTTGTTATTAAACTTCTGTTGGTGTACTCAGTACCGTGCACCCCTAGTGCAGTTGCTACTACTTTCCTGGTGGTGTACACAATACATACAGTGTACCCATAGTTGTTATTATACTTATGTTGGTGTACACAGTATTGTGCACCAATAGTGCAGTTGCTACTACTTTCCTGGTGGTGCAACAATACATACAGTGCACCCATAGTTGTTATTACACTTCTGTTGGTGTACACAGTACCGTTCACCTCTTGTGCAGTTGCTACTACTTTTCTGGTGGTGTACACAGTACACAATACATACAGTGCACCCATAGTTGCTGTTAGACTTCTGGTGGTGTATACAATACCATGCACCCCTAGTGAAGTTGCTACTAGGGATGAGCTGAACACCCCCCGGTTCGGTTCGCACCAGAACCTGCGAACGGACCGAAAATTCGCACGAACGTTAGAACCCCATTGACGTCTATGGGACTTGAACATTCGAAATCAAAAGTGCTCATTTTAAAGGCTAATTTGCATGGTATTGTCCTAAAAAGGGTTTGGGGACCCGGGTCCTACCCCAGGGGACTTGTATCGATGCAAAAAAAAGTTTAAAAACCGACGTTTTTTCGGGAGCAGTGATTTTAATGATGCTTAAAGTAAAAAAAAAAAAGTGAAATATTCCTTTAAATATCATACCTGGGGTGTGTCTATAGTATGCCTGTAAAGTGGCGTGTGTTCCCTGTGTTTAGAACAGTCCCTGCACAAAATGTCATTTTTAAAGGAAAAAATCTCATTTAAAACTGCTTGCGGGTTTAATGTAATGTCGGGTCCTGGCAATATGGATGAAAATCAGTGAGACAAATGGCATGGGTACTCCCCAGACCATTACCAGGCCCTTTGGATCTTGTATGGATATTAAGGGGAACCCCGCACCCAAATTAAAATAAGGAAAGGTGTGGGGCCACCAGGCCCTATATACTCTGAACAGCAGTATACAGGCGGTGCAAACAAGACAGGGACTGTTGGTTTGTTGTTAAGTAGAATCTGTTTGTAATTTTTAACGGGTACATTTTTAACGTGTTTAGCTCCAGCCAAAAAATCTTTTTTAAGCTTTTTGGAAAACATAGGAAGGGTTATTACCCCTGTGACATTTGTGTTGCTGTCTTTCCTCCTCTTCAAAAGATTTCACCTCACTTTTTGTCCCAATGACAAATGTTTTTTGAAAATTTGGGTTTTTTTGTGGAACAAGGATTGGAAAGCATCAGTGGAAAGGAGAAATGTTTTTCCCATATTAACTCTTACAGGAGAGAATTTCCCTTCCTAGGGGTAGATTTCATCTCACGTCCTGTTGTCTCCTTCCGTTTGCAAGTAGGAGTCATTTGTAAGTTAGATGTTTGAAAGTAGGGGCCTGCCCTATATACTCAGCAGAAATTTGGGCCTTAGGTGTTGTTGTGGCCACAACACTGTAAGCCCTCACATGGCCCTGCTGTGAAATATTAGATCAAGAATTGTAATTACATGCCCCTGTTGAACAAGGGCAGAAAAATTGGGCCTTTGGGGGTGGTGGTGCCACAACACTGTAAGTCCTCACTCACTCTTGGTGGGTGCAGAAATGGGCCCTGCTGTGAAATATTAGATCAAGAATTGTAATTACATGCCCCTGTTGAACAGGGGCTGAAAAATTAGGCCTTAGGCACTGGTGCTGGTGCCACGACACTGCAACCCCTCACAGATACTCTAGTTGGAACGCAGAAATGAGCCCTGCTGCAAAGTATTGCATCAAAAATTGTAATAACATGCCCCTGTTAAACAGGGGCTGAAAAATTGGGCCTTAGGCACTGGTGCCACAACACTGCAACCCCTCACAGATACTCTAGTTGGAACGTAGAAATGAGCCCTGCTGCAAAGTATTGCATCAAAAGTTGTAATTACAGGCCCCGGTTAAACAGGGGCTGAAAAATTGGGCCTTAGGCACTGGTGCTGGTGCCACAACACTGCAACCTCTCACAGATACTCTAGTTGGAACGCAGAAATGAGCCCTGCTGCAAAGTATTGCATCAAAAATTGTAATTACATGGCGCTGTTAAACAGGGGCTGAAAAATTGGGCCTTAGGCACTGGTGCTGGTGCCACAACAGTGCAACCCCTCACAGATACTCTAGTTGTAACGCAGAAACAAGCCCTGCTGCAAAGTATTGCATCAAAAATTGTAATTACACGCCCCTGTTAAACAGGGGCTGAAAAATTGGGCCTTAGGCACTGGTGGTGGCGCCCAGAACCAAAAATGTACTTACAAGCTATCAGCGTTATGATTGAGGAGGAAGAGGATAATTACTCAGAGATAGTCACTCAGCATCAGCATAGGCAGTCTTTGAAGGGATCTGACATTTCAAAAAAAATTATTCGGTTACATCAGCATCAGGTGCTTGGTAGCTGGTGGTGATCCAAAAGCCTCCAGCAGCACTGAATGTGCGTTCCGAAAGAATGCTGGATGCAGGACAGGCCAGTAGCTCAATTGCATACTGTGCAAGCTCTGGCCAGTGATCCATCCTCAAGACCCAGTAAACCAGAGGATTTTCGGTGGGAAAGGTGTCCAAGTCAGATCTTGCCCCTAGGTATTCCTGCACCATGTAAAACAGACGCTGGCGATGGTTGCTGGAACCGATCATACCTTGGGGCTGCGGACCAAAAAATTGTCTGAACGCATCTGTCAGATGGCCACCTTCTCCACCGCTCCTTCTTTGACTGACCGAAGCCTCAGCAACACGTTGTCCAGAAACAGGAGTTTGTAACCTCCCAGTCTCTGGGAACGCGTTGCACAGACCTTTTTGCAAGGCCTCCCGAAGATGTTTCATCCTCTGCTCCCTCTGCGATGGCAAGATAAGGTCTGCAACCTTACCCTTGTAAAGTGGATCAAGGAGGATTGCCAGCCAGTATTGGTCCTTCTCCTTGATACCACGAATACGAGGATCCTTACGCAGGCTTTGCAGGATCAGGGAGGCCATGCAGCGTAGGTTTGCTGAGGCATTCGGTCCGGAGTCCTCTGGGTCACTAAGGACGACATGGTCCGCAGCCACCTCCTCCCAGCCACGTACTAGTCCATGTGTTTCTTGGGACTGATCCCTTAAAGACTGCTGCTGATGCTGAGTGCCAGGCTCCACCTCCATACTGACACAATCTTCCTCCTCCTCCTCCTCCTCCTCTGTGTGATCGGCGGGCACGCAGGAACACTGTCTGGATAAAGGGGGCCTTGAGAGCTAAGGAAGTCCTCCTCTTCCTGCCTCTGTTCTGCCTCAAGTGCCCTGTCCATTATTCCACGCAGCGTGTGCTCCAACAGGTGGACAAGGGGGACAGTGTCACTGATGCATGCACTGTCACTGCTCACCATCCTCGTGGCCTCCTCAAATGGTGACAGGACAGTGCATGCATCCCTGATCATGGCCCACTGACGTGGGGAAAAAAAAACAAGCTCCCCTGACCCTGTCCTGGTGCCATAGTCGCACAGGTACTCATTGATGGCCCTCTGCTGCGTGTGCAGCCGCTGCAGCATGGCCAACGTTGAGTTCCACCTGGTGGGCATGTCACAGATTAGGTGGTTCTTGGGCAGGTTAAACTCCTTTTGGAGGTCCGTCAGCCGAGCACTGGCATTATATGACCGGCGGAAATGCACACAGACTTTCCTGGAATGCCTCAGGACATCCTGTAAGCCCGGGTACCTGCCCAAGAACCGCTGCACCACCAAGTTAAGGACGTGAGCCAAACAGGGCACATGGGTCATTTGTCCCTGTCGGAGGGCAGAGAGGAGGTTGGTGCCATTGTCACAAACCACCATTCCTGCCTTAAGTTGGCGTGGCGTCAACCACCTCTGAACCTGCCCCTGCAGAGCTGACAGAACCTCTGCCCCAGTGTGGCTCCTGTCCCCCAAGCACACCAGCTCAAGCACCGCATGGCATCTTTTGGCCTGCGTACTTGCGTAGCCCCTTGAACGGCTACAGAGCACCGCTGGTTCCGAGGACAAAGCACAGGAAGAGGCCATGGAGGAAGAAGAAGAGGAGGGGGTGGAGGAGAGAGGTGTGTCACAATCATTAGCATTTTGGAGGCGTGGTGGCGGAACAACCTCCAACACTACTGCACCTTGTCCTGCATCCTTCCCAGCTGCCAGCAGAGTCACCCAATGTGCCGTGAAACTTAGGTAACGTCCCTGTCCATGCCTGCTGGACCATGAGTCAGCGGTAATATGCACCTTACCGCTGACCACCCTGTCCAGTGAGGCATGGACATTGCCTTCCACATGCCGGTAGAGAGCCGGAATAGCCTTCCATGAGAAAAAGTGGCATTTGGGTACCTGCCACTGAGGAACCGCACATTCCACAAACTCACGGAAGGGGGCAGAGTCTACCAACTGAAAAGGCAGCAGTTGAAGTGCTAGCAATTTTGCCAAGCTAGCATTCAACCGCTGGGCATGTGGATGGCTGGGAGCAAACTTCTTTCGGCGGTGCAGCAGCTGGGGCAGGGAAATTTGCCTGGTACAATCTGACGTCAGTGTACCAAAAGCAGATTGCCCACAAGTATTTGGCTGTGACACACCTAATTCTACACCTTCATTCCTCTCAGTGCAGGTCTCAGAGAGGACTGAAGGTATAGTGGGGTTGGAGATCTCAGCTGATGAGGAGCAAGGAGAGGTCCTCTTTGTTCTTTGGTGTGGGTCTTTTAGATACGCTTGCCAACGAACTGCATGGCAGGTCAACATATGTCTGGTCAAGCATGTGGTACCCAAGCGGGAGATGTTTTGGCCACGCGAGATACGCTTGAGACATATGTTGCAAATAGCAGCGGTGCGATCTGATGCACTCGTCTCAAAAAAGGCCCACACCAAAGAACTTTTTGAATAACGCGCAGAGACTGCAGCGCCCTGCACATGTGGAGCTTTGGGGTGTGATGCAGTCAAGGTGTTGCCCTTAGGCTGGCCCCTGCAGGGTATCCTGCCTCATTGGTGATGTGCCGCCTCCTCCTCTCTCCTATCAGGCACCCACATTGAGTCAGTTACCTCATCATCCCCTCCCTCCTCATCACTGGAGCAAACCTGGCAGTATGCTGCAGCAGGGGGAGCATGACTGCCAGATTGCTGTCCTTCTTGGGCACCCCCTCTGTCCATGCTCACGTTACTGCCTTCATCACGCTCAGTATCATCATCAGAGCCTTCCAAACGCTGGGCATCCTCCTGGAGCATGTACCCAACACTGTGGTCAAACAGTTCGAGGGACTCCTCAGGAGGACATGGTGGGGCTAGGGAAGGAGTCACTGATGACATTGAGCCAAGGGAAGAGGCCGCTGTTTTGCCAGACAAAGTACCCTGGGCATGGGTGAGAGAGGATGAGGAGGATGAGGACGGCTTGGTCATCCACTCGACCAAGTCTTCCGCATGTTGCGGCTCAACAGGGCTAGCTGCTGAAGAAAAGGCCAAGCGTGTCCCACGGCCATGTGCTGATGAGGATGCACCATGTCCACGACCAGCACTAGACACAGAGCCTGCTTGCCCTCTCTTATTGGCTTGTGACTGTCTGCCTCTCCTTCTTGGCCTTCCAGACATACTAATGGCCTGTAGCTGCACTAAGCTTGGATATATATATATATATATATATAAATGTATATATATATATATATATATATATATATATATATATATATATATATATGTACTGCTACTGCAGCTAGCAAAATCAACTGCCTGTCTGTAGTATGAGAACACCACCAACCTTCTACAGGTAGCTTTAGCTGAACACTGTGCAGAGCTCGCAAAAAAATAACTTGTAGCTTTTTTAGCTGCCTGCGGTAGTGATAGGATCAGGAAAACACCACCAACCTTCTATAGGTAGCTTTAGCTGAACACTGTGCAGAGCTCGCAAAAAAATAACTTGTAGGTTTAGCTTGACACTGTGAGGAGGATGCACCACACTAACTTGTAGTTTTAGCTGAACACTGTGAGCAGGACGCACCGCACTAACTTGTAGGTTTAGCTGAACACTGTGAGGTGGACGCACCGCACTAACTTGTAGTTTTAGCTGAACACTGTGAGGTGGACGCACCACACTAACTTGTAGTTTTAGCTGAACACTGTGAGCAGGACGCACAGCACCAACTTGTAGTTTTAGCTGTACACTGTGAGCAGGACGCACCGCACTAACTTGTAGTTTTAGCTGAACACTGTGAGCAGGACGCACTGCACTAACTGTAAATAGTCTAGCTGCCTGACTGTGGTACTAATAGGATCAAAAGAACACCAGCAATTTTCTTCAGGTAGCTGTAAATACTGTAACAAGACAAGCCTGCCTGTCAGTAAGAAGATAACAGGAACGGATCTAGCTAAACTGAATACAGTGTATATATATATATATATATATATATATATATATGCAACACCTGGGATGCATATATATATACACAATACACTGTAAGTGCAGCTAACTGACTGACTGTTCTGCCTAATCTATCTAACTCAAATCAAATGACACTGTCTGTCTCTCTCTCTCTCTATCTATGAACGCCAGAACACACACTACACAGGGCCGCCGTGCAGGCGGCCTTATATAGTGTGGGGCATGTGCTAAATCCCCTGAGCCATAATTGGCCAAAGCCTCCTTGGCTTTGGCCAATTACGGCTCTCTGTTCAGACAGCGCTGTGATTGGCCAAGCATGCGGGTCATAGTGCATGCTTGGCCAATCATCAGCCAGCAATGCACTGCGATGCCGCAGTGAATTATGGGCCGTGACGCGCCACACGAATTTGGCGCGAACGGCCCATATCGTTCACAATTCGGCGAACGGGCGAACAGACGATGTTCGAGTCGAACATGAAGCTCATCCCTAGTTGCTATTACTTTTCTGGTGGTGTACACAATACATACAGTGCACCCATAGATGCTATTACACTTCTGTTGGTGTACATAGTTACGTGCACCCCTAGTGCAGTTGCTACTACTTTCCTGGTATTGTACACAGTACACAATGCATACAGTACACCCATAGTTGTTATTACACTTCTGTTAGTGTACACAGTACTGTGCACCTCTAGTGCAGTTGTTACTACTTTTCTGGTGGTGTACACAGTACACAATACATACAGTGCACCCATAGTTACTGTTAGACTTCTGGTGGTGTAAACAATACCATGCACCCCTAGTGAAGTTGCTACTACTTTTCTGGTGGTGTACACAATACATACAGTGCACTCATAGATGCTATTACACTTCTGTTGGTGTACACAGTACCGTGCACCCCTAGTGCAGTTGCTACTACCTTTCTGGTGGTGTACACAATACATACAGTGCACCCATAGTTGTTGTTAAACTTCTGTTGAGGTACACAGTACAGTGCAGCCATAGTGCAGTTGCTACTACTTTCCTGGTGGTGTACACAACAATTACAGTATAACCATAGTTGTTATTATACTTCTGTTGGTGTACACAGTACCGTGCACCCCTAGTGCAGTTGCTACTACTTTCCTGGTGGTGTACACTGTAACGAGCCCCTTTGCTCACTCGGTCCCACTCTCCCGACACTCCTCTGCAGCTATAGAATCAGATTGCAACGTCTGATGGTTCAGTCATCCAATGCTCCGGGATTAGAACTTCAGCTATGTGCCGTTCTAACCCAGTTGTGATAGCTCAGAACAAACACCAGGCAGGCTGTATGTAAGTTCAAACAGGAATCTCTCTTTATTGACAAAATACAGGCTTTTATACACTCAAAGTGGAGGTGCAGAACTCCTGCTCATATTACTCTAACAATACAGCTGTAACCTAATTAACATAATTAACATGAGCTAATTAACTAATCCCTTTAGACAGCCTAGATGACTCCGACATGACCGTTAGGCCAGACTGGCCGTCTTGTAGTTCAGAAAATCCAATCAACATTATCGCAATCAACATAGACTCTTCTTCACACAATAGCAGAGTTAATTAACACAAATAACAATGGGGATCTAATGACTCTTAGATCCCATAGTAGACTTATTTACAATACACATTTTAGCAGACAATAGACAGACAGGTGTTGGAATTTACATCAGCATCTCCTAACAGTATCTGTCCCAGCATTATGAATCAGCCACTATTCCAATATGGCAAATCCAGGGTCCCCAGAGTCTGTGTGTCCACAATAATACCGAATCCACAATAATACCACCTCAAGAGTCCCCAGGCATACAGCTCACAAAGAGCACCATTCCCCCAAATGCAAGGGCCCCCGATCGATCGGCAAGAGGCTAGCATATAGTCCCCTCCAAAAGTCTCTCTCGGCTAGGTCTGTCACATTTCTCCCCTTTTGGCAGGAGACTAACACAGGAGGAGACCCCAGACGGGTTGACTCCGAAGTTAGTCAGTAGTTCCAGTCCTCTAATGCCTGTACCCACACAGTACCCCAAACAAATGGTTCCAAACGAAGCATTACTCACCCAGCCAACCTCTGCCTCTCTCAGAGAACATATCTACCGCTGGGGAGAGGCCTGGACTGGCCCTTCTCCCTGGAGTCCTTTCTGCCGCTGGAGAGAAGACAGGGTGTCTGGGCTCACTCCGTCATGCTGTTGGGGATCTGGGCCGACTGCCCAGCATCCCTGGGGTATACAGGTGGAGACTGAAGTCCCATCCACCTTCACAGGACATCCATGCTCTGTTAGTTGAGGGCAAAGTCCAGCAGTACTCGGCCCTGTTGCCAGCCCTTCTGCTGGAAACCCCACACCATCTGCTCCGGCTAACTGTTGGGGAGGGACGACGAACACCTCCTCTCCTTTCTCCCCCTGTATCCTGATCTGCTGCTGGGAAGTGACCACCTCCTTCTCACCCTGAGCCTCCGGAACCGACACAGGTGTAGGGCAGAGATCTTGGACCCTCTGTCCGGTTGCCAGCGCTTCAGCTGGAGAAGTTCCTTGTAACTTCACAGATACTTCTGTTGGTGCTGGACAGAGCGTAGTGAAGTTTGGCCCTAATAACAGCTCTTCTTATGCTGGAGGCTCACCAGGTTGTTCTTCCTCAGCAGAAAAGTCTATCAAATCCCCTGTCTCTGCAACTGGTGTCTGGGGATAAAGGTTCACCATCTCCTCTCCGTGGAACCCAAAAGATGCTATCAGTGCTGGGCAGAGGTTAGCAGAGCTCTGCCCTGTTGTCAGCACTTCAGGTTTGGGGACGGCAATCTTCAGATTTTCCACTGCCGATTCTCTGGCATTCTGCTGGACAGGCACATTCCTCCATCCAAGATCATCCAATGCAGAAACAGGTTCATCAAGGTCAGTCAGCACTTGCTGCATCCGCCATAAGACCTCCGCCTCCATAGCTGCGGGGGCAATTTGGCAAAGTACACCGTTACTCTGCCACATTGTCAACTCTTCAGCCAGGATTTCAGAGTTGTCAACTGGTATTTCATGATAGTCCCAGGCAAAGGGAGCACCACCCTGCTGCTGAGCAGAGTCTAACAGCTGTTTGTAGGCGATCTCCAACTCCCATTCCTGAACGGCCAGAAACTCCAAATCTTCCAGTGCCCAGTGCACTTCTGAGACATTCAGTCTCCACTCTCTGTGCTCCATTATTTCCTTTAAACGCCACTCCCGATCACTTCCAAAGTCAGGGTCCCTGGACAGCTTCCAGTACAACAATCCCAGGCCATCATAGTCAAAGCCTTCCGTGGGGCTGTCATCCGCTGTCCATGGGCACACTTGGGCTACATACCACTGGAGGGCTCTGTAGCTCTCGTCCAACCACATTTCTGCCCGGATCAGTCAGCCTGCTTAACTCGGCTGTCCATTCCTGGTTCGGCTGTTCCCCCAAAAACAGCATTCGCACTTCATACCGCGACCAGTACCTCATATGGATGGAGGGGAGAACTTTTCCCTGGTGTCGCTGCTCACGGGCTAGCGCTTCCTTCCAGAGTTCACAGCGGACAGAATCAAACCATCCTAGCAGGACCTGCTCTGATACTGGTCCTCTGTGCTGTATCTCCTCTCGCAACCTCCTTCTGAATTCCTCATCCATGGTGGCTGGTATTTCTCCTCTCCTGCTATCCTGCTACCTTGGATCCAGGTGATGGTTTGGATGTGTTCACGGTGAGGAAGCACGATCCCACCATTCCCTCCACGGCTCTCAAGTAAGTCTTTCAGCGTGGCTCTCCTGCAGGCTGGTTTGGAGTGTCCCAGTAACTGGAGAGCAAATCCCACGGCTGCCAACCAATGTAACGAGCCCCTTGCTCGCTCGGTTCCACTCTTCCGACACTCCTCTGAAGCTATAGAATCAGATTGCAACGTCTGATGGTTCGGTCATCCAATGCTCCGGGATTAGAACTTCAGCTATGTGCCGTTCTAACCCAGTTGTGATAGCTCAGAACAAACACCAGGCAGGCTGTATGTAAGTTCAAACAGGAATCTCTATTGACAAAATACAGGCTTTTATACACCCAAAGTGGAGGTGCAGACCTGCTGCTAATATTACTCTAACAATACAGCTGTAACCTAATTAACATAACATGAGCTAATTAACTAATCCCTTTAGACAGCCTAGATGACTCCGACATGACCGTTAGGCCAGACTGGCCGTCTTGTAGTTCAGAAAATCCAATCAACATTATCACAATCAACATAGACTCTTCTTCACACAATAGCAGAGTTAATTAACACAAATAACAATGGGGATCTAATGACTCTTAGAACCCATAGTAGACTTATTTACAATACACATTTTAGCAGACAATAGACAGACAGGTGTTGGAATTTACATCAGCATCTCCTAACAGTATCTGTCCCAGCATTATGAATCAGCCACTATTCCAATATGGCAAATCCAGGGTCCCCAGAGTCTGTGTGTCCTGGGGGACCAGGACCCGAATCCACAGTAATACCACCTCAAGAGTCCCCAGGCATACAGCTCACAAAGAGCACCATTCCCCCAAATGCAAGGGCCCCCGATCGATCGGCAAGAGGCTAGCATACAGTCCCCTCCAAAAGTCTCTCTCCCGGCTAGGTCTGTCACATACACAATACATACAGTGCATCCATAGTTGTTATTACACTTCTGTTGATGTACACAGTACCGGGCACCCCTAGTGCAGTTGCTACTACTTTTTTGGTGGTGTACACAGTACACAATACATACAGTGCACCCATAGTTGCTGTTAGACTTCTGGTGGTGTATACAATACCGTGCACCCCTAGTGCAGTTGCTACTACTTTTCTGGTGGTGTACACAATACATACAGTGCACCCATAGATGTTATTACACTTCTTTTTTTTTTTTTATATAATCTTTATTTTTATTTTATATATTAAAAGGAACACACAAACATATAGTCTATGGTCATTCTTACCACAATACAGTGCAATTCTTACAGTGCAGACCTAGACGTTCCAAACAAAAACAGGTTATTAAACCAATCACAAGTCAGAGTATAAAACGGAGGGGTAAGGGAAGGAGGGGGAAGGGGATGAGGGATTAAATCTTCTCCAAACTGTATTGCACTGTGAGACAGTCAAAAATGAGTCCCGGGGGGGGGTCCCGCCATGGCAACCTCCTGGCAGGACCCGTCTTAAAAGCCCTCCATTCTGTATTGGAGGGGGGGTCTCGTCCCTGCTTTAAGGCCCCCGAGATGCCCACCGGGCGGGTCCCTCGGGAGGGGGGCCATATGCCTCCAGCTAACCTCCACCAAGAGGGAGGCGCCCCATGGGCATCCCCCGGGGTCAATGCCTTTAAAAGGTGCCTGTATCACCAGACGGAGCCCCTATCCCATAAGTCTGCCCCGGTAATGACTCTATAACATTTAATAAGGGAGATACAAAACTTGCCTTTTAAACAAAAAAAAAAAAAAAAAAAAAAACTAAAGACGCCTAGCGTCTCATATGAGCCTTCAACTGTGGACCTTGTGAACCATGCATAAGGAAAGAAAAAGGCCTACACCGGGTGCAATCAATAGGGCGGTGAGACATGCCATTCAGGTACGCACGTCACCACATACAGGCCTCCTTAGCTTCAAGGAGGGCTCCGCTAACTCCAACAGCGCGACTTCCAGGCTAGAGGACACAGGATTAGTGTCAATGGTGAATCTCCGCCACTGGGCCCAGATACTATCAAAGCGCTCACTCCTATTCCTGCACCTCGCCACCCATTCCTCCGCCTCTCTGATATCCTCCACCTTCTGTAACCATTCTTTTAAGGTAGGAATCCGTGGACTCTTCCAGTGGAGAGGTACCAGCCTTTTAGCAGCGTTTAATAGATGAGGAAGGGCGCTTTTTTTGTAATGGCTCAGAGGGAGGGTGGGGAGGTGCAAGAGAAAATGCTCTGGGGAGAACGGGATCTCAATCTGCAGGGCATTTTTAATGGTAGCCTGTACTTCCGTCCAGAACGGCCTAATTACTGGGCATTCCCACCACACATGAAGGAGGGTGCCTTTCTGACCGCAATCACGCCAGCAGCGGTCAGAAACCGAGGGGTAAATACGTGCTATGATGGCTGGTACCCGGTACCAACGAGTTAGAAGCTTGTAGTTAGTTTCCTGCGTTCTGGACTCAATGGAGCTAGAATGTGCTAATTTATACATGTGTAGGCGCTGTTCTGGTGAGAACTCTATCCCTAGGTCCCGCTCCCATTCTCTTATGAAAGCCGGCTTGCAAGCAGCGGAAACTGAACCCAGTAGCCTATATAACTCAGAGATCAGATGGGGAGTTGGTTCTTCTTCTATGAAAAATCTTTCTAGTGTGGTAATGGTGTCTAGCCCTCTCATCGAAGCTCCCTCTGTTGCAATGAAGTGTTGGAGTTGCTGGTGTCTCCACCAATCCATGGGGAATCTGCCATGGCTAGTCCTCAAGGCATCTAGGGGTATCAGACTACCCTTATCTACAAATTTGCCGCAGCTATAATTACCATCTGTAACCCATGTACCAAAAAAGGTCCTTTGCTCCCCAGGAGGGAACCACCTGAACCCCCCCAGCGGTGCCAGTGGGGAGCCGGGGGGCACCAAAGCATACAAAGCATTCGTGCGATCCCAGACCCGCAGGATATGAGTAGTTAGCGGGGAGGACGTTTGTGAGAGTCCTCTGTATTCACGAGGCAGCCAAGGCGCGTAAGACAAGTCCCGGCCTGCCAAGCTCTTCTCCAAGGAGATCCATATTTTTGAACCCCCATGATGCCGCCAGTTGAGGATATGTTGGATCGCAATGGCTCTCTAGTATCGCCTTATATCCGGGAGGCCCAGGCCTCCCATTTCCTTGGCCTTCTGTAGTAAAGACGCAGCCAGTCTTGGCCTTTTGCCATGCCAGATGAAATTAATCATTAGGCTTTGAAGCTGTGTAAAGAAACTCCTGGGGAGAGGGACCGGCAGCATTTGTAAATAAAAGAGCACCCTTGGAAGGATGTTCATCTTGAGTATGCTAAGTTTGCCCAGCCACGTGAAGGAGGTCTTGGCCCAATTCTGTAAGTCTCTACGCACCATGCTCAAAAGGGTGGGAAAATTAGCTGAGTAAATATTATCAAATCGATTGGTAAGTTGTATACCCAGGTACTTAATCGATGTTGTAGCCCAACTAAATGGGAAAGCTTGTTGTAAGTCTTTAGCCAACTTCGCAGGGATGGTGATGGGCAGAATTTCGGATTTCGAAAAATTTATTTTAAAATTGGACACCTGACCAAAAGTTTTTAGTTCCCTCATAAGGTTTGGCAGTGACACCAAGGGCTGGTTCAAATGAAAGAGCACGTCGTCGGCATAGGCCGACAGTTTGTGTTCCGTTGACCCCACCGTCACCCCTCTGATGTCAGCACTCGCCCGTATTGTTCAAAGCAGTGGTTCCATAGCCAGAGCGAACAAGAGGGGGGAGAGGGGGCACCCCTGCCTCGTGCCATTCCGTATGGGGAACCCCAGGGATAGGTGGCAATTTACCTTGACCTTCGCACTGGGGGTCGCGTAAAGTGCCATGATCCATCTAAGCATATGAGGGCCTAGTCCCCAAGCCTCCAGCACCGCCTTAAGGTATGACCAATCTATTCTGTCAAAAGCCTTTTCGGCATCCGTGGACAGAATAAGGTACGGGGTGGAATTCCTATGGGAACATGCCCATTGTATAAGCTGCATGGCCCGGATGGAGTTGTCCCTAGCCTCTCTACCTGGGATAAATCCCGTTTGATCGGGGTGGTGTTATTACACTTCTGTTGGTGTACACAGTACCGTGCACCCCTAGTGCAGTTGCTACTACTTTCCTGATGGTGTACACAGTACACAATACATACAGTACACCCATAGTTGTTATTACACTTCTATTGGTGTACACAGTACCGTGCACCCCTAGTGCAGTTGCTACTACTTTCCTGGTGGTGCACACAATACATACAGTGTACCCATAGTTGTTATTATACTTCTGTTGGTGTACACAGTACCGTGCAGCCATAGTGCAGTTTCTACTACTTTCCTGGTGGTGTACACAATACATACAGTGCACCCATAGTTGTTATTAAACTTCTGTTGGTGTACACAGTACCGTGCACCCCTAGTGCAGTTGCTACTACTTTCCTGATGGTGTACACAGTACACAATTGTCACGGAACGTCCCACACTCCACTTGAGTGCTTCTGTCATATACCGCTTCCTAAGTTCTGGAACACAAGTCCAATGGATCTGGCTATAGGAACCCCCAAGAACTAGTCAACACCAGTCTTGGAGTACATCTGGACTAACTCTTTATTTGAGATCTCACACACATTTATACACCAGGCTGACTCAAAGCTAACCTAATTAACCTAATTAACATGAGCTCCAATAGGAGTCGTCCCGTCTCCTACATTGTATAGAGGACAATGTGATCAGCTCATTCAATTAACATACATTACCATAAACATCAACACAGGGTTAATTAGAACAAACAACAATGAGTTGAATACCCTTAGAACCTAGACTAAACTTATTTACATTAAACCCATTATAGCTGACATCAGACAGGTGAGTGGAGTTGATGACATTAGCATCTCCTCACAGGATGTGTCCCAACAGTATAATTCAGTCTTATCATTCTAATATGGCATATAAAGGGTTCCAGAGTCTGTGTGTTTTGGGGGGACATGGAGCTGAATCCAAAGTAACACCAACCCCAGGGTCCCCAGGCATACAGCTCACAGAGAGCACCATTCCCCCAAATGCTAGGGCCCATAATCGGTGGGCAAGAGGCTTGCGTTCAGTCCCCTCCAATAGCCTCTGTCCCGGGTGAGTCTGTCACATTTCTCCCCTTTTGGCAGGAGACTAACACAGGAGGAGACCCCAGACAGGTTGACTCCGAAGTTAGTAAGTAGCTCCAGTCCTCTAATGCCTGTACCCACACAGTACCTCAAATAAATTGTTCCAAACAAAGCATTACTCACCCAGCCAACCTCTGCCTCTCTCAGAGAACATATCTGCCGCTGGGGAGAGGCCTGGACTGGCCCTTCTCCCTGGAGTCCTTTCTGCCACTGGAGAGAAGACAGTGTGACTGGGCTCACTCTGTCATGCTGTTGGGGATCTGGGCCCACTGCCCAGCATCCCTGGGGTATACAGGTGGAGACTGAAGTCCCATCCACCTTCACAGGAAATCCATCTTCTGTTAGTTGAGGGCAGAGTCCAGCAGTCCTCGGCCCTGTTGCCAGCCCTTCTGCTGGAAACCCCACACCATCTGTTTCGGCTAACTGTTGGGGAGGGAGGCCGACTGCCCCGCCTCCCTGGAACTCTGTAGTTGTTGCCGGTGCTGGGCAGAGGTTGGTAGCACTCTGCCCTGTTGCCAGTACTTCTGCTGGGGACTCCGCATCCTCCGCTCCGGCTAACCGTTGGGGCAGGAGGCTGGCTTCCTCCACTCCCAAACTGTGTAGCTGCCATTGGGGAGGTGAGCCAGCTGCTTCCTTTTCCATTCCCTCATCTGGCTGCTGGGAAGTGATTGCCACTTTCTCACCCTGAGCCTCCACAATTGCTGCAGGTGTGGGGCAGAGGTCTTGGACCCTCTGTCCGGTTGCCAGCACTTCTACTGGGGGTTTGCCAGGTGGTTCCTCCTCTACAGAAACGTCTATTAAATCCCCAGTCTCTGGAATTGGTAAAAGTGTGGGACAGAGGTCTTGGACAATCTGTTCAGTTACCAGATCTTCA
Source organism: Aquarana catesbeiana (assembly GCF_042186555.1). Classification (NCBI taxonomy): domain Eukaryota; kingdom Metazoa; phylum Chordata; class Amphibia; order Anura; family Ranidae; genus Aquarana; species Aquarana catesbeiana. The sequence continues at coordinate 204,873,528 of NC_133330.1, forward strand.
GCTGGAGAAGTTTGTTTTAACTCCATAGATGCTGCTGGCAGAAAATCACATGTCCCTGTCAGTGTTGTGGGAGAAAGGCCGACTACCTCTTCTCTCAAGAAGGCCGAAGCCACTGTTGGTGCTGGGCAGAGCATAGTGAACTTTGGCCCTGATAGCAGCTCTTCTGCTGGAGGCTCATCAGGTTGTTCTTCCTCAGCAGAAAAGTCTATCAAATCCCATGTCTCTGCAATAGATGTCTGGGGATATAGGTTCACCAACTCCTGTCCATGGAACCCAGAAGATGCTATCATTTCTGAGCAGAGGTTAGCAGAGCTCTGCCCTGTTGTCAGCACTTCAGGTTTGGGGACGGCAATCTCCGGATTTTCCACTGCCGATTCTCTGGCATGCTGCTGAAATTGTTCTAGCAGTTTCCTGTATGCCCTTTCCAGATGCTGTTCCTTCCTTAGCAAATGGTCCAGATCAGGTTTGAGCTCTGAGACCCCTGCAAGACTGAGCATAGCCTCTCTATATTCTCGCAGGTCCTCAAGGTCAGGTTCCCCTTCATCACCAAACATAAAATGATCTGTAAGGCTCTCCCACAGCAATCCAGGGCCTCCAAAGTCATATCCCTCCGGAGAGCATTCTGTTGTCTCCCCTAAATATCCCTCCTCTGCATGCCATTGCAGAGCCCGATAACTATTGTCCAGCTCTATCTCCTGCTGGACCAGCCTGTCCAACTCAGTCACCCATTGCTCCTGGGGCCGCTCTCCCAGGAATGCCATCCGCAATGCCCGTTGGTCACTGGCTCGTTGCTCTTGGGTTGGAAAGCACTTGCCCTGTTTTATACCAGCAAGCTGAAGGGCTCCAATCCAGAGCTTCCCCCGAATCAGCTGCCTGAGCTCCAGGTATTCATCCTCAGACACCGTTCTGGTGTATGTTGAAAGGATGATCCGCAGCAGCCCCGGAAACTCTGATGCCAGGTCCATATTTCCGCTGGGGTGACTGAAGTCTGCTATCTTGATCTTGGATCCAGTTGGAGGCTTGGATGTCCCAGACTGCAGGAAGCTTTCCCACTGCTTGCCACCAATGTCACGGAACGTCCCACACTCCGCTTGAGTGCTTCTGTCATATACCGCTTCCTAAGTTCTGGAACACGAGTCCAATGGATCTGGCTATAGGAACCCCCAAGAACTAGACAACACCAGTCTTGGAGTACATCTGGACTAACTCTTTATTTGAGATCTCACACACATTTATACACCAGGCTGACTCAAAGCTAACCTAATTAACCTAATTAACATGAGCTCCAATAGGAGTCGTCCCCTCTCCTACATTGTATAGAGGACAATGTGATCAGCTCATTCAATTAACATACATTACCATAAACATCAACACAGTGTTAATTAGAACAAACAACAATGAATTGAATACCCTTAGAACCTAGACTAAACTTATTTACATTAAACCCATTATAGCTGACATCAGACAGGTGAGTGGAGTTGATGACATAGCATCTCCTCACAGGATGTGTCCCAACAGTATAATTCAGTCTTATCATTCTAATATGGCATATAAAGGGTTCCAGAGTCTGTGTGTTTTGGGGGGACATGGAGCTGAATCCAAAGTAACACCAACCCCAGGGTCCCCAGGCATACAGCTCACAAAGAGCACCATTCCCCCAAATGCTAGGGCCCATAATCGGTGGGCAAGAGGCTTGCGTTCAGTCCCCTCCAATAGCCTCTGTCCCGGGTGAGTCTGTCACAACAATACATACAGTACACCCATAGTTGTTATTACACTTCTATTGGTGTACTCAGTACCGTGCACCCCTAGTGCAGTTGCTACTACTTTCCTGGTGGTGCACACAATACATACAGTGTACCCATAGTTGTTATTAAACTTCTGTTGGTGTACACAGTATCGTGCACCCCTAGTGCAGTTGCTACTACTTTCCTGATGGTGTACACAATACATACAGTGCACCCATAGTTGTTATTACACTTCTGTTGGTGTACACAGTACCGGGCACCCCTAGTGCAGTTGCTACTACTTTTCTGGTGGTGTACACAGTACACAATACATACAGTACACCCATAGTTGCTGTTAGACTTCTGGTGGTGTATTCAATACCGTGCACCCCTTGTGCAGTTGCTACTACTTTACTGGTGGTGTACACAATACATACAGTGCACCCATAGATGCTATTACACTTCTGTTGGTGTACACAGTACCGTGCACCCCTAGTGCAGTTGCTACTACTTTCCTGATGGTGTACACAGTACACAATACATACAGTACACCCATAGTTGTTATTACACTTCTATTGGTGTACACAGTACCGTGCACCCCTAGTGCAGTTGCTACTACTTTCCTGGTGGTGCACACAATACATACAGTGTACCCATAGTTGTTATTATACTTCTGTTGGTGTACACAGTACCGTGCAGCCATAGTGCAGTTTCTACTACTTTCCTGGTGGTGTACACAATACATACAGTGCACCCATAGTTGTTATTAAACTTCTGTTGGTGTACACAGTATCGTGCACCCCTAGTGCAGTTGCTACTACTTTCCTGATGGTGTACACAATACATACAGTGCACCCATAGTTGTTATTACACTTCTGTTGGTGTACACAGTACCGGGCACCCCTAGTGCAGTTGCTACTACTTTTCTGGTGGTGTACACAGTACACAATACATACAGTGCACCCATAGTTGCTGTTGGACTTCTGGTGGTGTATTCAATATCGTGCACCCCTAGTGCAGTTGCTACTACTTTTCCGGTGGTGTACACAATACATACAGTGTACCCATAGATGCTATTACACTTCTGTTGGTGTACACAGTACCGTGCACCCCTAGTGCAGTTGCTACTACTTTTCTGATGGTGTACACAGTACACAATACATACAGTACACCCATAGTTGTTATTACACTTCTATTGGTGTACACAGTACTGCGCACCCCTAGTGCAGTTGCTACTACTTTCCTGGTGGTGCACACAACACATACAATGTACCCATAGTTGCTATTATACTTCTGTTGGTGTACACAGTACCGTGCAGCCATAGTGCAGTTTCTACTTCTTTCCTGGTGGTGTACACAATACATACAGTGCACCCATAGTTGTTATTAAACTTCTGTTGGTGTACACAGTACCGTGCACCCCTAGTGCAGTTGCTACTACTTTCCTGGTGGTGTACACAATACATACAGTGCACCCATAGTTGTTATTACACTTCTGTTGGTGTACACAGTACCGGGCACCCCTAGTGCAGTTGCTACTACTTTTCTGGTGGTGTACACAGTACACAATACATACAGTGCACCCATAGTTGCTGTTAGACTTCTGGTGGTGTATACAATACCGTGCACCCCTAGTGCAGTTGCTACTACTTTTCTGGTGGTGTACACAATACATACAGTGCACCCATAGATGCTATTACACTTCTGTTGGTGTACACAGTACTGTGCACCCCTAGTGCAGTTGCTACTACTTTCCTGATGATATACACAGTACACAATACATACAGTACACCCATAGTTGTTATTACACTTCTATTGGTGTACACAGTACTGTGCACCCCTAGTGCAGTTGCTACTACTTTCCTGGTGGTGCACACAATACATACAGTGTACCCATAGTTGTTATTATACTTCTGTTGGTGTACACAGTACCGTGCAGCCATAGTGCAGTTGCTACTTCTTTCCTGGTGGTGTACACAGTACACAATACAGTGTAGTGTTTTTTTTGCTAAACAAAATTTTCATGTCCAGAAGGCCACCAAGGAGAGGCAGACGCTCACAGGCCATTAAAAGAGGGCAAGCAGGTTCTGTTCCTACAGTTGACAGTGCTGGTTGTGGACACGGTGCATCCTCAGCATGTGGCCGTGGGGCACGCTTGTCCTTTTTTCCTGCAGCTGGCCATGTTATTGAGCCACAACATGCAGAAGAGTTGGTGGAATGGATAACAAAGCTGTCCTCATCCTCCCCATCCTCTGTCACCCAGACTCAGAGTAGTTTGCCTGCTAATGCTGCTGCCAAAGCTGCCAACCTCCTCTCTGCCCTCCGACAGGGACACTTGACCCATGTTCCCTGTTTGGCTCACATCCTGAATTTGGTGTTGCAGAAGTTCTTGAGCAGGTACCCGGGCTTACAGGACCTCCTAAGGCAGGCCAGGAAAGTCTGTGGTCATTTCAGCCGGTCATATAATGCCAGTACTCAGCTGGCTGACATTCAAAGAGAATACAACCTGCCCAAAAACCACCTCATTTGTGACATGCCCACCAGGTGGAACTCATTGTTGGCAATGCTTCAGCTGCTGCACAGGGTCATCAATGAGTACTTGTGTGAGTATGGCACCGGGACAGGGTCAGGGGAGCTTGGCTTTTTTTCGCCACACCAGTGATGAGCAGTGACAGTGCATGCATCAGTGATACTGTCCCTCTTGTGTTCCTGTTGGAGCACAGGCTTCATGGAATAATGGACAGGGCACTTGAGGCAGAACAGCGCGAGGAAGAGGCCCCTTTTATCCAGATACTAGTATTCCAGCAGGCCTGCCGATCACACAGAAAGCATGGAGGTGGAGGATAACACTCAGCATCAGCAGCAGTCTTCAAGGGATTGTTTGCAGTCCCCAGAAACCCATGGAGTTGTTCGTGGCTGGGAGGAGGTGGTTGAGGATCATGTGATCCTTAGTGACCCAGAGGACTCAGGATTGAATGCCTCTGCTAACCTACGCTGCATGGCCTCCTTGATCCTGCAAAGCCTGAAAAAGGACCCTAGGATTTGTGGTATCAAGGAGAGGGATCATTACTGGCTGGCATACCTTCTTGATCCACGTTACAAGGGTAAGGTTGCAGAACTTATCCAGCCTTCGCAGAGGGAGCAGAGGATGAAATATCTTTGGGAGGCCTTGCAGAAAGGTGTGTGCAATGCGTTTCCACAGTCTGGGAGGTTACATTTCCTGGTGCTGGACAACGTGTTGCTGAGGCTTTGTTCAGTCACAGAAAGAGCGGTGGAGAAGGTGGCCGGTTAACCGATGCCTTCAGGCAATTCTTAAGTCATCAGTGCCTAGGTCTGATTGGTTCCAGTAACCATCCTAGCATCTGAATTACATGGTGCAGGAATATCTAGGGGCAAGATCAGACTTGGAGACCTTTCCACCAGAACATCCACTGGGTTACTGGGTCTTGAGGGTGGACCACTGGCCAGAGCTTGCTCAATGTGCAACTGAGCTACTGGCCTGTCCTGCATCCAGCGTTCTTTCTAAACGCACATTCAGTGCTGCTGGGGGCTTTGTAACTGATCACAGAGTGCGCCTGTTCACAGACTCTGTTGATTGGCTCACATTCATAAAAATTATTCAGTCTTGGATCACCAGCTACCAAGCACCTGATGCTGATGTAACCGAATGATTTTTTTTTTCTTTCAATAGATTTTTATTATTAGTAACAAAAATTTTACAGAACCTTTGTAGTAGGCATTACAAAGCAGTAAGATATGAAGAAACATAAGGAACAAATGAAATTGAGGCAAAACCTCTCAATGCAAGGTGTAAAAAGGAAAGCCCAATAAAGCAAAATTCTGTGTTACAATTTAAAGTATATCAAGATTATAATCTAAAATAGACATGTCTCAGAAGCAAGACTAATATATGATGTGTATTCTGCCGGATCAAAAGACTGAAGGAGACAGATATTATACATTTTCCGGGGTGAGGGTGATGTGGTTGTGTAAATAAGGAAGACTTCACTCATTTATTTGCAAGGGCTCAGGGAGCAGGAGAGGCGACCGCCACCCGCCCCATATGGGAACAAACTGCGGGCGTGAGGCCACTCCACCCTCCCGGATCCCCAACCTCGGTCGAGTCCTTCCCAAGCAGGAGAGCCCTATATCATTGTTCTAATCTAGCAGTGAGAAAAGCCCTACCCCGTTAATGACTATAATCAAGTGATCTAACCAGCTTAGATACATAGACTCTAGCTTAAGGGGAGATATTCCATCAGAAAAGCCCTAGGTCCGGGGAGCCGAGGGATTGTTAAGGTAATACCATGTCTTTTCAAAGAAAAGCAAAAGAAAAATACATAAATAAATAAATATCAGGGTTTACCAGCTTACAGAAAAAACAATAAGAGAATCTGTGGTAATAAAAGGAAAGGGGAGGAAGGAAGACCAGGGGGAAGGGAAGGAAGGAGGGGAGGAAGACAATCGCACGTGATAAGGATTATCAATGGAGTCACTCAGAGTGCCTGTTGCCCTGGTGGACTAATGCTAGGGCATAAGGAAATATGACAAAAATTGGCCCAAGGTTCCCATGTTAACTCAAAATTACGAACTTTGTCTTGTATAATGCTAACTATCTTTTCTTGTGCCATAATCCAGGAAATTTTATGCTTTACCGCTGTGAATGGGACTCTGTGTTTTTTCCAACAAGAGGCTATTGTTATTTTGGTGCCCAGTAGGATGAAAAAGATCAGTTGTTGGGTATATTTATCTACCTTATCTACTTTCAGATTCAATAGGGCTATCTCTGGGTTTTGAGAAATCTGAGCGGTGGTTACTTTCACTGAGAATACTTTGTTCCATAAGCTCCTTATACGTGGGCAGGTCCACCATACGTGGTACAGAGTCCCTATATGGTTGCATCCACGGAAACACAGCGGGGAAGCATCAGGATATATCCTAGCAAGAAGAGAGGGTACCCTGTACCATCTCATGAGCACCTTAATGCTGCCCTCCATGAGGGAAACATTAAGGATTCCCTTAAACGAACGATGAAAGCAGGAGAACCATTGATCACTATCCCAGGAGATATCAAGGTCTTTTTCCCAGGATAAGGTGTATGGAGGCTTGGACACCGCTGAGGCAAGCGAAGTATATATGATGGAGATCCCCCCTCTCTGATCCATTGCACCCGCACACCATGATTCATAGTTAGTTACTGAAGGGGGCTCTGATTTATTTGGCCAAATGGAATGAAGGAAGTGTTGGATTTGCATAAAACAAAAACGTTCAGCAGGGGGCATTTCAAGCTTACTTGTACAGAATGCCAAGGAGAGTGGGCCTGTGGAGGAGAAATAGTTCCCTATTCTAAGTAATCCCTTATTCAGCCACCAACTAAACGCTAAGATGTTCATTCCAGGCGGAAAGTCGGGATTATGAAAAATATGTGTCAGGGGTTTGAGGGGGGAAATCAGGGAGGGATTTTTATAGAGTCGGTCACATAATGCCAGAGAATGTGATAACGTGGGGGCTAGAATGGGTGGTCTAAATTTAGTGGGAGACCAAAGCAAAAAATCAATCATGTGGTGAGGGACTGCATGACGTTCCATTGATACCCAATCAGGTTTCGGACCCTTTGAATATACAATTGAGATCTGGGCCAACTGAGCTGCCTGATAATACCACCAAATGTTGGGTAGAGCTAGACCACCTTGTGATTTAGGCCTGAATAAGATATGTTGTGCGCAACGACTTCCCCTCGAGCCCCAAATGAATTTTATGATTTTGGATTGGAGTAGGTGAACTTGCGATTTTTGGATAGGGATGGGCAAGGATCTGAATAAATAAAGTATGCGGGGTAGGAGGGTCATTTTGACTGCGTTAATACGGCCTAGCCAAGATAAATTATGATTATCCCAAAGGGATAGGTCCAAAATCAATTTACGAAAGATGGCCGGGTAGTTGGATGAATAGAGTGAGGCTATATTTGCTGTGAGATTGACCCCTAGGTATGGAAGTGAGACCTCGTTCCAGGATAAACGGGAAGTGGTTTTGAAGGCTACATAGAACATTAGGAGGGACCGTGATGTTCAGGGCAGAAGATTTGGCTACGTTGACTCGCAGACCAGATACTTCACCAAACTTATCAAGCAAAGAGAAGATATTAGGAGTAGAGACTAGAGGGGAAGTCATGAAGAGCAACAAGTCGTCAGCAAAAAGGGTGCATTTGTGCTCGCATTTGCCACACAACACCCCTTTGATGTCAGGATGAGTTCTAATTGCAATAGCCAAGGACTCCATGGCTATGGCAAACAGAAGGGGGGAGAGAGGGCACCCCTGTCTAGTTACCCTCTCTATAGTAAGAGGCTCGGAATAGTAGCCCTGCAATCTGACCTGTGCACTTGGGTCAAAGTACAGGGCTCTAAGGATGCTCATAAAACGTTGACCAAAACCCCAGCGTTCTAGTATATGGAATAGGTAGGGCCAGGTGACTGTGTCAAAAGCTTTTTGCAAGTCGATGGATAACAGATAGCCGTGTTGTGGGGAGCCTCCATCCCATTGAGATTTGAGAAGTGAAATAATGTCAATTGCTCTCCTGATCTGATCAGGTCCTTGCCTCCCCGGGATAAAGCCCACCTGGTCCTTATTGATATAAAAGGCTATGCAGGATGCTAGCCGGTTGGAAAGAACTTTAGTTAAGATTTTTAAATCATTGTTAATTAAGGAGATAGGACGATAATTGGAAACCATAGTTGTGTCTTTGCCAGGTTTTGGAATGACCGATATGAAGGCAAGATTGAGGGCTTTATCCAGGGGAGAGCCACACCTGAGAGAGTTAAAGAATTTGACTAAGGGGGGCAGGAGGCGGAGCCTAGCAGAGCAGACATGCATTGTTAGAGCTCCACACCGCTGAGGAGAGAAGAGAAGGACAAAGCGGAGCCCGCAGGCTCAAAAGGTATCCATTTGAACCTTTTTGCCCCAGGGAACAAACTGTGAAAGTTTGGGCAGGAAATATGGTACTGGGAGGAAACCGTGGCAGAAATAAAAATCACCTCACAAAGAGCTCACAGGCACTCACTGCAGCTGAAGCAGCTCCAGTCACCTCACAAGATACAGCATCAGGGCGCTCTCACAGACAGAAAATGTCACAGCAAGACTCTCCATTTGAGTCAGATACAGAACAAATCCTCTCACAAACTTCTCCACAAGCCTCCTCAGTATCCCCAGTAATATTATTACAATTTGAAAAGATGCTTCATAAGGCTTTAAAACAAACCTCAGACCAAATAACAAAAAGCCTAACCAAAGAAATAAGAGAGCTGGGAAACCGCACCGCAGCCTTAGAAATAAAAATGGATGAAATTGAAATTACAACCCAAGAAAATATAACAGAATTGGAACAATTAAAAAAAGAGAATTTAATACTTCAAACTAAGCTCGAAGATTACGAAAATAGAGCCAGACGTTCAAACTTACGCATAAGGGGAATACCTGAAACTGTGACAGACCTGCAATCTACTATTACTGCTCTATTACAAGAACTAAAGCCAGATATCCCTATTGAACGTTTAGAACTGGACAGAGTACACAGAGCCCTCACAGCCAAAAAGAAAGATGGACCCCCACGTGATATAATCACAAAATTTCATTATTACAGAACGAAAGAACAAATACTAATTGCTGCAAGAGAAAAAAAGGAACTTAATTTTCAAGGACACAACTATCAAATTTTTGCTGACCTATCCCAACTTACTATTACTAAAAGACGATCCATGAAACCCCAACTAATGGAACTGCAACGCCACAACATTATGTATCAATGGGGCTTCCCCTTTTCAGTCAGATTTAACTACCAAGGTACAATTTACAGAAGCAGATCAGCAGATGAACTACAACAAACCCTTTTCAAATTAAATCTGACAGAACCCACAAGCAGCAACACTCCCACACGCAGAAAAATGACATCATCTTCACCTTCAGGCAGCACCCAGAAAATTCCAGAACAAAATGGGAATCATCATTCTCACAAAAGAGGCCGTTATGCCACATCATCCATGGACCAAGAAGATTCAATGGACTGACATCCTAATTCCTGATATCTCTTCATTTATTATAGTAAGAGATAGTTCTCTATAAAAAACCTATATTTATAACTGAATGTAACTGCATTCTGATAGTCACACACTGTGTGGGATCATGTTACATTCCAGTTATATTTCTTATTACTTCTGATTCATATAGCCTTAGAATATATAAGTGAAATAAGGAAATTCTTGTTCAGTTATATATTATCAGGTAATAACAATAGATTTATTACTTTTTAGGACAAATATGTTCAATAATCCAGAAGTAATGGAAGCTTTTTTTTTTTTTTTTTTTTTTTTCTTTCTTTTCTTAAAACAAATATATTATTACCTAACTAGTTCCTAGAATTATGTTTTTGTTTATTCTAATCTGAAGCAATACAACCTCAATTTTATGAATTAACATATCTAAACAGTTACATATGAATAAAATATGTAATTGTTTACTCTAAAAGGGTTAAAATCCCAAAATAATTCAAACTATCTTCATCAATACCAAAGTTATTAACAGTACCTTTCTAACTGAATTATTTAGCCTGGGGAAAGACTAACCATATACAACCACCCTGGAATAAATCATTTCAACAAAAACTATATTCTGCACTCCAATAATGAAACATCATTTTGATGTCTTTTGACATAGCACTTCTCTCCTGTAAGCGGAAGATCCGTGTACCCCCATTAGCCCTCCTCATTCTCCCAACCATATTATGTGGGAGTGTGACGAAGGCACTTATTCCCCTGAGAGAGATATTTATTCTCTTTCACGGGTAAATTGTGATTATTTGCAAAAAATAATTTATACAATGTATCATCTAATCTCATATGTTTTTTGTTTACTCTTTACTCCAGAATTCACTGGTTTCTTTTCTATCTATTCATCTCTTCAGTCCACACAGGTTGATCTGCGCAGTCAGCTCTACATAACAAAAAGTAAGTCAAAACTATTTGATCTATTGCCATGGCACCACTGAATATACTTTCTCTGAATGTTCAGGGAATAAATGTCCCTCAAAAAAGGACCAAAGCCTTCCGTACTTTCCATAACAAGAAGGCTCACATAGTATGCCTCCAAGAAACACACTTCACCAAAGATTCTACTCCAAAATATATTTCTCCTTTTTATCAACAAATTTACACGGCTTCTGCCTGTACCAAGCAAAGGGGAACTCTAATTGCATTTCACCGATCCACACCATTCACCTTATCATCAGAAATTAAAGACCCAGAAGGTAGATACCTGATACTCACGGGTTATATAATGGATACAGCAATCACGGTGATTTCCTACTACGCTCCTAACAAACAACCTACACCATTCCTCTCACATATATTACAAGTGATTAATACACACAAAATAGGAACAGTGATAATGTGTGGGGATTCGAACCAGGTCCTCCTCCCATTTCTAGATAAATCACCTTTTACACCATCCAAAATAACCTCTAGATTACCTTTTTCTCAACTTCTTTCCAAATACAATCTGGTAGATTCATGGAGAGAAAGTAACCCAATGAAAAAGAAATTCACTTATTTCTCGCACCCTCATCAAACCTTCACCAGAATAGATCATATTTTTCTAACAATAGGAATGATACCAGAAATTATTGCATCAGATATAATTCCGATTCCGTGGTCTGATCATAATGCAGTATACACTACTATAGCCTCAGCCATACCAAAAGCGCATGACCCAACGTGGTACTTACCGGACATAATGCTCAAACACCCACTACATCAGATGGCCATTGAACAAGCTTTAAAGGAATACATATCAATTAATAATACAACAGACATCTCCCCAATAACACTGTGGGAAGCTCATAAGCCTGTCTTGCGTGGTACAATACAAAGACAAATGGCACTATTTAAACGGGAACGCAAAAATCTAGCAAAAAAACTAGAACTCAATTTTAATGCAGCCTACATATCATTTCAAGATAATCCATCTCAGAGTACAAAATCTCATCTGGAAAAATCTAGATTGGAATACGATCTATTTCTCACTGAGTCAGTTGATAAATCCCTCAAACGCTCCAAACACAATTTCTACATGAATACAAACAAACCAGGTACATATTTGGCTCGGGCATTAAATTCAACTAACAAATCTTTCAAACCAATACGTTTGAAATTATCAAAAAATGTTTACACTTGTAATCCAGTTAAAATAGTCCATAAATTTCACTCACATCTCGCAACTTTATACAAGACAAACAATGAATTTAATCCTACAGAGGCTGAATCCTTCTTCTCAAAAATAACCTTACCTGAGTTATCTCAGAATCAAAAAAGCAGTTTGGATGAGCCTATAACTATAGATGAAGTTGCTAACGCCATAAAAGACCTAAAACTTAACAAAAGACCAGGCCCAGACGGCTACTCGGCTTTATACTATAAAACATTCTCAGAAATACTCTCTCCCATTCTCACTGAAACTTTTAACAAACTTCTAGATGGACATTCTTTTCGGCAAGAAACACTAATGGCAATTGTTTGTATGATCCCAAAACCCCTTTCTGATGATACTTCCTGTGTGAATTATCGGCCTATCTCTCTGTTAAACCTCGATATTAAATTATTAGCAAAAATAATAGCAAAACGCCTCAATAGCATTATAGGAAAATTAATACATAGAGATCAAGTAGGCTTCATGCCAAATAGACAGGCAGGCGATAATATACGCAGGGCAGTGTTATTGGCACATATTGCTAAAAAACGGAAAATCCCTTTATGTTTTCTATCTCTCGATATTAAGAGGGCATTTGACACAGTATCCTGGCAATATATGCAATATTCATTACAAAAATGGGGTTTTGGACCCCACTTTTTAACATGGATCAAAGCATTATATAATAAACCCAAAGCCTATATAAAATATGCTGGATACAAATCTGAAGCCTTTAATATCGAAAGAGGTACCCGACAGGGTTGCCCATTATCTCCCTTATTATTTGCCCTTATACTCGAACCCATGGCCCAATATATCAGAACAAACCAAACTATAACTGGCATTGAAGTAGGAGGTATTACACACAAATTATGTATATTTGCAGACGATATATTACTTTTTCTATCATCACCACAGGTCTCTGGTCCTAACTTAATACCAGCTCTTGATGGATTTGCAGCCCTATCCGGCCTTATGATTAATCCTAAGAAATGCCTAGTGCTTAATATTTCACTCACAAACATGGAATTGATCCCGGCTAGGGCTGCACTCCCATTCACATGGGCAGAAAAATCAATCCCATATCTTGGAATTCATTTAACAGCATCTCATTCTGACTTATTCTCAACCAATTATCCTCCTGTATTAAGACAGATCACAAATCTAATAAAACAATGGTCGCAACTTCCTTTATCCTGGATGGGGAAGATTAATGCAATCAAAATGACTATTCTACCCAAATTGCTTTATCTATTCAGAGTCCTCCCTATTCCAATTCCTTCCTATTTTTTGAGAATAGTACAAAAAAGAGCAACTTCGTTTATATGGGGCTCTTCTAAACCACGTATACCTATACACACACTACATCTTCCCAAAAATAAAGGAGGCCTGGGATACCCTAATTTTACTAACTACTACAGAGCGGCACATTTGGCCAGTCTGTCCAAATACCATGCAAAACAGGAAATCCCATTATGGGTATTTATAGAGGCTTCAGAAAATGACCCTCTATTAATATCAAATTTATTATGGCTTGATCCTAAAGACCGCTTTAAAATTCATAATCCCATAACTAAACACTTCTTATCTCTCTGGGATAAACTAAAAACTAAATATCAGTTACAATCTCCACACAATCCTCTCCTTTCTTTTATCAGAAATCCGGCCTTTTATCCGGCATGGATCTACCCAAATTCTTTTAAAGCTTGGACAACATCAGGCATTCAGACACTAAATGACTTCATAGCATCTAAATCATTCCTTTCATTCCCATCGCTTAGAGAAAAATATGATCTACCAAACTCTGAGATATTTAGATATCTCCAAATCAAAAATTTCTATACACCATTCCTAAAGGGGGATACACCATTATCCCAATTATCCATTTTTGAATCAATCTGTACAAAAGATCCATTTGCTAAAGGTACAATTTCATCACTTTATAATCAATTATATGGAGTAGCAAATCTTAATAGACCCTCTTACGTTCAGAGGTGGGAGGAGGACCTGGGACAAACTTTAGAAGACACGGACTGGTCTAACATATGGCTCACATCTAAGTCATCTTCACCCAACATCTTAGCACTGGAGACAAATTATAAAGTCCTAACTCGCTGGTACCTTGTACCCGCTAGAGTGGCAAAATATTCACCTAATACCTCAGCTCTTTGTTTTTGAGGATGCCCAGAAATAGGCACATATTTACACATATGGTGGACGTGCCCAGTAATCCAAACCTTCTGGAAGGAAGTCTTCGTGATTGCATCTAAAATATTTAAAAAAATAATACAACCAGATCCATATTTAACTTTACTTAATCTAAAACCGGAATGGTTAACACTCTCTCAATTCAAACTTATGATCCAACTAATAACGGCTGCAAAGCAAACAGTGGCCAAGGCATGGAAATCTCCTACATTGGTACTAGCAGAAACAATTCACAGAATGAATAATACAATGTCCCATGCTAAGATGGTAGCCATCGATCAAAATCAAATTCCAAAATTTGAAAAACTTTGGCATCCTTGGATAAAACAACAGTTCCTGTCAAACTTCAATGACTCTGTCCTGTTGCCATGGTAACAGATTAAATGACTTACAGAGACACCCATTCTAAGGCTTCAAAGAGAACTAAAAAGAATAATAAACTGACGAGCGGGACAACCTTGTGGACCATACCTCTACCTTTCAACCCTTTTTCTTCTTTCTCTTTCCTTTTCTCCACCTTACGATTAAAGCTCATTATCAGAATTTATTTGACCTATATACACTCTACTTGTAAACAATATGTATAGTAGGTATAAATCATTTAAATACCTACAAAAGTAACTAAGGAAATGATATATATCTTTAATTTAGGTTTACGTGAATCCAATGTTTAATATTTGAAATTTCATGATATTTACCTACATAAACCCTACTGTAAAACAATGAGCTTACTTTATAGATCCTTGTAAACTTACTTTATGTATCTTTATAACATTGTATACTCAATAAACTTCTTTTGACAAGGAAAGAATTTGACTAAATACGGTGTTAAAATAGGGCCAATTTTTTGTAATATCCAACGGAAAAGCCGTCGGGACCCGGGGAGTTTTGTTTCAGGTGCTTAATCCCCTTGAGTACTTCTGCTTCTGAGATAGGATCATCTAGTAGGTCCGAATCTTCAGACGATAATCTGGGGAGGGATAGGTTGTTTAGGAAGTCCGATATAGAATGACCAGGTTTTGTTTGTTCCTTTTTATATAGTGAAGTATAAAAGTCGTGGAATGTTTCCATTATGCTTTTTGGGTTTTGAGAAAGTTCACCCGAAAGAATGTGGATTTTGGGGAAGGCAGCTGATCGTGGTCTTGGTGACAATTTGGCTGCTAATTTAGTTCCTATTTTGTCAGTTTGGTGGTAAAAGCGAGCGCCTGACCACCGGAGCTGTTTCTCAGCCTCGGAGGTGAGGGTCAGGTTTAAAGATGTCCGCGCATTTTCCAGCGCCTGTAGAGAATCCTTGGTGGGATTCCTTTTATGGGCTCCAGACAGGGATTGGAATTTTAACCGAAGATTGTTAGTTTCAGCCGTGCGTTCTTTTTTAAGGGTGGTGGAGATTTGAATAATTTTCCCTCTGAGGACTGCTTTATGGGCTGCCCACAACGTTTCCGGAGAAACTTCTTCCGTGTCTTTAAACGAAAATATTCCTGTATTTCTTTTGCTAGAATCGAGCATTGTATTGGGTCACTGAGGAGCCCTTCATTAAGGCGCCATATGAATTTGTTACCCGGGTTAAGAGATTGTTGCATATATAAGAGAACCAAGGAGTGGTCTGAAATGGAGGAGTCTCTAATAACTGCTTTAATAGCCCTGGGGATGTTGTGTGATTGGATAAAAATGTGATCGATTCTGGTGTAGAGGTGGTGTGGGGCGGAGTAATGGGTAGTCTTTGGACCTAGGATTCATTTCTCTCCATATGTCCACCAGGCCTAGAGAATACAGTGTGGAGGCTATTTTAGTACTTTGTTTTGGAGGTTTTCTGGAGCGAGGAGGTCCAGACCCCGATTTGTCTAGAGAAGTATCGAAAGGGAGGTTTGTGTCTCCTCCCATTATTATTTTCCCCTCAAGTTGCGGGCCTAGTGTGGACAACATTGTGGAGAAAAAGGAAGCCTGACCTTTGTTTGGGGCGTAGTAAGAAATAAAGGAGTACAATGAACCCTCAATCGTGCCTTTTACCAGTAGAAACCTGCCTGCTTGGTCTTTAATAACTTCGGAGGGGGAAAATTTAAGGTGTTTTGCAAAACAGATGGCTACCCCTTTAGACTTGTTTTCAGCATTAGAAAGAAAAAAACTGAGTGTAGTGACCATGTAAGAAGGAGGGGTTGTACGAGGATGGGAAGTGAGTTTCTTGCAATAAAAGAATTGCGATTTTTTGTGACTTGTAATGATTAAATAATTTACGTCTTTTGACAGGAGAGTTCATGCCCTGTACATTATGCGTGGCTATGCAGAGTGGGGAAGGAGGGATGTGTGTGTCAGGATGCATGGATCAGAGGGGGGGATGTGCGCATCACACAACAAGTGCCTACCTGAAACATCAAGATTTGTGCTCGTGTCCAAGCCTCCACTGCCTGAGAGTTTTGGATTCCAGGTTGTAGTTGCATAGTTGGGCTTCTGAGTGATTCTGGGAATAGGTGAGAGGAGGAGGGGAGAAAATGGGGGAAGATCAACCCTGAGAAAGAGAGACAGGACATGTCAAAAGTAATGTAAAACAAGTGCCATAAGCAAACAAACATACTTAGTGTAGCTAGATAACAATCAAAGAACCCTCACAGGAGGGAGGGCAAGAAGCCACCCCCTGTAAGGTTTTCCCTAGAACAAAAACCCCTAAAAGAGGGTTATGGAGGTGTCTCTGAGTGGGGGAAAATACCACTCCGAAACTCGTGGAGGCGAAGTGCATCCACTCCGGCCAAACCGCCAAAAAAAAAAAAAAAAATAGAACCATAAAAACAAACTTGTAGGAGTCCTGAGAAAAATAAGGCGACAAGAAACAAAAAGAAAACGTCTCAGAATCCAAAAAAGCTCTGGCTAAAATCCAGCCAGAGACAAACGGGAGCTTGGGAAGTCAGCGTCCCATTGCCGGAAGGTTGCCTCAGGAAATGTTGATAGTAGACTTTCCATTAAGGAGGGCGTCCATCTTTGGATCTCTTGGCTTGTTGTTTGTGCCATAAGGGTTGGATGGGGCTTGAGGGTGGTGGTCTCTTCGCGGATTGAGGTGTTCTTGGATCCATAGCAGCAGATGATGCTGGCGAGTGTGATATAAGGCCCAGTTGTAGCAGCAACCGTTCCCCATCTCCAAAATTTGTGAAGCTGTAGGACTTATTTAAGTAGGCAAAGTTGAGGCGAAAGGGGAACGATCATCTGTAGGCGATCGATTTTTGCGATAGGATGATCAAGAGAGGCTTTAAGGATCTCCGTCTCTGTATCGTGAAGGGGGAAAGGTCCGCAAAAATTTGAGTCGGGTGTCCTTGGATGGAGAGATTTTCTGATTCTCTTGCTCTGTGCATAACTTCTTCTTTAACTCTGAAGAAGTGGGGTTTAACCACTATATCTCTGGGTAGGCCGTCTTGGCGTGGAGGTTGCAAGGCCCTATGTGCCCGGTCTAATTCCAGCCTGTAGTCTGGTATGTCCGGAATTAAATGTTTGATGAAAGAGCGAACGATTTTATCTGTGTCCTTAAACGATTCTGGAAGGCCTCTTAACCTAAAATTGTATCTACGAGACCTGTTCTCGAGGTCATCCAGTTTTGAGTATACCATATCCAGTTGGTCTTGTAATTCTTGGATCCTGTCAGTGTTCTGGTTGGCAACTGCAGCAATCTGATCAGTCTTAGATTCGATTGCTTCAATTCTTGCACCCAGCTGCTGCAGGTCAGCCTGTATAGTGGTGGTGATTTGTGAGGCATTGTTTGCTAACCCTCTTGAAAGCATATTAGAGAAAGTGTCCATTAGGGCTGCAAAGTCAGTGGGGATGGGAGCAGAGGGATCATTCTGAGGGCTAGATGTGGGGCAGCTCTCCTCCATCTGGGATAGGGGGGGACTTCCATGAGGCTGCAGCCTAAAGAGTTTGTGGGGGATCCTGGTAATAACCCATCCTGGGAATTACTCACATTTTGCGGATTCATCCTGTCTTTGTGTGAGGGCAGAGGTGGAAAGTCTTCCAGGGATGCCGCTGGATTCCCTGAGGAGCCTCGTGTGGCACCGGCAGCCGCCATTTTCGTGGAGGCCGCGATCCGCGGGCCGGAGTAGAGGAATCGGGATAAGTCCCGTCTGGCTGAGCCCCCGATCATGCGAGGGGGTCCCTCAGGACTCCAGTAGGTGAGGAGGGGGTCCGATGGTCCGGTTCCGCCGCTGTTTGTGGCTGTGGCAGGGATTGTAGGCCGGAGTGGAGCGGAGCTCTCAGAACGAGCGACCGTTCATGGAGCTGCCGCGCATGCGCCCCCGAATTATTTTTTTATGGATGTGGGATCCCCTGAAGACTGAATGTGCTGAGTGACTATCCTATTATGCTGAGTGACTATCCTATTCCTCCTCAATTTTCATGGTGATAGCGTCTAAGAATATTTTCGGTTCAGGGCACCACCACCACTACCTAAGGACCAATTTTTCTGCCCCTGTTTAACAGGGGAGTGTAATTAAAATTTTTGATCAAATATTTAACAGCAGGGCTCGTTCCTGTGCTCAAAAAGAGTATCTGTGAGGGCTTGCAGTGTTGTGGCACCACCACCACTGCCTAAGGCCCAATATTTCTGCCCCCGTTTAACAGGGGCGGGTAATTACAATTTTTGATCTAATATTTCACAGCAGGGCCTGATCCTGCGCTCAACAAAAGTATCTGTGAGGCTATGCAGTGTTGTGCCACCACCACCACCGCCTAAGGCCCAATTTTTCTGCCCCTGTTTAACATGGGCATGTAATTACAATTCTTGATATAATATTTCACAGCAGGGCCCATTCCAGTGCCCACCAAGAGTAACTGTGAGCGCTTACAGTGTTCTGGGACCACCAACACCTAAGGCCCAATTTTCCGCAGAGTGTATAGGGCAGGCCATATAGTATATACAGGCGGTCCCCTATTTTCAAACATCCGACTTACAAACGACTCCTACTTAGAAACGGAGGGAGACAACAGGAAGTGAGAGGAAATCTACCCCTAGGAAGGGAAATTCTCTCCTGTAAGAGTTAATATGGGAAAAGGGTTTCTCCCCACTGATGCTTTATCATCAATCCTTGTTTCCCTAATAACCCACAATTTTCAAAATCCAATTGTCATTGGGACAGAAAGTGAGGTGAAATCTTCTGAACGGGGGCACAGACAGCAAAACAAATGTTACAGGGGTGATGATAACCCTTCCCTATGTTATCCAAAAAGCTTAAAAATAGATCTTATGGCTGGATCTACACTTACAAAATGTACCTATTCCAAATTACAAACAGATTCAACTTAAGAACAAACCTACAGTCCCGGGGACCACCTGTATACTGATGCTGTTCAGAGTATATAGGGCCTGGGGGCCCCACGCCTTTTTTTTTTAAATTTGGGTGTGGGGTTCACCTTAATATCCATACCAGACCCAAAGGGCCTGGTAATGGGCTGGAGGGGGGGCAACATTACATTACAGCAGTTTTAAATGACATTTTTTCCTTTAGACATGTCATTTTGTCCAGGGACTGTTCTAAGCATGGGAAAAATGCCCCACTTTACAGGCGTACTATAGACACCCCAGGCACAATATTTAAAGGAATATTACACTTTTATTGTTGCACTTTAAGCATTATTAAAATCACTGCTCCAGAAAAAACGTATGTTTTTAAAACTTTTTTTTGCATTGATACATGTCCCCTGGGGCAGGACCGGGTCCCCAAACACAATAACTTGCATATTAGCCTTTAACCCTTTCATGACTAAGCCTATTTTTGAAATTTGGTGTTTACAAGTTAAAATCCATATTTTTTCCTAGAAAATTACTTAGAACCCCCAAACATTATATATATTTTTTTAGCAGAGATTCTAGAGAATAAAATGGAGATTGTTGCAATATTTTATATTACATGGTATTTGTGCAGCTGTGTTTTAAACGTAAATTTTTGGAAAAGGGACACTTCCATGAATTTAAAAAAATCCAAACAGTACAGTTACCCCAGTTTTTTTGTATAATGTGAAATATGATGTTACGCTGAGTAAATAGATAGCAAACATGTCACACTTTATAATTGCACGCACTCATGGAATGGTGACAAACTATGGTAGCTATGAATTTCCATAGGCAACGCTTTAAATTTTTTTTACGGTTACCAGGTTAGAGTTACAGAGGAGGTCTAGGACTAGAATTATTGCTCTTGCTCTGACGATCGCGGCGATACCTCACATGTGTGATTTGAACACCGTTTACATATGCGGGCACGACTTCCGTATGCGTTTTCTTCGCTGCGCGAGCTCGCGGGGACGGGGGCGTTTTAAAAAAATGTTTTTTTTTTTATTTATTTTATTTATTTTTAGACTTATAAATTGTGTTTTTAAAAAAAATGTTTTTTTTTTTACTTTTATTGCTGTCACAAGGAATGTAAACATCCCTTGTGACAGTAATAGGTGGTGACAGGTACTCTTTATGGAGGGATCGGAGGTCTAAAAGTATTCAGATTGCTGAAAACGGCGATTCTGAATACTGTGTATTTTTTTTAATTCGGCGCCATTGGCAGCCGAGTAAACGGGAAGTGACGTCAAGACGTCGCTTCCGCGTTTACATTGAGAAGGCTGGAACAAAGCCACCCACAGCTTCGTTCCAGCCCGCCCACAGCCGCCGGAGGCAGCCGATTGGACACCGGGCCTCCCGATCGCACGGGAGGCCCGGTAAGAGCGGCGGGAGGTGGCGGGAGGGGGGATGTCCCCTCCCGCTCCTCCGGTATAACAGCCGAGCGGCTTTTAGCCGCATTGGTTGTTATATACGGATAGCCAATCGCCCCCTTGAAACAACGGTACCGGGGTGATGCCTGCAGCTGCGTACAACACGTACGACTCTTCTGTAGCTTCTGCGGCTCTTCTGCTTGATTCAAAGCATGCGTGGAATTTTGTACATCGGAATTGTCTACACACGCTCGGAATTTCCAACAATGAATTTTGTTGTCGGAAAATTTGAGATCCAGCTCTCAAATTTTTGTTGTCGGAAATTCTGACAGAAAATGTCCAATGGAGCCTACACACTTTCTGACAACAAGCTCACATCGAACATTTGTTGTCATAAATTCCGACCATGTGTACGTGGCAATAGAGGTAGTCTAGAAATTATATGTGTCATTTATGCTCCTAGAACGCCTGAAGGTGCTCCCTCAATGTTGGGCCTCTGTATGTGGCCATGCTGTGTAAAAGTCTCACACATGTGGTATTGCCGTACTCAGGAGGAGTAGCAGAATGTGTTTTGGGGTGTAATTTGTGGTATGCATGTGCTGTGTGTGAGAAATAACCTGCTAATATAACAATTTTGTGAAAAAAAAAGATCTTGATTTTGCAAAGAATTGTGGGAAAAAATTACAACTTCAAAAACTTACCATGTCTCTTACTAAATACCTTGGAATGTCTACTTTCCAAAAAGGGGTCATCTGGGGGATATTTGTACTTTCCTGGCTTGTTAGGGTCTCAAGAACTGAGATAGGCCGTCAGTACTTCAGGTGTGATCAATTTTCGTAGATTGACACCAAAGCTTGTGGACTCTATAACTTTCACAAAGACCAAATACTATACACCGATTTGGGTTATTTTTACCAAAGATATGTAGCAGGATAAATTTTGGCCAAAATGTATGAAGAAAAATTACTGATTTGCAAAATTTTTTAACAGAAACAAACAAAAATGCATTTTTTTAAGGAATTTTCAGTCTTTTTGTTTTATAGCCCAAAAAATAAAAAACCCAGCAGTGATTAAATACGAGAACAATGGGAGAAAGAACAAGAAGAACCAGAAGAAACAGAAGAAGAAGAAGAAGATGGAGGAAGAAACCGAAAAAAGATAGAA
Source organism: Aquarana catesbeiana (assembly GCF_042186555.1). Lineage (NCBI taxonomy): Eukaryota > Metazoa > Chordata > Amphibia > Anura > Ranidae > Aquarana > Aquarana catesbeiana. The sequence continues at coordinate 204,895,535 of NC_133330.1, forward strand.
GAAAGAAGATAGAAGATAGAAGAAAGAAGAAGCATTTAAATAAAGGAATTGTGAAAAACTGTCTCTTGTCATTTTTAACATTTTTGACATTTTTTTTGTGAAATGGTATGGCAAGGGTTGTGGGGATGAGGCCCTTGTCCCCATCAACATGGGGACAAGGTGTTTTGGGGGGCTACCCCAAAGCACCCTCCCAATGTTGAGGGCATGTGGCCTGGTACGGTTCCCCCCCTCTTTTCCTGCAGCCTGCCAGGTTGCATGCTCAGATAAGGGTCTGGTATGGATTTTTGGGGGGACCCCACGCCTTTTTTTTTTTTTTTTTGGCACGGGGTTCCCTTTAAAATCCATACCAGACCTGAAGGGTCTGGTATGGAATTTAGGGGGACCCCCACGTCATTTTTTTTAAATTTTGGCCGGGGTTCCCCTTAATATCCATATCAGACCTGAAGAGCCTGGTATGGAATTTAGGGGGACCCCCACGTAATTTTTTTTTAAATTTTGGTTCGGGGTTCCCCTGTGGGGAATTCCCATGCCATTTTTATCAATGAACTTTTATGTGTATTGTCGGACCGGCAATGCAATAGCCGCAAGTAGTTTTAAATGGCTCTTTTCCTTTGAAATGTCATTTTGCTGTCAGACTGTTCTAAACATGGGAAACATGTGCCCCTTTACAGGCATACTATAGACACCCCCCCAGCTATGAAATTTAAAGGGATATTACACTTTTATTGTTTGACTTTAAGCATTATTAAAATCACTGCTCCTGAAAAAACGGATGTTTTTAAAAGATTTTTTTGCATTGATCCATGTCCCCTGGGGCAGGACCCAGGTCCCCAAACACTTTTTATGACAATAACTTGCATATAAGCCTTTAAAATTAGCACTTTTGATTATTCATGTTCGGTGTTCGCGTGTTCGAACAAACTTTTTTCCTGTTCCCATGTTCTAGTGCGAACCAAACAGGGAGGTGTTCAGCTCATCCCTACTAATGAGTAACTCACCTAATGAGTAGGGATGAGCTTCGAGTTCGAGTCAAACTCATGTTCGACTCAAACATTGGCTGTTCGCCAGTTCTCCGAACAGCGAACAATTTGGGGTGTTCGCGGCAAATTCGAAAGCTGCGAAACACCCTTTAAAAGTCTATGGGAGAAATCAAAAGTGCTAATTTTAAAGGCTTATATGCATGGTATTGTCATAAAAAGTGTTTGGGGACCTGGGTCCTGCCCCAGGGGACACGGATCAATGCAAAAAAAGTTTTAAAAACGGCCGTTTTTTCAGGAGCAGTGATTTTAATCATGCTTAAAGTGAAACAATAAAAGTGTAATATTCCTTTAAATTTCATACCTGGGGGTGTCTATAGTATGCCTGTAAAGGGGTGCATGTTTCCCGTGTTTAGAACAGTCTGACAGCAAAATTACATTTCAAAGGAAAAAAAGCCATTTAAAACTACTTGCGGCTATTAATGAATTGCCAGTCCGACAATACACATAAAAGTTCATTGATAAAAACGGCATGGGAATTCCCCACGGGGAACCCCGAACCAAAATTTAAAAAAAAATGATGTGGGGGTCCCCCTAAATTCCATACTAGGCCCTTCAGGTCTGGTATAGATATTAAGGGGAACCCCGGCCAAAATTTTTTAAAAAATGGCGTAGGGTCCCCCTCAAAATCTATACCAGACCCTTCAGGTCTAGTATGGATTTTAAGGGGAACCCCGCACCAAATTTTTTTTAAAAAATGGCTTGGGGTCCCCCCAAAAATCCATACCAGACCCTCCCTCCTGAACCGTACCAGGCCACACGCCCTCAACATTGGGAGGGTGCTTTGGGGTAGCCCCCCAAAACACCTTGTCCCCATGTTGATGGGGACAAGGGCCTCATCCCCACAACCCTTGCCCTACCATTTCACAAAAAAAATTTCAAAAATGTTAAAAATGACAAGAGACAGTTTTTTACAATTCCTTTATTTAAATGCTTCTTCTTTCTTCTATCTTCTATCTTCTTTCTTCTATCTTCTTTTGGTTTCCTCCTCCATCTTCTTCTTCTTTTGGTTCTTCTGGTTCTTCTTCTTCTTTCTCCCATTGTTCTCGTACGGCATCTTCCTCCACAGCGTCTTCTTCCCTTCTTCTTCTTCTCGGGCCGCTCCGCATCCACCATGATGGGAGGCTCCCGCTGTGTGACGCTTCTCCTCTTCTGATGGTGACCCTGCCCCCCTCTGACGCACGGGGACTTGACGTACCCAATTACTATTTCACACAGGGAGGAGGGCCGGGATCTGGGGGTCCCCTTGTTAAAGGGGGCTTCCAGATTCCGATAAGCACCCCGGCCACAGACCCCCACAACCACAGGGCAAGGGTTGTGGGAATGAGGCCCTTGTCCAAATCAACATGGGGACAAGGTGTTTTGGGGGGCTACCCCAAAGCACCCTCCCAATGTTGAGGGCATGTGGCCTGGTACGGTTCAGGAGGGGGTGCGCTCTCTCGTCCCCCCTCTTTTCTTGCGGCCTGCCAGGTTGCATGTTCGGATAAGGGTCTGGTATGGATTTTTGGGGGCACCCCATGCCATTTTTTTTTATTTTGGCATGGGGTTCAATCCATACCAGACCTGAAGGGTCTGGTATAGATTTTGAGGGGGACCCCACGCCATTTAAAAAAAAAAAAAAATTGGCCAGGGTTCCCCTTAATATCCATAGCAGACCTGAAGGGCCTGGTATGGAATTTAGGGGGACCCCCCATGTCATTCTTTTTTAAATTTTGGTTTGAGGTTCCCCTGTGGGGAATTCCCATTCCATTTTTATCAGTGAACTTTTATGTGTATTGTCGGACCGGCAATTCATTAATAGCCGCGAGTAGTTTTAAATTACTTTTTTCCTTTGAAATTTAATTTTTCTGTCAGACTGTTCTAAACACGGGAAGCATGCGCCCTTTTACAGGCATACTATAGACACCCCCCCAGGTATGAAATTTTAAGGAATATTACACTTTTATTGTTTCACTTTAAGCATTATTAAAATCACTACTCCCGAAAAAACGTCCATTTTTAAAACTTTTTTTGCATTGATCCATGTCCCCTGGGGCAGGAGCCAGGTCCCCAAACACTTTTTATGACAATAACTTGCATATAAGCCTTTAAAATTAGCACTTTTGATTATTCATGTTCATGTCCCATAGACTGTGTTCGCGTGTTCGAACAAATTTTTTAATTCCAATAGTTTTTTATTGAATTTTTAGTAAATAAATGACATAGAATAAAGTATAATACATTCACTGAGAGTTGTCACAATTTTGTTACTTCCAAAGTACAATTTATGAAGCAAGTATAATTATAAGTATACATCATATTACAGCTTGAGGAATTAGATATATCAGGGATGTTACTCATACCCCCCAGACACCCCTTGGGAACTAACTGTGTCCAGTAGGGGGTAGGTTTCACAGCCCAACTATATCCTGTTAGTTCTAGTTTTCAATCAACACATAGGAATATTCCATACTTGCATGTTGTATCTCTAGCTATGACAACTTTTAAGCAGAATCGTAAAAGAAATAGTAACAGAACTTTTTAACTCATGTCCGCAGTTAGAAAAATTATGTCTATTGACCAACCGTAATGTATTGGCTAGTTGTATATATATCAGTGTACCGTAGATTATTAAGATATTTAATTAGAAATATTTGGATAATTAAATTATTTAATTATTTATCGTTCCCATAGACAGACCTAAGTTATTTGGATACCATGTAATCCAGGAATTCCATACAGTAGAAGCCTGGTTAAAGTTCCCCCTACTACAGGCAAATTGTATTTCATATGCACTGTGTGTATTCATTTTTCTTAGGGTTTCCGCTATTAAAGGTGGGCTAGTCTCCTTCCAATGTCTAACTATAGTGAGTCTAGCTGCTAATAGTAAATGAGATACTACTGTTCTCAGTGGTGCAGGTATTAAATCTATTCCTAACGACAGAAGTGCCATACCTGGGGTATATGTAGCTTTAGTGCCTGAGATTTGTTCTATTGTATTGAACACAAGGGTCCAATATCTTTTAAGACGTGGGCAGGACCACAGTATGTGAATCAATGTACCTCTATGACCACAGTTTCTCCAACATTCAGGAGAAGATGCATTTGCAAATTTGAAAATCCTATGTGGGGTGAGATACCACCGCAATAGTATTTTAAAGTACAGTTCCCAAAGGTTGGCACTTCTTGTGGAGTTATATGTAACTCTGAATGCTTTTGTCCACTGTTCTTCTGTGTAGGTCCTCTGCAAGTCCCTTTCCCACGCTGTAATATTAGTAGTTTTGCAGAAGGCATGTTTATCTTGTAGGTACTTATAGAGTAATGATGTTCCTTTTTGGATCGATTTGGTACTTGTGTAGAAAAGAGCTAATTTCCAAGGTAGTTGGTTGGTTAAATTGCAACTCTTTTAGTCTAAGAGGTGGGATATCTGGATGTATTTGTAGAACTCGGAGGCTGGTATGGAATATTCGATCTGTAATGATCTGAATGATTTCAGTGTTGGTCCTATAAAGAGGTCCTCTAAAAGGAGCGTTTTACTTGTACACCAATTAGTTAGCGATAAGTCAGGAATAACATGTTCTAATGCAGTGATCGGGAATTTTAGGGGAATTTGTGGGTCTCCTTGAGTTATATTTGTAAGTAAATATTTCCAGGAATCCACAGACGCCTGTATGGTAGGTGCATCTGGCGAAGTTTTTGTATAGTGATGTGGGCTGGAAATCAGGTAGTTATATAGGTTCCCCCCTTTGATTTGTGCACTTTCTATATCCGACCATAATGTGGTGGTGTTTTGCGGGAACCAGCCCTTTACTTGTGTAAGTATGGTAGCTGCATAATAATCTTTTATAGATACATGTCCTATCCCTCCCATTTGTTTAATTTTAATAAGTTTGTTGAAAGCACAACGTGCTTTTTTACCTGCCCACAAATACCTGTCGACTGTGAGTTGGGCTTGTTGGAAGAAGGAATGTGGAACAGGTATTGGTAGGGTCCTAAATAGATATAAAAATTGTGGTAGAATTTGCATTTTGAATGCCGCTAGTCTGCCTGACCATGATAGTTCGAACTTTTGCAATTTGTCAAGTTTATATTTCAAGGAATCTAAGAATGGGGTGTAGTTTTCTTTGACTAATTCTGAGGTTTTAGGTGTAAGAGTAATCCCTAGATATGCAATGCCTTTTTCTTTCCATCTATATGGAAACTTAGAAGTAATGCTTTGTTTCACTTTTTCTGTAAGACCCAGACCTAGTAGGTAGGATTTGGTGAAATTTACTTTATAGTAAGATATAGCATTAAATAAATGTAGAGCATCGTGAACCGAAGCCAGAGAGGACGGTACGTCTGTGAGAATCAAAATAATATCATCCGCAAATAGACTTATGGTGTGCATTTTGTTCCCGCTTGTCAATCCTTTTATTTTGGGGTGTTGACGGATATATGCTGCCAAGGGTTCCATTAAGAGATTAAAAATTAGTGGGGATAGTGGGCACCCTTGGCGCGTCCCATTTGTAATTTTAAATGGGGTTGAGAGCATACCAGATATGTAAACCTGTGCTGACGGTGTTGTGTAGAGTGCCATAATAGCTTGATATATTTGACCCTTGAAACCAAATTTAGTCAAAGCGTGTTCTAGGTATGTCCAGTGGATCCTTTCGACGCCTTCTCTGCATCCAAGGCAAGGAGCAGAGAAGGCGTTCCAGTTTTATTGGCAGAATATAAAAGATTGATCAAGCGTCTGGTTACATCCGCCGTTTGGCGCCCTTTGGTGAAACCAGATTGGTCAGGGTGAATTAATGATGGCAGAAGATCAACTATTCTACTGGCTATTAGTTTGGCATATAATTTTAAATCATTGTTAAGCAATGATATTGGGCGGAAGTTTTGAGGGGTGTCTGGATCCTTCCCTGGCTTCGGCAAAGCCACAATCATCGCTTTCAACATCTCAGAGGGGAATGAGGAGGTGGAGGCAGCTTGGTTAAATATTTCAGTGAGTCTGGGTGACAGTATTTCCTTAAACGTTTGGAAATATTCTCCTGTAAATCCGTCAGGTCCAGGGGATTTATTTTTTGGTAATGAATCTATCCCTTGAGACACTTCTTGTGTCGTGAAAGGGGAGTTCAATGTTTCAATTTGATTTTCTGTAAGATGAGGTAAATTTATTTTGCTGAGAAATTTGGAAATAGAATCGGATTATGGTTGAGTTACTTGAGGATCTTTACTCAGGTTATACAAAGACCCGTAGTAAGTGCTAAAGGCGTCTGCTATTGCTTGGGGGTGGTATAATTTTTCCTGAGTTTCTGGGTGAATAATGCAGGGAATTTTAGTTTTATGTCTAATGCCTCGTAACCGGGTTGCTAATAATTTCCCTGCCTTATTTCCAGTGGCATAATATGTCATTTTTAACCTCCTGGAAGATTTTTCAAAATCATCCAGCAGTATAAGCCGTAAATCATGTCTCAGCTTGGTTATTTCTTCGGTTATCCTATTATTGAAATTGGCTTTGTTTTGTTCTTCTAAAGTTTGGATTTGCTTGGAAATATCCAATATGCGCTGCTCCCTCCTCCTCTTAGCCCTAGCTCCTAGTTTTATTAGAAGACCCCTGATAAATGCCTTATGCGTGTTCCAGGTAACAAAAGGGTCATTAACTGAGCCTACATTGTGTTCAAAAAATTCTTTCAGATCCCTTTGTAAAGCAGACCTGGAAGGATCATCCTGAAATAGGTGTGGGTTGGCTCTCCATATAAAGGTGGCACTGCTAGCGGAGTTGTCATCCACCAACAGTGAGACCGACGTGTGATCCGACCAGGTAATGCTATTGATTTGCGATGCTTTGATTTTAGTTAACAGCCACCTATCTGTCAGAAAAAGATCTAGTCTTGAATACATTTTGTGGCTAGCAGAAAAGAAGGAGTAGTCCCGTTCTGAAGCATGAAGATATCTCCATGCGTCATATACGTCATATGACTTCAATAGTGGTTGAAGTGTTTGGGATTTCCTCTTAGTTATTGAGCTAGAGTCCATGCTGGAATCCGGTGGTAGGTTAAAGTCCCCGCAGAGGATCAGGTGACCCTTCTGTATTCGAAGCGCTTTTTTCAATAATTTATGAAGAAACCGGGTCTGGTGAGTATTAGGGGCATATACGTTCACCACTGTGTAAGTGGTATTATTGATATCACATAATAAAATTAGGTATCTGCCTTGTGTATCTTGTATTTCTTCATGAAGGGGAAAAGCTACCGTGTCTTTTATTGCTGTAAGGACTCCTCTTCTTTTGGTATTAGAATTTGCAAAAAATATGTGCGGGAATTTAGGATGAGAGCATGTAGGTTGAGCCTGCTTTTTGAAATGTGTCTCCTGTACACAAAATATGTCCCCTTTATGTTGAATTGTTTCAGCCCACATGGATCTGCGTTTGGCCGGATGATTAAGGCCTCTAGCATTGACTGTGAGAAAAATTATAGGCATCTATTGAGAGTAGGATTGGTTGCGTAGTGAGGTATGTGTATGTAACACTTACATTTGGTGGTTAGCTTGTCAGGATGTATCTTGATGCGACTGAAGATTGGGAGGATGAGGGTGCAGTAGTTCTGCTGTACGGCTTGGTCAGTCTTGAGGGATGTATCTAGATTCTGCGGCTGTGGATATAACTGATAAATAACTAAAAAGAAAAAAAATTGTAAAACAGAACAAGTAACAATGAATAGGTCCTTACGACCTGGGTGTGACAATAAGTCACTCATGTTGTAATCTGGGGTTATCAGTTCATCTTAACAGATAGTACTTCTGTTTCAGGGGACAGTTATATGTAACCTGTCTTGGTTTTCCTTTGGTTAGGAGTGTTTGCGGGCATTCTTGGTTGTGACTAGGTTCCAATCCTCAGCTAAATGATCAGGGCTTTTGGCGTGGCGGTCACTATGCATATCCTCTGGGATAATATGCCATTTTTGAAGTAAGAGCAATCCTTTGGCGAGGTTGTCCACCACATGTTCCCTGCCATCCCTTGTTATGATCAATTTTGTAGGGAACCCCCATTTATATGCGATTTTATGGTTCCTCAAAGACTTTGATATTGTATTGAGGTTCCCCCTTTTCTGTAGAGTGAATTGGGACAGGTCTGCAAAGAATTGTAGGTCTTTGTACTGTGGTGGAAAGAGGTCTTTGCTGCGTGCAGCCGACATCAGGCGTTCTTTCGTTTGGAAGAAATGTAACCTGAGTATAACGTCTCTGGGTATGTTGTCTGGTAGGTGGGATGGCTTAGGTAAGCGGTGGATCCTGTCCACTGTTATGTCCAGGTCTGATAAGTCAGGGATTATAGCCTGAAATAATTGCGCTGTATAGGTGCGGAGGTCAGATTGTTGAATTGATTCGGGGACCCCCCTTATTTTCATGTTGTTCCTCCTAGAGCGGTCTTCAATGTCAGCCATTTTAGCTTTAATGGCGTCCAGCTCATCAGTGTTACTGTCATGGGCATCCACAAGATCATTAATGGTGGTCGCAAACTCCCCCATTTTATGCTCTATGTGATCTACTCTGGCCGTAGTATCTCTCAGTTCCACTCCAAATTTATGGACACATGATAGCATGTCAGCATGTAACGAGCTTCTAAGAGACACTAGCATGTCCTTAAGGGTGGTATCCAGGACAGGTTGATTGTTAGTGGGGAATAGATCAATTGAGTCAGGGAGGTCTCTGGTGTCCTCCCCTGAGTCTAGGCCTTGTGTCATGTCCTGGCTTGCATCGGAGGCATCCAGCCTAACCCTTGCTTTTTCTGGGCTCCCCGAGGTAGGAGTGTGAATCTGAGACTGTGTGCTGCTTTGTGGGGCATTTCTTTTTTGTGGATTGCTTTTCCCTTGGCTGTATTGAGGAGTACTAGACATACCTCGTTCTTTCTGACTGCCGCCATCTTGCTTAGGCCCGAGCGGATAGTATTCGGTAAGTTTTTGCGGCTTACAGGGCTCTTTATTCCTCCGCGGCATGTTCATTCGGTTCACCGGGACGAGCTGCGGGTCCGCTGGTATATGTTGTGCCTTTCTGCCGTGTATAACAGGTGCTGTGTGCCGTTTTTTTCCATGAATGCAGAGGAGCTCAGCTAGTGAACGTCCATCTCCTTCTGCTGCAAGCTCCGCCCCCTCGAACAAATTTTTTTGCCTGTTCGCATGTTCTGGTGCAAACCAAACAGGGGGTATTCAGCTTATCCCTACTAATGAGTAAATAGAGTCAACCTGTGTGTAATTTAATCTCAGTATCAATACAGCTGTTCTGTGAAGCCCTCCGAGGTTTGAAGAGAACCTTAGTGAACAAACAGCATCCTGAAATCCAAAAGTTGTGGAGAAGTTTAAAGCAGGATTAGGTTAAAAAAATTCCCATACTTTGGATATCTCATGGAGCACTGTTCAATCCATTATCTGAAAATGGAAAGAGTATGGCACAACTGCAAACTTACTAAGACATGGCCATCCACCTAAACTGATAGGCCAGGCAAGGAGAGCATTAATCAAAGAAGCATCCAAGAGACCCATAGTAACTCTGGAGGAGCTGTAGAGATCCACAGCTCAGGTGGGAGAATCTGTTCACAGGACAACTAATAGTTGTGCACTCCACAAATCTGGCCCTTTGTCAGGGCTGGGCTCAGCTCTTCCTTCTCAAAGCTGGCCACTCAGCTGTCTGCTAATTGCCAGCTCCTATCTCTCCACAGTGACTCACCTGTTGATGATATCCTGCTCGTCAGTCCTGCCTACTTAAGCCGTCCAGTCCAGATGATCTCTGCCTTCACATCTCTAGAGACGCTCTCCTGTGTTCCTGTTAAAGACTTGCTTGGCTGACATTCCTTCTGGCTCCAGATACTGCTTGCTGTTCTACTACACTCATCTTTGGCTGCCTGACGTTTTAGCTTGTCTGACTATCCGTTCCTGAACTCTGGCTATGTCTTGACTACGTTTACTCTGTTTACCTCTTTTTATTATTATTAAACAAGTGTGATTTAACTCTACTTCTGTCTCAGTCTGATTCATGGTTTCTGATACCTTTATGGAAGAGTGGCAAGAAGAAAGCCATTGTTGAAAGAAAGCCATAAGTCCCGTTTGCAGTTTGCAAGAAGCCATGTGGAGGATACAGCAAACAGGTGGAAGAGGTGCTCTGGTCAGTTAAGACCAAAATTGTACTTTTTTAACATAAAAGCATAATGCTATGTGTGGCAGAAACAACCCCCCCATGAAACATGGTGGTGGCAGCATCATGTTGTGGGATGCTATTCTTCAGCAGGGACAGGGAAACTGGTCAGAGTTGATGGGAAGATGGATAGAGCCAACTACAGGGCAATCTTAGAAGAAAACCTGTAATGCCGCGTACACACGGTCGGACTTTTCGGCTACAAAAGTTCGACGGCCGTCCGACAGACTTTCGATGGACTTTCGGTGGACTTGCGGCGGACTTTCTAACGAACGGACTTGCCTACATACGATCACACAAAAGTCCGACAGCCTAGTACGTGGTGAAGTACACCAAGTCCGACAAGACTATAAAACGGAAGTTCAATAGCCCGTACGACACCCTTTGGGCTCCTTCTGCTAATCTCGTGTTTATCTCGTGTTAGTAGAAGTTTGGTGAGAGACGATTTGTGCTTGTGAGACTCGTATTTTTAAGTTCATTTTAACTGTTGTTCAGTCTGTGCTTGTGAGGTTTGTATCTGCTTTTCAGTGCGTTTGGTCAGTTGGCATTGAGCAACCTTTGTTTTATTGTCCGCTCGTTGCTGATTTTCAGGTCGCTCTTCACGGGCCTTGCTGTTCTTCAGTGCGTTCTGTTAAGTGCGTTCTGACCAGCCGACTGTTTTGAAGCCATGTTACCTGTACGTACTCGTCGTAGAGCTCGTGCATTGTATGTGCTTGGTGCTGTAGTTCATTCTTCAGCCCAAGACCAGTCCATGAACAGGGCGAGGAGGAGTTCATGGACGAAGAATTGGTTGCTCCAGCGTGACCAATTCTGTCAGATGCCATTGCTCCGTGAGATCCGTGAGAATAATCTTGAGGATTTCAGGAACTTTCTCCGGATGACGGACCCCGTTTTTGACCGTTTGGTGGCTTTGCTCACCCCTTATATCAGCAGGCAGGATACCTGCATGAGGCAAGCCATCACTCCGGAGCAGAGGTTAGTCACCACGTTGCGGTACTTGGCGACAGGGAGAAGCCTGCAGGACCTTAAGTTCTCGACAGGTATCTCCCCCCAGGCTCTGGGGATCATTATCCCAGAGACCTGTTCTGCCATCATTCAGGTCCTTCAGAAGGAGTATATTAAGGTAAGAATTTTATCCTTTATTAGCATTTCATGTTATTTTAATTAATGTTTGATAATGTAATGTGTTTCTTAACTCAAACACTACTTACCATCATTGCAATATAGTGTGAATGTCCCCTTTTTGTCCTCATGCATGCTGTAATTTTTTCATGTTCTTTTTTGTCCTGCATGTATATTTGCCTTCACTAACCTCCCCAGCAAGCAATGCTGGGCACATATCCACCTAGTCTACTCACTTTGAATGTATTTTGTCAGCTGTATTGTAGTTTTTTTCCCCTAAACTCCATCCAAAAGTGTGTGTGTCATTAACTTGATTTCCAATCCCCTCCCCCTCTAAACTCCATCCAAATAGTGTGTGTGTCATTAACTTGATTTCCAATCCCCTCCCCCCCTAAACTCCATCCAATGAGTGTGAGTGTCATTAACTCGATTTCCAATCCCCTCCCCCCTAAACTCCATCCAAATAGTGTGTGCTTCATTAACTTGATTTCCAATCCCACCCCCCCAAACTCCATCCAAATAGTGTGTGTGTCATTAACTTGATTTCCAATCCACCCCCCCTAAACTCTATCCAAATAATGTGTGTGTCATTAACTTGATTTCCAATCCCCCCCTAAACTCCATCCAAATAGTGTGTGTGTCATTAACTTGATTTCCAATCCCCTCCCCCTAAACTCCATCCAAATAGTGTGTGTGTCATTAACTTGATTTCCAATCCCCTCCCCCCCTAAACTCCATCCAAATAGTGTGTGTGTGTGTCATTAACTTGATTTCCAACCCCCCCCCTCCTAAACTCCATCCAAATAGTGTGTGTGTCATTAACTTGATTTCCAATCCCCTCCCCCCCTAAACCCCATCCAAATTGTGTGTGTGTCATTAACTTGATTTCCAATCCCCCCCCAAACTCCATCCAAATAGTGTGTATGTCATTAACTCGATTTCCAATCCCCCCCCCCCAATAATTTGCTATAATGTTCTGTGGTGTTGATTTTAAAAAAGCAAATATATGTTGCACTTTGCAAAATGCATTTGCACTCTGTAAGTGCATTTGCTCCAGGGCTTTAGTAAATGAGCAGAAGCTCTGCTGATTTCCATCATCCAATCATGTGCAAGCCACAAAGTGTTTGGATTAATTGCCCTTGCATGTGATTGGGTACTCCTTGCAACATGAAGCATTTTTTCCTTACCTCATTTACTAAGCTGTGGAGCAACTGCACTTGCAGAGTGCAACAACTGCACTTTTCAAACTGCACAGTCTTGTAGCCTTTAGTCAATCAAACCCTGCGTGTCCTTAAACTTAATTTCTAATTTCACCATCCCTAAAATGTAACGATGTGCCATCAGAGGGGGTGAGCAATCTGATTTTTCTTTGCTTTTTTTTAATTTAATTTTGTTTGGTTTAAGTTACCACAAAGAACCATTTTTTTTGTATTTGGATTTTTTCTTTGTATATAAAGTTAACACAAAGAACCTTTTTTGGTTATGTATATATTTTTTTTTTTTTAAGTTCCCACTAGAACATTTTTTTTTTTTTGGTGTTTTTGCAACCTCAAGAAGATTGTTGTCCCTTGTTAATTTGACATTGTCTCTAAATCAATGATGTTAATTAAAACACATAAAGTCTTTTCATAAACTAAAATATCCATTTATTTATGGTAAAAAGAAAATAAAGAGGAAGTCAACGCTGGCAAAAGTCTGTGGACAAGAAAATTGGGATCTTGAGGAGTCCATATAAGAGGGAGCACAATCTGGTCCTGGAGACAGGCTTGGCCAGTCCATCACCTTTACCCTCAGCTTCTTTAACAAGGCAGTGGTCCTCTTGGAGGTGTGTTTGGGGTCGTTATCATGTTGGAATACTGCCCTGTGGACCAGTCTCCGAAGGGAGGGGATCATGCGCTGCTTCCGTATCTCACAGTACATGTTGGCATTCATGGTTCCCTCAATGAACTGTAGCTCCCCAGTGCCGGCAGCACTCATGCAGCCCCAGACCATGATACTCCCACCACCATGCTTTACTGTAGGTAAGACACACTTGTCTTTGTACTCCTCACCTGGTTGCCATCACACATGCTTGACACCCTCTGAACCAAATAAGTTTATCTTGGTCTCATCAGACCACAGGACATGGTTCCAGTAATCCATGTCCTAAGTCTGCTTGTCTTCAGCAAACTGTTTGTGGCCTTTCTTGTGCATCAGAAGAGGCTTCTTTCTGGGACGACAGCCATGCAGACAAATTTGATGCAGTGTGTGGCATATGGTCTGAGCACAGACAGGCTGACCCCCTCACCCCTTCAACCTCTGTAGCAATGCTGGCAGCACTCATATGTCTATTTCCCAAAGACAACCTCTGGATATGACGCTGAGCATGTGCACTCAACTTCTTTGGTTGACCATGTCGAGGCCTCTTCTGAGTGGAACCTGTCCTGTTAAACTGCTGTATGGTCTTGGCCACTATGCTGCAGCTCAGTTTCAGGGTCTTGGCAATCTTGTTATAGCCTAGGCCATCTTTATGTAGAGCAACAATTATTTTTTTCAGATCCTTAGAGAGTTCTTTGCCATGAGGTTCCATGTAGAACTTCCAGTGACCAGTATGAAAGAGTGAGAGCGATAATACCAAATTTAACACACCTCCCCCCCTTTCACACCTGAGACCTTGTAACACTAATGAGTTACTTGACACCGGGGAGGGAAAATAGCTAATTGGACCCAATTTGGACATTTTCACTTAGGGGTGTACTCACTTTTGTTGCCAACAGTTTAGACATTAATGTTTGTGTGTTGAGTTATTTTGAGGGGACAGCAAATTTACACTGTTATACACTCACTACTTTACATTGTAGCAATGTGTCATTTTTTCAGTGCTGTCACATGAAGAGATATAATAAAATATGTACAAAAATTTGAAGGGTCTACTCACTTTTGTGAGATGCTGTATATACTAAACTGCTTGCGCGCCACTAACTAACCTGCCTAATCTAGCTCAAGTTCTCTTCTCCACGTTATTATCACACTATACACAGCCACCATGTAATCAGCCTTATATGTGGGGTGTGGAATTAGCCCCCTGAGCCATGATTGGCCAATGGCACCTTGCCTTTTTTTCAAAATTGTCACTCTTTTTTTTGTTTATAGCGCAAACAATAAAAATCGCAGAGGTGATCAAATACCACCAAAAGAAAGCTCTATTTATGGGAAAAAAAGACGTCAAATTTGTTTGGGTGCAATGTCGCACTACCGCGCAATTGTCAGTTAAAGCAACGCAAAAAGTGCTCTGGTCAGGAAGGGGGTAAAATCTTCCGGGGCTGAAGTGGTTAAGTCAGGCCAGAACACCCTTCAGATGAGTGGATAGAGAAAGATCAGAAAGTTCAGAGCATAATCTCTCTTAGCATATAAGATGAATAAATCATACATATATGTAAGTGTAAAACTGCTAAAGAAATGTGGGGAGGATCACAAAAGGTGTATGAAAAAGCTAATCTTAGCAATAAACTTTATTTGATTGGAAAGCTAAACCAAACCAAGCTGATGAAAGGCCAGGATATGCACTAGGCACACCTTGAAAATTGTTAAATACCTGAGAGGTATAGAAGAAATAAAAGATTTTCAGGTTGCAGCACTATTATTTGTGTACTTGATGTACGTCCAGATGATGAACTGACATCGGGATATGTTAAGGGCAAGCTTGTGAATGAACATAAGCATAAAACAGAAATCATTAATAGTGACAGTGCTTCTGGCACAAAGTCTGCTTTAAAGAAAAAAATAGGGATAAAAACAGTAACATGCAACAAGAAACATGTGAAGGTTTTGCGTGCAAGAAACAAAGTCATTCAAAAGCAGATTGTAGAATTTTGAAAGCTAGAATTCAAAAACAAACTAAACTGCAAATGGCCAAAAGTGTGAAGGAAGAAACATATTTTGCTTCAGATAATGAATATGTTTTTCAATCGCAATTCATCTTTTCAGGCATGCTGTGTTGATTCAGGAGCTACGAGTCACATGAAAAATGACAGAAATTTCTTTATTCACCTTGACCAGAGTAAAACAGATAAATTCACCACAGTTAATGGGCAAATAATGGAAGAAATAGGAGACAATGTTTTTTTTTTACTGTCCTATTTCCCAGAGTGTCACCAGAAAGACACTTGTGAAAAATGTCCTCTATGTCTCTGCTCTTGAAACTAATCTTTATTGAGTGAAGAAACTCACAAAACAAGGCAGTGATCTTCTAAGATGAGAGTTGTGTCATCACAAAAGGGGATATCTTACTTGCAATTCTAAATTTACAGATGAACTGTATTAGCTGAAATACAACAAGGTGGTTAATACTGCCAAGGAGGAAAAACATTCAAACTGCAATCACACATGATGCAGAGAACTTTGGCACAGACGTCCTGACATAATAAAGAAATTAACTGAGAATGACTATGCAAGTGAAATAAAAATGAGTCCATATGATCAAAGAATGAAATGCACCAGCTGTATAAAAGGAAAAATTACAAGAAACACCTAAGGCTAAGAAGCCTCTGGACTTAATTTATTCAGATCTCCAATGGAAAAATTGACTCCAGGAAAGAAGAGGTATTTTTTCACTTTTTTAGATGATTACTCCAGGTACACTACACTATATCTGTTACACAACAAAAATGAAGTACCAGAGAAACTTTAATGCCCCGTACACACGGTCGGATTTTCCAATGGAAAATGTCCGATCGGAGCGTTTTGTTGGACATTCCGACCGTGTGCGTGTGTGTTTTGTGTGTCAAGTTACCACAACACCATTGATATCTTGTATTATTGAATCTCAAGGAGATTGTTTGGTGTTGGTGTCTCTTGTTAATTTCACATTGTATTTTTGAAATGTACCTGCCTCCTCACAAACAAACTGTCCTTTTTGAAGGAAAACACACATAGGCAAGTATAATTGAAAACAAAAATCCTTTATTAAGAGCTCAGAACCTAACAAAGAGGTAGGCAACGCTGGAGAAACAGCAGAAATTGGCAAAGCCTTGGACCCCCAGGGCACACATAATTTATTTAACATCAAAATTGGTGGCCTGAGGAGTCCTTATCTAAGGAAGTGCAGTCTGGTCCAGAATTCCCAGAGATCCGGAAAGCAGCAGATGACATCTGTGTCCCCAGGCTGTGGTACTACAAGAGGCTACATATTTTGCCAGACCAGACTGAGCCCAGGGTCATCACTCTCTGGTCTTCCTTCCACGCTTCCTTCCACGCTGTGACTCTGGTGTTGGAGATGTGGCAGGAGGAGGAGTAGGACCTGGAGGAGGAGGAGGAGTAGGACCTCAAGGAGGAGGAGGACTATGTGTGAGGTTACAAATGTGGGTAGCACATGTTATTTGGCCCCTCAACCCCTTATTGAGCGCTTCCAAAATTAGGAACTCACACAGGAGTCATTGGCCCTCCTCCATCTGCATCATTTTGCAGGCAGTTATGCCAGCAAAGTCCTCCTCCACAGTGTGGGGGGTTCTCAGGGCCTCTGTAGCCTTCCAAAAGAGGCCTATGGCAGCCTCCTGCAGGTTACTCCTCTTCCTGCCACTTTGTCTTTGAAGGTGTAGGGGAGGGACCTGGATATCAGGCAGCCTGCTTGGCCCGGCCACCTCCTGGCTGAGACTTCCCTGTGTATGAAAAAGGGACATGGTTTTAGTTTCAAATAGGTGATGTCTGCCGTGGGGATCACCGTCTTCACAAATTCCAACAAATTATCCAGCACCGCCTTCCTCTTTGTTTGGTTCTTATATTCAGGGTGGTTTATCTGCCATAGACAAGGCAGCTCCCTGAACATATCAATGAATGTGGGCATAGATTCCTTATCTTTAAATAGATCCATTATCACTGCAAGACACAACACAAGACAAACCCTAATGTCAGCCTAAAGTCTACTAAACTTGTGCAAATACAGGCCTCAATGTATAAGCAGTATAGGCCCAATGTTAAATCTTACCTTCGCTATCACGATCGGCGCCTCCGTTACTCCTTCCTCACAGATCGTACATACTACACACGCGTGTTATGCTTTATGGACACTACGCATGCGTGAAACTCTGCCCGCCTCGGATGTTCTTTCTAGTCTATTCCCCGCCCCTTCTCATTCGGCGCAGTGGGGGAAGAGCACATGGCGGAGTCAAAGCAGGTGTCTGATATTTACACCAACGAGGAGGAGGAAAGCCCGAAGGCAGAAACGTCCAGATCCAGAAGGAGACGATTTAAGGCATCAAATATGTCCTTTGGGGAGATGTTGGAGATGGTCAAATCCTGAAGAAGGCCGACTATGACGGGAAGTATGGACCTTACCCCAACCCCAATGTCAGAAAGGCCAGGATCATGGCGAAAGTGGTCAAGAGTCTGCACCGGAATTTTTGGGGTACAACAATCGAAAGATCAGCTCAGGAAGCGGTGGAAGGACCTCAAATTAAGAGAGCACGAGCAGTACAGAAAGTTCCAGAGAGTGCTGCAAAAAAGTAAGTAGTTGTGCTGTGTTCCGATTCTTTATGTTTATTACGTTCGTGCTGCTCCATGTGCTTTTCTTAACTGTTATCCCATTTAAAATGTCAACTTTCATGTCCATGGGCACATTATTCGTTCGTATCAAACATTGTTCGTTCGGCCTAGAAAACACCATTGTTTTGGCCATATGCATTTCACCACATTTTTTAGGGCCTACTCGTCTGAAACTAATTTGGTTGTGTAGATGGGTTTGTTACTAGGATGAAATGCAAACTAGATTCTATGTAAGGAGAGGACACTCAGCAGCAGTTTTCACATTTGTACACTGGAGCACTAGTGTGGGACACAAGAACACCCTTTTTATTAGGGGGTCCCACACAGGTGCTCCAGTGTATACTATAGGGGTGTCGCCATCTGTGAAGCTTTTACAAGACAGGTAAGTATTCAAGCTTGACAAAGGCCAAGACAAATGCCACATCTTGGAACTCTGCCAAAAAAGACAATTGTACCTCACTTCCAAGCAATGTTTCATATTCCTATTTCTGCCATCAAATATCTGTGTGCTAAGTATACCTATTTTTATTGTGCATAGGGGATAAAAGACTTCGGAGGACACCCCTCATCCGAGGAGACCACAGACCCCCCACCTCTGGAAGAAGGGGAAATCCACCTAAGACCAGCAGAGCAGGAGGAGGAAGACGTGGTGGAAATTGGCACCACAACAGGTGAGTGTCTGCGACCACAGGCTCAGGTAAAAGATGGATGCTGCCATATTTATAATACATGGTGTTTTTTTGTTTCGATCTTTTTAGGTGATCGTGATGTTGTGGATCCAGATCCTTTCACCTCGGAAAGTGCCCAGATCTTGATCGGGGAGATCATGGGGTGTAATAGGGACTTGGAAAACATCGTGAAAGCCATCAATGATGTTCAGCAAAAAATGAAGAACATCATTGATGTTTTAGGGAGAGTTTAAAACCCCGCAAAATCCCTTGGGTTTTTGTTGTGCCAAAATTTTTCATATTTTTTATGTCAATTTATAGCAAAGCCAAATTTGGAAGGGGCACACAGTGTGCCAACATGTGCTATCTGCCATCACGGGAGATCAATGGATGCGTTTTGGGGGTGCAACCCCTTCCTCAATAATAAAGTAGCTGTGAGGAAGGGGTTGCACCCCCAAAACACATCCCTTGATCCCCCGTGATGGCAGCTAGCACATGTTGACATTTGGAAATTTGTGTGCATCTTCCAAATTTGGCTTTTCCTGGGGTGACTTCACCCCATCTGAATGCAATATCAAACACAGTTTGTAAATACTCATGTCTGATATTGCCTTCAAGTTCTAACAAATGTGAACTTTGTAAGTTCTAAATTTGTGTATTTCTTGTGGGTTTTACACATGCCTGTTTTATCTTAAATGGACATTTCTACTTTTTCTAATGTGACCCCAAAAATTACTAAACATTAAACATGTTGGTTTGTTTTAAAAACCTTTTGGAAATACACATGTGATTGTGCTGTTATTAAAAAGATTGTTAATCAAGATTGTGTGGATTATTGTCTCAATGCTACAACACTTTTGTGGTGCTCTAATTGGTGTATTCTGTGACAATGGGGGTTATTTCCTAAGGGAAAATACACTTTGCACTACAAGTGCAGTTTCAGTGCCGTTTCAAGTGCACTTGTAGTGCAAAGTGCCTTTGCCTTTAGTAAATAACACCCAACAGTGCTTTGTAATGTTACACAATCACGCCATTTTCAGGACTCACCACATTTCTGTCTAATACATTTTGGAAGCAAAGACTATATGCTCATCCCAAAAGAAAAACATACAAAATGGGATGCTTATGCAAAGGAAGGTATACTTGTGGTGTACAGTGAATCTCAAAAGGGATACAGCATTCTACACCAAGACATAAACAAGGTAACTATCAGTAGAAGTATAATTGTCAATGAAGCTTCAGTATGTTCAAAATGTCATGAACTAACACAAACACTTCAAACTGAGGAAAATTCCACATCGGTGTTACATGAAGATAAGCAACAAAGTTGCACAGAAATAGAAATTAATGCAAACAATCCAAAAGCTGTAAAAGAAGAAACCAGGCCACAAAAGGCTTTAATCAGGAAATCCCCCAGAAGCTATAAAGGTATCCCAGCCAAAAGTCTGTCCTATGTTGCTCATGTAGCATTAAAACCAGATCCAAGGGGGCGTGTCCGGCCGGCGTGAGAGACGGGCGCTTTCTAACTGAGCTCCCGCTCCAAGCCACCGCCGAGCGACTTACCAAGCGAAGGAGGTACCCTTCTCCATAACAAATGGCATCCCTGGATGAGGCGGCACACGGGGCAGTCCGCAAACGGGCCCACAATGTTCTGCCCCGCAGAGATTAATGGATTTTTATCCTCCTAAGAGTGGCCGGGTGTACCAAGATGGTGCTGGGGCCGGTGCTCACACACAGCAAGCTGAAGAGGGAGAGATCTCCTCAGATTCCATCAGCGAGCCGACCTCCGAATGTACAGCCATTCACTGTATATATACAGGGGAAACTGATCTCTATCCCCCTGACATTCCAACCACACGTAGCCCTACTAAATTTAAAAAGGCTAAAGGAGCTGGGCAGGAAGAGGAATCTGACATGGAAGAAAGCGCTGCAGTGCATTCCGCCCGGACTCCTCTTGAACACCTCCCTTCATCTTCCCAGCCTGTGACAATGACAAACATGAAGGATATGCTGATCTCTCTGAGGGACTCCCTACACATTGATATGATAAATATGCTGAAACCTATTAATGCCTCTGTACATGATTTGCAACAACGAATGTCTCATACTGAACACAAAATGGAGGATGCATTCTCTGCACACAATAACCTTGTAGATGCCTATAAAGAACAACAAAATGATATACAGAAAATGGTGGCAAAACTGGCAGATATGGAAGACTGCTCATGCAGGAATAATATTAAATTCAGCAGAATCCCAGAATCCATTTCTACCACTGATCTTCAAGGTTTTATACACCAAATGCTACGCACCTGATAATAGACAGAGAGCATAGATTGCCCAAACCAACTTTCTTTCCAGATACAGTACCATGGGATGTACTGGCTAGAATTAATTACTACCATATAAAAGAAGAAGCCATGCGCGCTATACGGAAAAAACCCACAATTAAGCGGGCAATTTGCGGGCATAGCCCTATACACAGACTTATCACAAGCTACTATACAGCATAGAAAAATGCTCCTTACCATCACAAAGGCCCTAAGAAACCACAATATCACCTATAGATGGACCCCATCGAAACTAACGGTTACACACCTGGATAAAACAATCAACATATTCTCGCTGGAAGCCAGCCTCAAATTTCTGAAAGAATGGAGGATTCTACCAGCTGACAAATCGGAGGAAAACAGACGTGAACCATCTAAACTTCAAAAAGAATGGTCATAACTCCTTTCTTAGAGCTCAGGTAATCTTTAGTTACCCAAGAACAAACTTCCTATAGCCAGATTTCACGCAGTCCTTACTGGTTCTGGAATCCTGGGCAGGCTACGGGCTCCTTTTTATGTTTTTTATGTTTTTACTGTTCTGTTTTTTTTTAATGTCCTCACCTGCTACATTCAATTGCCTGAAATTATCGAATACTGCCCAGCCTATTTCACATGTTACTGGTTGAAAGACACAGCGTTAACATTTAACCCATGCTACATATCAAAGAATATACCTCTCTTCAACAGTAGATGGCAGCATTTCCTCTTTACAACACCAACCTCTGATAAATGTAATTCTGATGCTCCACAAAAAAATTCTGTGAAAGAAACTTTTCTTCTCCCTTATAAGTTCCTACAGAATAACTCTAAAGCCAGCATCCTGAAACACAATGACAATTAAGTTGGTTTCTCTTAACACTAAGGGGTTGAACAGCCTTTTTAAGCATAAGCTCATGTGGTCAGAAGCCCAAAGACTGAAAGGAGATGTTCTTTGTATACAGGAAACACAATTTTTGGATACCAAAATGTTCCCATAGACAGTATCCAACATTTATTTTGCAAATGCGGACTCAAAATGCAATGGCGTTCTCATAGCAATGAAAAATTCTGTCGCATTTTCTTTGCAGGAGGTTATCAGAGACCCTAAGGGAAGGTATATTATTTTAATCTGTACCATAAATGATGTTATGTATACAATTGTGTCGGTGTATGCCCCTAACCAGGGACAAATAACCTTTTTGAGGAGTCTTCTTAAAAAGGTAAAATCCCTATGCAAGGGAAATCTCCTCATACTAGGGGACTTCAACTCAGTGGTAGACCCCAAACTAGATTGTTCTCCCCCTAAACTGCATCATAAATCAATGCTGTACTCCACTATACACAACAAATCTTTGTACGATGTATGGAGATGTCATCACCTGGATGAAAAAGATTTCACCTTTTTCTCCAACTCTCACAGATCATATTCTAGAATAGACCTAATACTTACAGACTTGCCCTCCCTATACAAAGCAAAACTAACCACCATTGATACCATTACCTGGTCAGACCATGCCCCCATAACACTAGAATTGGAAGAACAAAATAATGTGACCCCCATAATTTTAAGGCGTAATAATACACGTATTTTTAATCATAAAAAGTTAATAAACAATTAGAAGAATTTTTTAAGTTCAGTACTACAAATGAGACCCCAGCTTTCACTATCTGGTGTGCCCATAAAGCCTATATCAGGGGCTTACTGTTGCAAATAGCATCTAGGGAAAAGAGACAAAGGATTCAGGTAACTAAGTCCCTCAACTAAAATTCACCAACTAGAAACGCAGAATAAAAAAGACATGACCCAGACTCTAATAGAGGAATTAAAAAGTTGTAGATTAGAACTTAAATAACTTCTCATGTATGGTTATGAAAAAGGCCTTAAACACCTAAAAGCTTCATACTACTCCTCTGGGAATAAGGCAGGGAAGGTATTAGCCCAACAAATCAAAACAAAACAAACAAAAACTAGAGTAGCCTAAATAACAGACCCTAAGACAGGAACTAAGTTATCTCACCCTAAAGACATAGCAAATACTTTTTTTTTATCATTAAGATTTTTATTAGTTTTTATCAACAGTACAGAAAAAAAGACAAGAAAGTAAAAAACAAAAAATATATAAAGTAACAGTAAGCACACATGTTCGTACACACCATTTTCATTTGGATTTATCAAAGTACACTTATCAGGTATTTATGAACTCTTGTATTTGGCTGTCCATATACTCCAGATTTTATCTAATTTTTCACATTTTAGAGAGTTGATGGCTAGTAAGCGTTCAAAGGTGTAGTGTTGTTGGACTAATCTGGTTACATCAGTAATGTTTGCAGTGGGGGTATTTTTCCAGGTGCAAAGTACTAGGGAGCATGCAACTAAGAGGATATATGATACAATTGACCTCATCTCATATGGAAATGTTTCTATTCCTATGTGGAGTATTGCTAGTGCGGGATTAGGGGTTGTAATTATGCCAGTGATTGAGGATATCAACTGGAATACTTGGTTCCAGAAGCTAGTTAAGCATGGGCATTCCCAGAACATATGTAAGAGGTGGCCCCGGAGGCCACAATTCCGCCAACATAGAGGTGAAGTGTTTGGGAAGAATTTTGTCAGTCTGCAGGGGCTGTATTGCCATCTGTTTGTCACCCTAGGCACCATTTCCCAATGGCTTACACAATGGGATGATTATTGGATTGTTCAGAATGCTTTCTGCCACTGGTCGTCTGAGATTGTGATATCTAAGTCTGTTTCCAATTTCCTCATGTTCGTATTTTTCCTGAAAGCTCTTTTGTCCTGTAGGAAGTTATAAAATACTGATATACCCTTACATTTTGGCTTTTCTAGTGTGAGATATTGCCAGGCTGTGGGTGGTATCTTAATTGTCAGAATGGGATTGGCTTTTAGGAAGTGTGTAATCCTGATGCATGTGAAGAGCATGTGGTTTGGTAGTTTATATGTTGTCATTATGTCTTCAAACAGTAGAGGTTTGGCATTTGTGATTAGGTCCTGTACAAACCGGATCCCGTGCGTTGGGAATAATTTCAATGATAACATTGTTATTTTTGCCTCCAGTAGGCTTAAGGGAAATTGGTAATTTTTTATAGGACATTTTTGGTGGTTTTGGTTGAGGAGAAATCCCCATGCTTGTAGAGACGCCTTAATAGTAGGATGAATATTTCTAGTGCCCCATGGAATCCAGATGTCACCCATTAGGAGAACTGTGAGGTCTGATGTCGGAGCTAAGGCCCTTTCAATTTCAACCCAGAGTGGGGTATTAGTGTTTGTAAGCCAGCATTTGACTTGGTCTAGTCTAGTTGCCCACATGTAATTGTGGATTTCCACTAGCCCTGCTCCTCCAACTTGTTTTTGTGGAATCAGGTTATTTGGTAAGCATCTTGCCTTCTTTCAACCCCATATGAATTTCCACATTAAAGTGGACATGGACTTGAGAAAGTGTGGTGGGAAGGGGATTGGAAGTGATCTAAATATGTATAATATTTGCGGTAAGATTGACATCTTAAATTACGCTAGTCTGCCCATCCAGGTTAGCTCCTTTCTTGCTAAGTTATTAGTCTGAGTTTCCAGTTTCATCAATAGGAGTTTTTAGGTTGGAGTTGGCTAATGCTTTGATGGAGCTAGTTAAGGTTATACCCAGGTACAGTATACCTCTATCACTCCAGCTATTGGGGAAAGATTTTTGCAGTTTATCACTGGTAGTCTGTGACACTCCCAGGTCAAAGATTAGGGATTTGGTGAAATTTACTTTATAATATGATACCGCTGCATATTTTTTCAGCAGCTCGGGAGCTGGTGGGAGTGATATAAGTGGGTTTGTTAGGAGTAGGATGACATCATCTGCAAATAGGTTGATGACGTGAGAGTTAGATCCAAACTTGAAGCCAGAGATGTTGGCATGCATTCTAATGGCCTCCGCCAGGGGCTCTATCATAAGTTAAAAGATTGTCAGGGACAACGGACATCCTTGGCGGGTTCCATTAGTTATGCAGAAGGGGGTGGATAGCATACCTGTTGAGTATTCCTGTGCAGATGGACAGGAGTATAAGGCTAGGACTGCATGTAAAATATGGCCGCAAAGGCCGAACTTAGATAGCACCTCTGACATGTACGTCCAATGTACTCTATCAAATGCCTTCTCTGCATCTATAGAGAGCAGCAGAGAAGGCGTTTTGGTTAGTTCCACATGGTGTATTATATTTATGATTCTCCTGGTAGTGTCTGAGCTCTGTCTCCCCTTCACAAAGCCCCTTTGGTCGCATTTTATTAGAGAGGGTATGAAATCTGCTAGTCTTTTGGCTAGGATTTTAGCATACACTTTAATATCGGTACTTAATAGCAATATAGGCCTAAAGTTGCTCGGTGTTGTTGGTTTTTTCCGGGTTTGGGTAGTGTAAGTATGTATGCTTTCAGCATCTCTGGTGGGATTGTTGCCTCATTTGTGGCCTTTGTGAAGACCACTTGCATATGTGGTGCGAGTGTGTTGCCGAAGCGTTTGAAATATTCGTTAGAAAATCCGTCTGGTTCGGGTGATTTGCCATTCGGTAAAGTGGCAATGGTTGATTCAATAACATGGTTGTGAATGGGGAGTTCAGTGTTTGTGTTTGATCTTCTGATAGAGATGGAAGATGTAGTTCCTGTAATGCCCCATACACACGGTCGGACATTGATCTTACATTCCGACAACAAAATCCTAGGATTTTTTCCGATGGATGTTGGCTCAAACTTGTCTTGCGTACACACGGTCACACAAAGTTGTCGGAAAAACTGATCGTTCTGAACACAGTGACGTAAAACACGTATGTTGGGACTATAAATGGGGCAGTAGCCAATAGCTTTCATCTCTTTATTTATTCTGAGCATGCGTGGCACTTTGTGCATTGGATTTGTGTACACACGATCGGAAATTCTGACAACGGATTTTGTTGTCGGAACATTTTATAGCCTGCTCTCAAACTTTGTGTGTCGGAAAATCCAATGGAAAATGTGTGATGGAGCTTACACATGGTCGGAATTTCCAACAACATGGTACTATCACATATTTTCCGTTGGAAAATCTGACTGTGTGTACGGGGCATTAGAAGTTTTGTATGTTTGCAGGTTGTTGGTTGGATGGTTGACGGGTCCCTGTTGAGGTTATACAAATCGCTGTAGTAGGCAGCAAATTGGTTAGTAATATCTTGTGGATTTATGATTTTGTGTTTGAGAGTAGGATGTATTAGGTGTGCAATTCTAGTCTTAGGGTGGGCTGCTTTAATTCTATTGGCCAAATATTTGACTGCTCTATTGGTGTTGGCATAAGAGTTCAGGCGTAGGTGTCTAAGGTGTACGTTGCATTGCTGAGCTAAAAGCTCTTTTTTATTTCTCTCTTAGTTTTGAGAGCTTCTGGACCAGTGACGCGTTTGGTGAGGTTTTGTTTTGTGTTTCTAAGGTGTGGATGTCAGCGAGTGTAGAGTTGAGTTCTGAGGTATATCACCTTTTTTCCCTGGCCCCCATTTGGATTAGTATGCCCTTCATGTATGCCTTATGCTGTGTACACATGAGCGGATTTTTCAGCGGACTAGGTCCGACAGTCTTTCCGACGGACTTTGCAGTGTAGGTCCGTCTGACTTACAAATGGATGGACACACATGATCACTCCAAAATTCCACTGGTTTTGAACGCGGTGATGTACAGCACATACGACGGGACTAGAAAAAGGAAGTTCAAGCCCCAGTACGACACCCTTTGAGCTCCTTCTGCTAATCTTGTGTTTATCTCGTGTTAGTAGAAGTTTGGTTAGAGACGATTCGTGCTTTTCAGACTTCAGCTTATTTTGATCGATTTCTGCGGTTCAGTTTGTGCTTGTGGGGTTTGTATCTTTTTTTCAGTGCGTGCTGGTCAGTTTGTTACCTGTATATCAGGCCGTACTGGTCCGCTCATTCCTGTTCTTCAGGTCGCTCTTCACAGGCCTTGCTGTTCTTCAGTGCATTCGTTTAAGTTTGTTTGTTTGACCAGCTGACCGTTTTGAAGCCATGGTGCGTGGACGTTCTGGTTCTTGAGTTTGTGCTGTGTGTGGGCTTGGTGTTGGGGTTAATACTTTGACCCAAGTCCAGTCCATGAACAGGGCAAGGAGGAGTTCATGGACAAAGAATTGGCTGCGCCAGCGTGACCAATTCTCGCACATGCCTTTGCTTCGTGAAATCCGTGAGAATAATCCTGAGGATTTCAGGAATTATCTCAGGATGACGGACCCCATTTTTCAACGTCTGCTGGCTTTGCTGACCCCTATATCAGCAGGCAGGATACCTGCATGCGGCAAGCCATCACTGCGGAGCAGAGGCTAGTTTCCGCGTTGCGTTACTTGGCGACTGGGAGAAGCCTTCAGGACCTTAAGTTCTAGACAGGCATCTCCCCCCAGGCTCTGGGGATCATTATCCCAGAGACCTGTTCTGCCATTATTCAGGTCCTGCAGAAGGACTATATTAAGGTAAGTTTTAGCCTTTAACATTACATTATATGTATTTAATGTTTGCTAATGTATTGTAATAATTTCATCATTACCTAATTACCATGATTGGAATACGCTGTGAATGTCCCCTTTATCTTCACGCATGCATGTTTTTATTTTAGAAACTTCATTTTTGGCCTACATGCATATTTGCCTTCACTAACCTCCCCAGCATGCAATCCTGGGCCCATATATACCTATAGCCTAGTCCCTTTAACAATGTATATTGTCAGCTCCATTGTACTGCTTTCCCCGAACCACCCCCTCAAATGTCTCCAAATGTAATGTGTGGTCTTCAACTAATTTAGAACCCTCCCCCACCCCCTCAAATGTCTCCAAACATAATGTGTGGTCTTAAACTAATTTAGAACCCTCCCCTACCCCCTCAAATGTCTCTAAATGTAATGTGTGGACTTAAACTAATTTAGAACCCTCCCCCACCCCCATACAATTTGATCAATGGGCCATCAGAGGGGGTGAGGAATCTTATAAGTGGGCCTTATATTTTATTTTTTTAAATACTACTTCTAAAAAATGTTATACTGCTGTTATGCAAGAATGTTTTTGTGTAATCTGCTTGCAAAGTTATGTTTAAAAGTACTTACAATTTTTTTTTCTTATTTGACTCCACAGTTTCTTTCCACGCCACAGGAATGGCAGACTGTGGCCTCCCAGTTCGCTGACCGTTGGGACTTTCCCAACTGTGTAGGGGCGATCGATGGGAAGCATGTTCGCATTGTGCCACCACCCCATTCAGGGTCTTACTACTTCAAATAAAAGGGGTTTAATAGTGTAGTATTGATGGCGGTGGTATCGACACAATATGATTTTTTGTACGTGGACGTGGGAAAGAACGGCCGGATGTCGGATGGAGGAGTCTTCACCCAGACCGAGTTCTGCCAGCATCTCCAGACTGGTGGCCTGGGATTGCCACCTAATGCAGTGAACGTTGAGGGACTCCCCTCTGTATTCATCGCAGATGAAGCCTTTGGTCTGGGCTAGCACCTGAAGAGGTCATTCCCCCAAAGGACCCTCACCCCGGAGAGGAGGGTATTTAACTACCGGCTGGCCAAAGCGAGAAGAGTTGTAGAGAAAGCCTTCGGATTATGGCCAGCCGGTTCCATTTGTATCTCTCAGCCATCAATATGGCGGACTATAAAATCAATCATCTAATCATCTAATCATGTGCTGTTGCATACTCCATAATTTTTTAAGAAAACATTTTCAAACATATCTTACCTCAGTTGGGCCTGAGGCCAGACTTAGTGCAGAACCTGTACTCACAGGCCTGGATACTGGCGGTACTGGCTTGGCCCCCCACACCGCCCGTCAAGTGCAGGACAGATATGTTAATTATTTTAATGGTAGGAGGGCCATTGCAATACCAGAACATATTTAACCTTTCAAATAATAAAAAAAATCTATTTATGATAAAATCTTGAGTTTTTATTATTGTTTGCTTTTCTTTTTGACTGTGCCAAGTGCATTTGCCTTTAGTAAATAAGGCCCTTTGTCATTGTAAACATAAAATGAATTCCAAAACTGGTATTGAGTATTGAAAGAAGAAGCCACACACATTGTTGTCGTTTAAAATTTTTACTGTGTGCACATTCAAACATGTGTGTTTTTTTAAAACATCCTTCAATGTATTTTTTTTTTGGTTTTATATTTTTTACTCAACATAAAATTGTTTCTTTTTTTTCTTTTTTTGGGGAACTATATTCTTGTACATTTTTTTTGTATTTTATGCATTGTTTTTTTAATTTGTATTTTAAAACAGGGTTTTTTCACAAAAAAAAATTCCCAACTCTGGAACTTACAAAGTTCAACATGTAAAAGTTGCAGGTGATGTCACCCATGTAATAGCCAAATTTTGAAGATGCACACAAATTGGGAGTCCAAATGGGTAATGTCAGCATGTGCTATCTCCCATCATGGGGGATCATTTTACGTGTTTTGTGGGTGCAATCCCTTCCTCTCACCCACTAGCATTATGAGGAAGGGAAGGAACACAAAACGCGTACATGGAGATCCCATGGTGGCAGATAGCACATGTTGACACACCGTGTGCATCTTCAAAATTTGGCTTTTAAAATTTAACAACTACAAAAAAAGAACAATGTTCTCATTTAAAAAGGAAATTAAGAACATGATCGATGTTTTAGGGAAAAGGGGATTCGATTCTCCCCAAAACATCGATCATGTTCTTCCTTTCCAGTTGCATGCTGTCCAGCCGATTTCTCATGCTGTCTAGCTGATTGCGCATTTCATCAATGTGGCCATTCCAGACCATGATCTGCCCAATTAGCCTTTGGGCGCTGTCGGTGCTAAATGTGTCCGCCGCTTGGCCTTCCACAACCAGAAAAAATATGTATTTAGAAATATGCAGACATAAATAGATTACCTTAAGCTGGGGTGTCAGACACTCACCTGGTGGGATGCAGATCTCATCCACTTCCTCCACCTCTCCTTCCTCCAGATCCTCGTGTGGGCTTGGGCTAATGACTCTATCAGGCTGGTTAGGTTGGGCGGTCCTGGGATCCTCTGACTGTTGTCTGAGTCTTTTCTCCCCTATGAGAATGAAACCAAAGGTATACTTAGCACACTGATAGGAATATGAAACATTGCTTTGAAGTGGTGTACAATTGTCTGTTTGTGAAAAAGATCAAAGTTGAAGACATGATTCAAATTCCCTTTTAACCAAACTACAATACTTACCTTTTTTGGCCAAGTTTCACAGATGGAGACACCTAAAGTATATCCTGGAGCCCCTGTGTGGATTATCCTAAAAAATGTTCTCTGGTGTCCCACAGTACACTAGTGCTCCTGAGTCCAGATGTGGAAGCATTGTCAAAGCATTCTGTCAAAGCCATGTCAAAGCATTCTAGTTTCAAAAACATCCACACAACAATATCCTAAACTTCTTTTAATAAGACAAATTATCAAGAACAAAATGTAAGTAGAACCCTGTACCATTGTATTTCTTGGCAAATGAACGACATTTAGTTAGAATCATATGTATTTTCCAAAGTACGGTATTTACGAACGATCGCATACAGTACAACAGTATAAACGAAAAGCATATGGATCAGCATGCAAGTTAAGTATCTTAATAAGAACACACGACAAGTACTTACTTTTTTTAAGCCCCTTCTTGATTCTGCGATACTGATCTGGCTCCCTCATTTTTAGGTCGGACCAGCGCTTTCTCAATTGGTCTTTAGCCCGTCGTACCCCAAATTGCTGCTCCAGAGTGGTGACAACTGAGGACATTATTTTGTGCTTCCGCAAATTGGGTCGGGTGTACAGACCATTTTTGCCATCATAGTCCTCCCTCCTCAAGATGTCCACCATCTCCACCATATCTTCAAAGGCCATGTTGGTGGCCTTAAATCTCCTCCTGGATCTGGATGTTTGGGGCTCTGGGATTTCCTCCGCGCTAGTTCCTGATAATGTCTCCGCCATCTTTATCTATATACACCCACTGCACAATGAAGAGAGAAGGGGCGGGGAAAATTTGTCATACAGAACATCAGGGGCGGGCGACGCGGGCGATGCAGGTGGAGCATGACACATGCGCAGTGTATATAAAGCTAGTGCGCTGGCCTACGTATGCCCGAACGGAAGTAGCGAATGTCATAAACAAAGGTAAGATTTAAACGTGTGTGTGTTCTGTGTGTGTGTGTTATGTGTGTGACCTATATCGGGATAAAGATAATAATTGAGTTTGGACTGACATTACTGTTTTTCTCTTGTGTATTGTCTTTCAGAAAAAATGAATCCCTTTAAGGAGGAGGATTTTTTGAGTCATTTTATTGACCTATATCAAGCTAACCGAAACCTGTGGGAGGTCAAGCACACCTTGTATTTCAATAAGCAAGCAAGGCAGGCAACACTGGGGATACTTCTGGAGTTTGTAAAGACTCGAGTCCCCCAGGCAGACATTAGGTTAGTGGACAATAAAATCTTGTGGAATATGTACAGGCGGGAGCACAAGAAGATACAGGAGTCCCTCAAATCAGGAGCAGCAGCAGATAAGGTTTATGTCCCCAAGCTGTGGTACTACCCAAAACTGCGTTTTCTTGATGACCAGACAGAAGCAAGGCAATCGCTTTCGACCCTTCCCTCCACCCTTCCCTCCACTCCAGCTGAGGTGTCCCAGGAAGAACCGGGCCCTTTCATCCTTGAAGAAGTGGATGCACCCAGCGGGAGCCAGGTATACTTTTTTTTGGAGTTATTGATTGTCAGAATATTAATGATGTAAACTAAAATGTTTGAATTGCTTACAAATATAAAAAAATATATTATGTATACATATCACTAGACAGTAGTGGCCAAAAAAGTTGTTCAAATATTGGTGAACAGCTAGAAAAATGGTGGGGTCAAAATGATAGCCTTTTCTATTTGTTTAAAATTCAATCTGCAAGTCATGAGCTGAAAATTGTGTGTGATTGATGAAGCAAATAATACAACTACGTCCCTTTTTTTTTACACAGTATGAGCTCAGCCTGGAGGAGCCCGTGCCCAGTGGTATAGAGAGACACAAAAGGAAGGGGGACACCTTAAATTCATCCAAATTAGGTTAATGGTATAGCCAAGGTTATATTAACGGCCTAGAGTTGCCTACCTTGATTATTATACCCTTAATACCACAGATACCATTTGTTGATTGGATCGACAATGCTTTGTCAGCAATCAAAAAAATGGTTGTTCAAGGGACCACATTGCATATACAAAAGAAAGGGAGGAGGAGAAAGGCCTCCAAAAGACAGTCCACTCGAGAACAAGCGAGTGTTTAACCTAAATATCTTTATTAATTGTCCCAATTAAGACAGTACATCTATCCAAAAACCATAAGTTAAAAATAGGACAGAAGTCCTATATTGCATAGGTGGCCACCAAATCATTCCACATACACCAATCACTCATACACTTGCATGCATATATAACATTATGTAGGAGACCCGGGTCTAATCTGGAGATCATAAAGTTCCTAAGTAAGGTTATAGATGAATTAATATTAAGCCTTCGGTCCTCACTAAGTAAAGTGCAAGTGCTGGTGATTGAGGAATATCCGTCCGGATATGGATAATGGAGAAACAACTTCAGATTCAATTGCAAGAGCAAAGCAATGTAATGGGATGTCCCAGTATTACCAGCTGTATAGCGACAGTCAGAGGGCAAGTTTACATCTTAAACAAGGAAACAGACGGTGGATAGCAGTAGACAATGTGCCTCCTATATGTTGCCTCCTATATGTTGGAGTACTACATAGCTCACCGTTTGACGTCTTCAACAGATGAATTACGAAGACCAGAGAGGATGGTAGTAGCCGCGCTGATTTGGTGTGGGGGAGCGTTCATGCGGTGTGTTCATCTGTTACTGACATGAGCTGTCGTTTCCGGATCTTCCCCGAGGGGATGCATGGTGTATCACAGAGTTCAAATGTTCTGCGCTTGGTCTGTCAGATAATTGGAAGAAGCGCTTAGCCTCAGTATCCACCGCAAGGCTCAACCCAGTGTCTCAGAGTCAGTCAGGACATTCCCATATGATCAAAGTTGATTCCTCATCTATATGTGGAGGTCCATGTCCCACCGGTGCATAGGTTAGACGCTCGTGCCCAGTGGTAGAGAGGAGGAGGCCGTGCCCAGTGGTAGAGAGGAGGAGGCTGTGTCCAGTGGCAGGCAGGAGGTGGCTGGGCCCAGTAGGAGCCTCACAGAATGCCAGGTGCCTCCCCTCCGCCTTCCCACCAATAGGCCTAGAAAGATGACCAGAACAGAGGAGCAATCACTTGCCCTCATTTGGAAAGCCACCCAAATCCTCAGTAACCCCCCAATGCTGAAGAGGCCTATGGTACATATTTGGCCACCAGGTTGATGGAACTGGAGAAGGACCAATGCCTCCTCTGTGAGGGGCTTTTGTCAGAGGCCCTTCAGAAGGGGTTGAGGGGCCAGCTTACTAAAACCAGCAATATTTATGATGATGCCCCTACTCCTCCTCCTGCCACAAGTACACCACCAGAGGCACAGCCTACAAGGAAGGCTGCAGAGAAGTGTGGAGGAAAGGCTGCAGGGCAGCATGGAGGGAAGGCTCTACGGAAGAGTCAAAAGTGATTGCTTGGCTTCAGTCTGGTCTGACAGAAGACGCAGATTGTGCTCCCTGTTATATGAACTCCGCAAGATCCCAATTTTGTTTTCCAGTGACTTGATGTGTGCCCTGGGGGACAAAAGGCTTCACAAATTCCAAAAGTGTCAACAGTGTTGCCTTCCTGTTTATTTTGTTAACCAGAATAAATGGCTATTTTCTTTACAAAAATTAATTTACTATGTGTTTTTATTCAAAAAGGACAGTTTGTTTGTGAGTAGGCAGGTACATGTCTAAAAGACTATGGGGGTTATTGACAAAAGGCAAATTCATTTCGCAATACAAGTGCAAACTACAAGTGCAAAGTGCACTTGAAATTGCACTGCAGATGCACTTGTTGGAAGTGCAGTTGCTGTAAATCTGAGGGGAAGATCTAAAATGAGGGGAAGCTCTGCTCATTTTATCATCCAATCATGTGCAAGCTAAAATGCTTTTTTTTTGTTTCCTTGCATGTGCCCCTAGGATCCACAGTGACTGCACTTCCAAGTGCTGTTTCAGTGCAATTTCAAGTGCACTTTGCACTTGTAGTGCTAAAGGAATTTGCTTTTTGTAAATAACCCCCCTATGTCAAATTAAAAAGGGACACCAACCTCATTAAGGTTCATAAAAAATACAAGATAATAATATTATTGTGGTAACTTGAAAATCCAAAAAAAAATAAAAAATGGAAATCACTAGAATTGTTGTTCATTTTTACCAAATTGGAAAATATATATTGTTGAAATATAAAATTCTAAAAGATGAGTCTAAAAAAAATTGTAAACATTATTTATGGAGATCTGGCTTTTAAAAACTAGAATATGAGTCATGACATGAGGATAAATAATGAAGAAAGAAGTTTGTGAGAACTCTGTGTGAATATAAGCAGCAAAACAACTTCATTCTTCTAACATTATAAAGAAAAAAAGAATGCGCTGTATTAAAAGATCACAGAATTAGCAATGTGAGGAATGTGCTAGCTTCAATACGAAGGCTAGTTTCACCAGACCGAGCGCTTCCGTCTTGTACTTGCTTAAGAGCATGCGTCATTTTTGGTCCGTCGGACTAGCACACAGACGAATGGTTTGCACGCTAGAAAGCCAAGTCCGTCACACAGATTTGAAACATATTTTATTTCTAGGTCCGTCGGACTTTTGGGAAAAAAAGTCCGCTGGAGCCCACACAGTCCGCCGGACCAAGTCTGCCAGAAAGTCCGCTTGTGTGTACGCGCCATTATGGGCATTCCAGAGTAGGAATGGGTTTTCTACAGAGTTTTCATTATTCTGAAAGAATGTTTGGAGATGTTGAGGAATCTCTTTGGAAATTCAGGGTTCTTGTAATAACCGTACATTACTGCGCCAGATAGGTGGGGAAGAGGAGACACCCTGTTCAACAATAGACATTGTAATAGCAGCGTAGTCAGATCACGCAATGTCGTGGATCCTCGTGGATGCCATTTGTTGTAGTGTTCACTTGTCGGTCAAGAACAAGTCAATGCGCGAGTATGAGCAGTGTTTATGGGAAAAAAGGTATAGTCCTTTTCATTCGCATGTAGACATCTCCATGTGTCGAATAGCTCTGTGTTGTGGAGAACTTTGCTCAAGCAGGTGGTGTTGTTATTGCTGCGGGCGGTTGTATCCATCTTTGGATCTACAATTAGATTGAAATCACCACATAAGATGAGACTGTCATATTGTTGAGATCGGATCTTTTTGAACAATCTGCTTAGGAATCAGATTTGATGCGTACACTGTCACTATTGTGTACGGTTTTGAGTTGATGTCTCCTTTTAGGATAATGTAGCGGCCGCTCTCGGCTATGGTGGTTTCTTTGTGTTAAAGGATAAAGTTTTCCTCATATGGGTACTCTCTGTGTGAGCATTTCGGGTGCTTGTTCATTTGGAAGTGCATTTCTTGCACACACAGACTATCAGCTCTGTGTTTCTGGGCCTCAGACCACATAGAGAGTCTTTTTGAGGAGTGATTCAGACCTCTGGCATTGATGGAAAGGCATGTAACGGTCATTGTAGTGATTTAGGGTGTTATGAGTAGCATTGTAGAGTGAGTACTGAGTGGGAGCTGTTGTCACTTCATTTCTGTGTGCTTCAAACATGGTGCATAAAGAACAATGCTGTTTTTCAGCATGCCCGGGTTAATCAGCGGGGCTCTGCGGTCTGAGGGAGGCTTGTTTGGCCGTGGATGGAGTTTGGATGATGTCGCATTCTCTCCGGCGGCCGAGCTGAGCTTTCAGCTCACGCGTCCATCTTGGAGCTCAGTCGCCACGTCCCCATAGCAAATACTTTTAAAGAGTACTATAGTACCCTTTATAATCTTAAGACAGACTCGAATTCCTCCCAACCATCTACTGAAGGTATTTCAAAATTTCTAGAGAAGGTTAAACTTCCGACTCTTGACCATGATAGGTTGGAACGTCTTAATACAAAGATATCAGTAGTAGAAGTTGAGAAAGTCCTTAAATCTATGGCGCTGAACAAATCCCCAGGTCCAGACGGACTATCAGCGGAGTACTACCAAAACTTCTCTTATGGTCTAGTTCCACATTTAGTGGAAATATTGAATACAGCAGCATCCTCTGGCTCATTACCGGCAGAAATGCTTAAAGCCCTTGTAGTCACACTGCCCAAACCAGGGAAAGACCCCACCACACCACAAGACTTTAGGCCAATATCTCTCCTTAACATGGACAGTAAAGTTTATGCATTAAAGTTTATGCAAAGGTCATTGCTAATAGAATGGCTGAAATAACCCTGTCCCTAATAGCCCCTGATCAGGTAGGGTTTGTAAAAGGTCGTCAAGCTCCTGATGGCACTCGCAGGATTCTTAACCTGCTCCGCCTACCATATAACAGCAAACTGCCAACGGCCTTTATAGCCTTAGACGCTGAAAAGGCATTTGATAGAGTGCATTGGGGATATTTACAAGCTACTCTTAAAAAATGTGGTTTCACAGGTTTTTTACTATCAGCCATCTTAGCGCTATTAGGGATGAGCCAAACACACCCCTGTTCAGTTCGCACTAGAACAAGCGAACAGGGAAAAAGTTCATTCGAACACGCGAACACCGTTAAAGTCTATGGGACACGAACATGAATAATCAAAAGTGCTAATTTTAAAGGCTTATATGCAAGTTATTGTCATAAAAAGTGTTTGGGGACCTGGGTCCTGCCCCAGGGGACATGGATCAATGCAAAAAAAACTTTTAAAAACGGACGTTTTTTCAGGAGCAGTGATTTTAATAATGCTTAAAGTCAAACAATAAAATTGTAATATCCCTTTAAATTTCGTAGCTGGGGGGTGTCTATAGTATGCCTGTTAAGGGGCGCATGTTTCCCGTGTTTAGAACAGTCTGACAGCAAAATGACATTTCAAAGGAAAAAAGCCATTTAAAACTACCCGCGGCTATTGCATTGCCGGTCCGACAATACACATAAAAGTTAATTGATAAAAACGGCATGGGAATTCCCCACAGGGGAACCCCGAACCAAAATTTAAAAAAAAAATGACGTGGGGGTCCCCCTAAATTCCATACCAGACCCTTCAGGTCTGGTATGGATTTTAAGGGGAACCCCGTGCAAAAAAAAAAACGGCGTGGGGTCCCCCAAATAATCCTTACCAGACCCTTATCCGAGTACGTAACCTGGCAGGCCGCAGGAAAAGAGGGGGGACGAGAGAGCGCCCCCCTCCTGAACCGTACCAGGCCACATGCCCTCAACATTGGGAGGGTGCTTTGGGGGGCCCCCGAAAATGCCTTTTCCCCATGTTGATGAGGACAAGGGCCTCATCCCCACAACCCTGGCCGGTGGTTGTGGGGGTCTGCGGGTGGGGGGCTTATCGGAATCTGGAAGCCCCCTTTAACAAGGGGACCCCCAGATCCCGCCCCCCCTGTGTGAAATGGTAAGGGGTACAAAAGTACCTCTACCATTTCACTAAAAAACTGTCAAAAATGTTAAAAATGACAAGAGACAGTTTTTGACAATTCCTTTATTTAAATGCTTCTTCTTTCTTCTTTCTTCTATCTTCCTTCATCTTCTTCTTCTTCTTCTGGTTCTTCTGGCTCTTCTGGTTCTTCCTCCGGCGTTCTCGTCCAGCATCTCCTCAGCAGCGTCTTCTATCTTCTTCTCCTTAGGCCGCTCCGCACCCATGGCATGGGGGAAGGCTCCCGCTCTTCTCTTCATCTTCTTCATCTTCTTCTCTGCTTCATCTTCTTCTCTTCTTCATTTTCTTCTCCGGGCCACTCCGCATCCATGCTGGGATGGAGGGAGGCTCCCGCTGTGTGATGGCGTCTCCTCGTCTGACGGTTCTTAAATAACGGGGGGCAGGGCCACCCGGTGACCCCGCCTCCCTCTGATGCACGGTGACTTGACGGGACTTCCCTGTGATGTCACGGGGAATGCCACAGGGAAATCCCGTCATGTCCCGTGCGTCAGAGGGGGGCGGGGTCACCGGGTGGCCCCGCCCCCCGTTATTTAAGAACCGTCAGACAAGGAGATGCCGTCACACAGCGGGAGCCTCCCTATATGCCAGCATGGATGCGGAGCGGCCCGGAGAAGAAGATGAAGAAGAGAAGAAGAGAAGAAAAGAAGATGAAGAAGAAGATGAAGAAGAGAAGAGCGGGAGCCTCCCCCCATGCCATGGGGGGAGGCTCGAGGAGAAGAAGGTAGAAGACACCGCGGAGGAGATGCTGGACGAGAATGCCGGAGGAAGAACCAGAAGAGCCAAAAGAACCAGAAGAAGAAGAAGAAGAAGATGAAGGAAGATAGAAGAAAGAAGAAAGAAGAAGCATTTAAATAAAGGAATTGTCAAAAACTGTCTCTTGTCATTTTTAACATTTTTGACAGTTTTTTAGTGAAATGGTAGGGGTACTTTTGTACCCCCTTACCATTTCACACAGGAGGGGGCCTGGATCTGGGGGTCCCCTTGTTAAAGGGGGCTTCCAGATTCAGATATGCCCCCCGCCTGCAGACCCCCACAACCACCGGCCAGGGTTGTGGGGATGAGGCCCTTGTCCTCATCAACATGGGGACAAGGTGTTTTGGGGGCTACCCCAAAGCACCCTCCCAATGTTGAGGGCATGTGGCCTGGTATGGTTCGGGGGAGCACTCTCTCGTCCCCCCTCTTTTCCTGCGGCCTGCCAGGTTGCGTGCTCGGATAAGGGTCTGGTATGGATCATTTGAGGGGACCCCACGCCGTTTTATTTTTTTTGGCGCGGGGTTCCCCTTAAAATCCATACCAGACCTGAAGGGTCTGGTATGGAATTTAGGGGGACCCCCACGTCATTTTTTTTTTAAATTTTGGCCGGGGTTCCCCTTAATATCCACACCAGACCTGAAGGGCCTGGTATGGAATTTAGGGGGACCCCCACGTCATTTTTTTTTTAAATTTTGGTTCGGGGTTCCCCTGTGGGGAATTCCCATGCCGTTTTTATCAATGAACTTCTATGTGTATTGTCGGACTGGCAATGCAATAGCCGCAAGTAGTTTTAAATGGCTTTTTTCCTTAGAAATGTCATTTTGCTGTCAGACTGTTCTAAACACGGGAAACATGCGCCCCTTTACAGGCATACTATAGACACCCCCCAGCTACGAAATTTAAAGGGATATTACACTTTTATTGTTTAACTTTAAGCATTATTAAAATCACTGCTCCTGAAAAAACGCCCGTTTTTAAAACTTTTTTTTGCATTGATGCATGTCCCCTGGGGCAGGACCCAGGTCCCTAAACACTTTTTATGACAATAACTTGCATATAAGCCTTTAAAATTAGCACTTTTGATTTCTCCCATAGACTTTTAAAGGGTGTTCCGCGGCATTTGAATTTGCCGCGAACACCCCAAATTGTTCGCTGTTCGGCGAACTTGCGAACAGCCAATGTTCGAGTCGAACATGAGTTTGACTCGAACTCGAAGTTCATCCCTAAGCGCTATACACAAATCCATCAGAACAAGTCTTTACCTCCTCTGTACTCTCTGACACCTTCAACATAAGGAATGGTACAAGGCAGGGTTGTCCCCTTTCCCCTTTGATTTTCACTTTGGTAATGGAACCTTTTGCGGAGGCCATCAGGAGCTCATCCAATATTAAAGGCATATCAGTAGCTGGCAAAAGTCATAAAATAGGACTTTTCGCGGACATCATACTGACACTTTCTGATGTTGAATCCTCCTTACCAGAAATATGCACATTGATTGACACCTTCAACTCCATTTCGTACTATAAGATTAACATAGCCAGGCGCATGTATGGCTTTCTGGTATGGCAGACGTGTTCTGAGTGAGCTCCTGGGCCCGTCTGCCCTCCGAGACCTCTGTACAACGACGATAGACAGCTAAACCATTGGGGGTAAGCCTGATCGAACACCCCAATTCGTTGGCACTCCATGGGAAAGATTGGCCAGCAGCAGTGCTATTATAATCCACTGTTTGGGCCGTGAGCGGGATCGGACATGGATCGCTTTATCACTAGGCCGCAATCCTAGGCCTCGAGTTCCCCCGCCAACCCCTTTGCCACAATGGATCCATTACTGGGATGGAAGATGCAGGTAACCCCGCTCCTACCACAATTCAGTTCCCGGGGGAGCGGGGCCAAGTTACAGCTCCTGCTCCAACAGACTACCCGGAACATTGTGGCAGAGGTGAGCAAGATCTCAACAGAACTAAGGCGAGAATGTGCTGATGTCCTAGAGCACAAATTTGTGAAATGGTGAATTATGTGCAGGCCATATAGGAGGAAAACTATAATCTCAAACATTCTGTCTCCCAATTACAACAGGAAGATTTAGAAAACAGGGAGAGGCGCCAAAAGCTTTGCTTCCGTTGTATCCCCGAGACGGTGGGGGATTCCTCCTTGCACCCGTATCTCCTGGGGCTTTTCAATACCTTAGCCCCCACGGTGGTAGATGTGGATTGACACCTGGATAGGGCTTATCGCTCCCTAGGCCCGAAACCTCCATCTGGAGCTAGGCCGAGAGACGTTATTGTGAGGTTTCATTTTTCTGACAGTTCAGGTTTCATTTTTATGGCAGTAAGCAAGCCCTGAGCCTGGCTGCACACAACAAATCCAAAATTACTTATAAGGGGGCCAAGCTATAGATCTTCAGTGACCTCTCCCCCATCACCCTGGCCAAAAGGAGAAACCTGTGCCCAATTACAGCCCACCTGCAGCAACATCGGGTCCCGTACTATTGGGGGTTCCCCTTCCGTCTTACTGTGTCCAAGGATGGCACCCAACACAGCCTTTGTGATCTTCAGGAAGGAGAAGCTTTCATGAAAAGTCTCATTCTCCCCCCACTACCTGATGACAACCTACAACCTGCACCCTCACAAGCTTGTCCATTCCCATCTTCCCC
This sequence comes from Aquarana catesbeiana, assembly GCF_042186555.1. Classification (NCBI taxonomy): domain Eukaryota; kingdom Metazoa; phylum Chordata; class Amphibia; order Anura; family Ranidae; genus Aquarana; species Aquarana catesbeiana. Next base: position 204,936,329 of record NC_133330.1, read on the forward strand.
CAGTCATCTCTGGACCCCCATGAGGGGTCAGTCGAAGAAGCACTTCTTCACTCCTCAATGCTCACCACCCTCCAAGCAGCCTCCCTGATGTCTCTGGGTAGGACCTCCTGATTCCCATTTGTTTCTCTTCCTTTTTAGTCCATGAAAAGCACAGCGCTGTGAACTGGACTTCAGGTTTCAAGAGTTACCCTGAACCTTTCTAGGGGTAATTTGTTCCCATCCTCATGGGGTATTATCATTTTGATGCTTTTTTGTTGACTGTCCTTAACAAGTTTTTCTTTTGCTTGTTTTTGTCGCTACTGCCAAGTTTTTTAAGGAGAGCGGACAGCTCCCCCTCTCTCCCTAGAGTTCCCTGCTGGTAACCCTCATGTGTCCCTACCTGGCCTGTGACACTGTTCAGGGCCTCCTGAGACACCGTTGTGTCTTAGGCTTTCAACTGTTGTTTTTTCTTTTTTCCTTGTTTTTGTCCACATTTTTGTGTTTTTTTTTTGTTTTCTTGAGTTCAGGCTCATATGTCAGTCCCGCTGGATGAGGTCGCCATTTTTCTTTTTCTCCCCCTTTTTTTTTTACTTCTTTTTTATGAGGTTAACTGGAAATTAATTGGGTACTGATGGGTTTGTTATTTTTACCATGTTTGTAACTATTTGCATACCATTTCTCATGTCTGTAATGCTATGTTTTTTATGCAACCATTAGCCTCTTTTGCAGACTTGATCCTATAGCGTTAAGGCTCATGTCATATAATGTAAAAAGATGGATTGCTCTGAAGGATTTCAGATCCTCAGGTGTGCATATTGTCATGTTCCAGGAGACACACTTTCGTGCTGGAGGCTCGTTGAAGTTCGCCTCAAAGTTTTTTCCTACCTCCTACCTTACCTCAGATTCTACAGGCAAGGCTGGAGTAGCTATCCTAATTAAAAAGTCCTGCCCCATCTGGGTCAAAAGTGTACATGCTAACCCTCATGGGAGGTTTATTATCCTGGAGTGTGACTATAAGACCTCCTCTTTCACCTTAGTTAACATATATATGCCCAATTGTGGCCAGGTTGATTTTCTTAATAAGGTATTTGATTTACCCCCGTATCGCTCAAAACCCTTCATGATTGTAGGAGGGAATTTCAACCTGGTCATGTCTCCTACTAGAGATAGACAAACTTTACTGAGTGGCACTCCCTCGTGGAAGTCTACCTCCCAAGCCCATGCTTTCCGTAAATGTGTTAGGTCCCACCAATTGTTTGACTCCTGGAGGATTAAGCACCCTACCGCTAAGCAATTCACTTTTTATTCTATGGCCCATAAAATGTATTCCCGCTTAGATCATTTTCTCATTCTCACTCTTCCCCCACATTATTGAATCCAACATATCCCCCATTACATGGTCTGATCATGCACCTAACACACTGGACGTCATGCTGCTCAAATCCCCTCTAGGTCTTGACATTGGCACCTAAATGATCATCTCTTACACTCTGAGCCCTCCTGCACTAAATTGGCCGCAGGCCTAGGGGAATTCTTTCTGCTTAATGTGGGGTCTGTTTGGGATTTTTCCACATTGTGGGAGGCACATAAGGTGGTCTTCCGTGGTGCATGTATCGTGGAGGACACCCGCCTGAAAAAAGATAGCAACACACTTTTGCAGTCATTGACGACTACTCTGGTGACAGCAGAACATCAGCTATTGTGCAAACCCACAGTGTCAAAACTACGCAAAGTTACATTCCTTAGAGAACAAATAAAATCTTTAAATCTTGGTAAGGCAGCTAAATCCATACTTTGGGCTAAACAAAAATGTTATGAGTTTTCAAATAAGCCTCATAGGATGCTAGTAAATAAGTTATGCCCATGCCCATTCAACTCTTTCCCTGACTTCCTTCTGCAGGCTGATGAGACCAGAACTCATTGCCCTCTTGAGATGTCCAGGATTTTTGGTAATTTTTATCGTAAACTATATAAACGCTTAACAACTGATAAATTATCCAAAATAAATCAAAAGTGAATAAATATCAAATATTCTTAGGACGAATCCATATTATGTAGAATTCCAATAATGTGAATCAGTTTTATATATCATCTTCACCCAAATACTCTAAATGCGCTTACCAGATTCTGTGGACCTCTGCAAGCAGAGGTCAAACTCACATATATCCCCACGGGGATGATGGTAATTCCTGATGGTGTCTCTGGAAAACTCAATGAAGCCTAGAGATCCAGTCATCCGAAGGGGAGTGGACCAGCCGTCCAGCAGGGAGATGTCAGAGATGTATGCAGCCAGCTCAGCAGAGATGTGGGGAAAACCACTCCAATGTATTAATGTAAAAAAATAGAAGATACAATCTAAGAGCACTCCGTATATTTTAATGGAAAAAGGTCCACTGACAAACAGTAAAAACAAGCGCTCATAGGCGCAATGATGAAAATGAATGGACTACAACACAATGTAAAAAGCTGTGCTGACACAGTGTGGCAGCGGGTGACGTCCGCAAAGAAGCTCCTCCCCCTGTACGCGGCGTTACGTCCTGGTTGGACTTCGTCAGCGAGGGGTGGACGTAACGCCACATACGGGGGGAGGAGCTTTTTTGCGGATGTCACCCGCTGCCACACTGTGTTTGTCGGCACAGTTTTTTACATTGTGTTGTAGTCTATTCATTTTCATCATTGCGCCTACGAGCGCTTGTTTTTACTTTTTGTCAGTGGACCTTTTTCCAATAAAATATACGGAGTGCTCTTAGATTGTATCTTCAGTTTTTTTACATTGATACATTGGAGCGGTCTTCCCCACATTTCTGCTGACCTGGCTGCATACATCTCTGACATCTCCCTGCTGGATGGCTGATCTTCTCCCCTTCGGATGACTGGATCTCTAGGCTTCATTGAGTTTTCCAGAGACACCATCAGGAATTACCATCATCCCCGTGGGGATGTATGTGAGTTTGACCTCTGCTTGCAGAGGTCCACAGAATCTGGTAAGTGCATTTAGAGTATTTGGGTGAAGATGATATATAAGACCGATTCACATTATCGGAATTCTACATAATATGAATTCATTCTAAGGACATTTAATATTTATTCACTTTCAATTTATTTTGGATTATTTATCAGTTCTCATTCATTGCGCGGCACTTACTCTTAATTTTTTATACATTTTAGGCATATGTGATTACCTATAGTGTTCAGCTTGCATATCTAATTTGTGATCTTATATCTGTTTGCACTGATTGTTACCCATTTATAAATTGCTTAACAACACCCGACAATCAATTTAATTTCACCTAAGCAAAATTCAATGAATTCTTTGCTGGCCTTAGGCTCCCGAAATTATCCTCCTCAGATCTAGTTGATTTGAACGCTCCCATAACTGCAGAGGAACTTTACAGCACGATCAAGGACCTCCCACTCCATAAGTCCCCTGGCCCAGATGGGCTGCCTTACTTCTATTACAAAACTTTCCTTGACATTCTGTCCCCCCACTTGTTGACTCTTTATGGCACTTTCCTTAAAGGTCAACCCCCGCACTCCCATTTTTCCCATTCCTATCTCTCCGTTATTCCAAAATCTGGAAAGGACCCCTCCTCCCCAGATAATTACAGGCCCATAGCCCTTCTAAATTCAGATTCAAATTTTTACCAAGATACTTGCATCTAGACTTTCTAAACACATCCCTAAATTGATCAACAGGCACCATGTAGGCTTTGTCCTGACCAGGCATGCGGGAGATAACATTAATTGATCCTTTAAATAGATCTTTGCGTCAAGCTCTTGTTTTAAGCCTAGACGCACAAAAAGTTTTTGACAGGCTGAGTTGGCCTTATATGTTTTCTACTTTACTTACGTTTGGATTTAAAGGTCCCTTTTTAAGAGCGTTATAGGCCTTGTACTCACAGGTCACGGCCCAGGTTCAGATGTCCTCCTTTCTGTCGCCTTGCTTCCCCATGACTAATGGTACTCGGCAGGGGTGCCCTCTATCCCCATTACTTTTCATCCTATGCCTAGAGCCTCTAGCCGGGTCCATCCGTTCACATCTCGATATTCGTGGGGTGGTGATGCGACAGAGAGAATACAAATTATCACTGTTTGCATATGATATTCTGTTAACTATCACTCATCCGCTGTTGTCCCTTTTATTGAATGTTGGAGAAATACTTTTTTATCTTAAAAAATGGTTTATCCCTGACGTATTTACACCATGAGGAGGCTCTCTTTCTCTTCCCTTTACATCATGTATACTACTTTGGTTTGAGCAGAATCCGGTCAACTATTACAGCCAGCTGCAAGACTGCAAATCAAGACAGCTGTAAGTTCAAGTCCTGTTCATCCCCTTCGGTGGCGAGTAAATCTCGGGGCTCCTTTCTGGCTTAGGATACCAGATCGATCGTGATTAGATCCACTCTCACTGCTTGGCGGTAACAAGTGCATTTGACTCACCGCTGATGGCTTGTGAGTCCACCTTCTCCGGTAAGGATATTTTATCCCCCTTTTTTGATGTCTTTATGAGAAGATAGCACCTTACATGTCAGCGCATCTCCAATGATTTTTGAGATGTTATAGATTGAAATACCACCAATACCAGGGCTTTCTTCTATGAACTTTCACCTTGTTGATTAATATGGACTCTAGTTGTTTTTTACCATGCTAACATCTGCTTATGTTTTACCTATACACCCTGATTGATTTAGCACAGGGCTCTGTGAGTTTCATCCATTTATACACCTCCCTGTATTTATGGTTCTATAGTTTCCAGGATCACCTAGTCTGTGAAGAGAGGCTGACCGCCTCATTTTTTATTTTTATTTTTTTACAGGTTTTATTTATAGGTTTTTCACAACATCCTTTGTATATCACTTAAATTTTTGGACGTATCCATTATAGCTATTGTGGTAACTTTAATGGTTCTAGTCACGTAATTAGATATACGTTTTATTATACATATCCTTATGTATACATACTCTTTATATCTGATTATATAATTTTCTGAAATATCACCATCACGGTTTAGATATTGCATAGCACCCATTATCTTATTAGCGCTACACATTTTGGTTTATTTTTATATTTCACAATTAGTCTGATTGTTGTGTTGGCTGCTTCTAAAGATCGAGTTAGCGCGGCATTTCCCTTTATCATTTTTACTTTATTCACAAATATGACCCCTCGATCTCAGCTAATTTTTGGCGTTGTGACCTGGAAGTGGGTTCTCTGTTTCACATTTTTTGGCAATGTTCTCTGATCCAGCCCTTCTGGCAGGAAGTGATAATGTTAATACAGAAAGTGGTAGATGTGTCCCTCCCGCTTGATCCCCTACACTACTTATTAAGCCTCCCTTTCTCAGGTATTACTAAAAATGGTAATCAATTGATTTAATATATTCTCCTAGCTGCTAAGAGACTGATTCCCCTGTGTTGGCTATCCAATACCACCCCACCAAGGTCTAGATTACTCCAACTTATAGCCGAAACTTGCAGGATGGAATACCTGATGGCCTCTGTTCATGATAACATTTCTCAAATTAATAAGATCTGGGATTTATGGGATCAATCGGATTATGGGACGCCTCTGCCGACCACTGCGTCATGAAATGCCCAACCCCTTTCTCTCTGTTATTTTTTTCTTTTGTGAGTCCCTCACCCCTCCTTTCTTTTTTTTTCTTCCCAGACATATACTATATGGTACCTCTTAGTTTAATTTGTACTTACCAGTATAACCTTAGTTTAATATTGATATTCATGTATGACCTCTACTATACCTTTTATTTTACATATGAGTTGTTCTTACCTCTTCATATGCTATGCAGTTCATCCCTATGTTCTGTATGTGTGGACATTTCTTATGTAGTATCTTATCTTATACCACAATTTTGTCATGTTTGATTATGCTGCAACTTTTGTTTTCTCTTTGAAAAAATTTCAATAAAATACTATTATAAAAAAAAAGATTAACGTAGCCAAATGCCAGATTGTCACTACAAATCTAAGTCACAAAATAAGAGCAAAAATTAAAGTATTATTTCCTGGCAACTGGGACAATGACAAAATTCCATATCTAGGGATTTATCTAACAGCTAAATCTAATCACCTTTATGATGCTAACCATAAAAACTTGCTTCACTCTGTTCAGAAAGAACTCTTACAACTGGGTAAATTTGAAATTTCCTGGATGGGAAGAACAGCAACATTTAAAATGGTTATATTACCAAAAATTCTCTACATATTTAGGACGGTACCAATACCCCTCCTACTCCCTGTCCCTTTCTTTAATAAACTTGATACTTCACTTTGATCCTTTATTTGGAAGGGAGCAAGAGCAAGAATAGCTTTCTCTATCCTAACAAAACACAGATCGAAAGGAGGGATGGGAGTCCCAATAATCAAAGACTACTATAAAGCAATTCTTCTAGAACAGCTTAAAGCATGGCTTGATCCATCTTCAACAAAACAATGGGTCACATTAGTACAAAATTTGGTGCAAAATACAAATCTCCGAGCCTTATTAATTGCAGCGGCCACTAATAAACCATTGTATTTAACAGATCACCCTTCAATCTCTGCCTCACTCGGGGCCTGGACAGACCTCCTGAAAAGGAATCAGGAACCTATACATATACCCCTAGATGCAATACCACTGCAAACATTCAAATTCTTAATTCCAGATTTCTCGGTTCAAATATGGTTAAAGGGCGGGTACTTAACCCTAAAGGAGATCCCAGAAACAGTCAAACACAAGGATAAATTTAAGGCGTTACAGATCCAACACCTCCTACTGTCCTTCCCCTCTGATACCATAATTCTAGACAAAAGAATATGGGACTAATATCATAATAACTCTATCCAAAAAAGGGGGCATCTCACTTAGCTATTCTCTACTCCAACCCAATACTCCGATAAAACAAACACCAGCGATACTGAAATGGGAAAAAGATTTAGATATAACATTCTCATTAAGATTTAGATATAACAAGAATGGTCTAGAGCAATTAGAACTAGCCTTAGAGTTTCGCATTGTGTGTTACATTGGGAAAATGTATACAAAATACTATATAGATGGTACATTAACTCCAGTTAGATTATCAAAAATCTATAAAGGGGGGGCAGGAGGCGGAGCCTAGCAGAGCAGACATGCATTGTTAGAGCTCCACACCGCTGAGGAGAGAAGAGAAGGACAAAGCGGAGCCTGCAGGCTCAAAAGGTATCCATTTGAACCTTTTTGCCCCAGGGAACAAACTGTGAAAGTTTGGGCAGGAAATATGGTACTGGGAGGAAACCGTGGCAGAAATAAAAATCACCTCACAAAGAGCTCACAGGCACTCACTGCAGCTGAAGCAGCTCCAGTCACCTCACAAGATACAGCATCAGGGCGCTCTCACAGACAGAAAATGTCACAGCAAGACTCTCCATTTGAGTCAGATACAGAACAAATCCTCTCACAAACTTCTCCACAAGCCTCCTCAGTATCCCCAGTAATATTATTACAATTTGAAAAGATGCTTCATAAGGCTTTAAAACAAACCTCAGACCAAATAACAAAAAGCCTAACCAAAGAAATAAGAGAGCTGGGAAACCGCACCGCAGCCTTAGAAATAAAAATGGATGAAATTGAAATTACAACCCAAGAAAATATAACAGAATTGGAACAATTAAAAAAAGAGAATTTAATACTTCAAACTAAGCTCGAAGATTACGAAAATAGAGCCAGACGTTCAAACTTGCGCATAACAGACCTGCAATCTACTATTACTGCTCTATTACAAGAACTAAAGCCAGATATCCCTATTGAACGTTTAGAACTGGACAGAGTACACAGAGCCCTTACAGCCAAAAAGAAAAATGGACCCCCACGTGATATAATCACAAAATTTCATTATTACAGAACGAAAGAACAAATACTAATTGCTGCAAGAGAAAAAAAGGAACTTAATTTTCAAGGACACAATTATCAAATTTTTGCTGACCTATCCCAACTTACTATTACTAAAAGACGATCCATGAAACCCCAACTAATGGAACTGCAACGCCACAACATTATGTATCAAAGGGGCTTCCCCTTTTCAGTTAGATTTAACTACCAAGGTACAATTTACAGAAGCAGATCAGCAGATGAACTACAACAAACCCTTTTAAAATTAAATCTGACAGAACCCACAAGCAGCAACACTCCCACACGCAGAAGAATGGCGTCATCTTCACCTCCAGGCAGCACCCAGAAAATTTCAGAACAAAATGGGAATCATCATTCTAACAAAAGAGGCCGTTATGCCACATCATCCATGGACCAAGAAGATTCAATGGACTGACATCCTAATTCCTGATTTCTCTTCATTTATTATACTAAGAGATGGTTCTCTATAAAAAACCTATATTTATAACTGAATGTAACTGCATTCTGATAGTCACACACTGTGTGGGATCATGTTACATTCCAGTTATATTTCTTATTACTTCTGATTCATATAGCCTTAGAATATATAAGTGAAATAAGGAAATTCTTGTTCAGTTATATATTATCAGGTAATAACAATAGATTTATTACTTTTTAGGACAAATATGTTCAATAATCCAGAAGTAATGGAAGCTTTTTCTTTCTTTTCTTAAAACAAATATATTATTACCTAACTAGTTCCTAGAATTATGTTTTTGTTTATTCTAATCTGAAGCAATACAACCTCAATTTTATGAGTTAACATATCTAAACAGTTACATATGAATAAAATATGTAATTGTTTACTCTAAAAGGGTTAAAATCCCAAAATAATTCACACTATCTTCATCAATACCAAAGTTATTAACAGTACCTTTCTAACTGAATTATTTAGCCTAGGGCAAGACTAACCATATACAACCACCTTGGAATAAATAATTTCAACAAAAACTATATTCTGCACTCCAATTAATGAAACATCATTTTGATGTCTTTTGACATAGCACTTCTCTCCTGTAAGCGGAAGATCCGTGTACCCCCATTAGCCCTCCTCATTCTCCCAACCATATTATGTGGGAGTGTGACGAAGGCACTTATTCCCCTGAGAGAGATATTTATTCTCTTTCACGGGTAAATTGTGATTACTTGCAAAAAATAATTTATACAATGTATCATCTAATCTCATATGTTTTTTGTTTACTCTTTACTCCAGAATTCACTGGTTTCTTTTCTATCTATTCATCTCTTCAGTCCACACAGGTTGATCTGCTCAGTCAGCTCTGCATAACAAAAAGTAAGTCAAAACTATTTGATCTATTGCCATGGCACCACTGAATATACTTTCCCTGAATGTTCAGGGAATAAATGTCCCTCAAAAAAGGACCAAAGCCTTCCGTACTTTCCATAACAAAAAGGCTCACATAGTATGCCTCCAAGAAACACACTTCACCAAAGATTCTACTCCAAAATATATTTCTCCTTTTTATCAACAAATTTACACGGCTTCTGCCTGTACCAAGCAAAGGGGAACTCTAATTGCATTTCACCGATCCACACCATTCACCTTATCATCATAAATTAAAGACCCAGAAGGTAGATACCTGATACTCATGGGTTATATAATGGATACAGCAATCACGGTGATTTCCTACTACGCTCCTAACAAACAACCCACACCATTCCTCTCACATATATTACAAGTGATTAATACACACAAAATAGGAACAGTGATAATGTGTGGGGATTCGAACCAGGTCCTCCTCCCATTTCTAGATAAATCACCTTTTACACCATCCAAAATAACCTCTAGATTACCTTTTTCTCAACTTCTTTCCAAATACAATCTGGTAGATTCATGGAGAGAAAGTAACCCAATGAAAAAGAAATTCACTTATTTCTCGCACCCTCATCAAACCTTCACCAGAATAGATCATATTTTTCTAACAATAGGAATGATACCAGAAATTATTGCATCAGATATAATTCCGATTCCGTGGTCTGACCATAATGCAGTATACACTACTATAGCCTCAGCCATACCAAAAGCGCATGACCCAACGTGGTACTTACCGGACATACTGCTCAAACACCCACTACATCAGGTGGCCATTGAACAAGCTTTAAAGGAATACATATCAATTAATAACACAACAGACATCTCCCCAATAACACTGTGGGAAGCTCATAAGCCTGTCTTGCGTGGTACAATACAAAGACAAATGGCACTATTTAAACGGGAACGCAAAAATCTAGCAAAAAAACTAGAACTCAATTTTAATGCAGCCTACATATCATTTCAAGATAATCCATCTCAGAGTACAAAATCTCATCTGGAAAAATCTAGATTGGAATACGATCTATTTCTCACTGAGTCAGTTGATAAATCCCTCAAACGCTCCAAACACAATTTCTACATGAATACAAACAAACCAGGTACATATTTGGCTCGGGCATTAAATTCAACTAACAAATCTTTCAAACCAATACGTTTGAAATTATCAAAAAATGTTTACACTTGTAATCCAGTTAATATAGTCCATAAATTTCACTCACATCTCGCAACTTTATACAAGACAAACAATGAATTTAATCCTACAGAAGCTGAATCCTTCTTCTCAAAAATAACCTTACCTGAGTTATCTCAGAATCAAAAAAGCAGTTTGGATGAGCCTATAACTATAGATGAAGTTGCTAACGCCATAAAAGACCTAAAACTTAACAAAAGACCAGGCCCAGACGGCTACTCGGCTTTATACTATAAAACATTCTCAGAAATACTCTCTCCCATTCTCACTGAAACTTTTAACAAACTTCTAGATGGACATTCTTTTCGGCAAGAAACACTAATGGCAATTGTTTGTATGATCCCAAAACCCCTTTCTGATGATACTTCCTGTGTGAATTATCGGCCTATCTCTCTGTTAAACCTCGATATTAAATTATTATCAAAAATAATAGCAAAACGCCTCAATAGCATTATAGGAAAATTAATACATAGAGATCAAGTAGGCTTCATGCCAAATAGACAGGCAGGCGATAATATACGCAGGGCAGTGTTATTGGCACATATTGCTAAAAAGCGGAAAATCCCTTTATGTTTTCTATCTCTCGATATTAAGAGGGCATTTGACACAGTATCCTGGCAATATATGCAATATTCATTACAAAAATGGGGTTTTGGACCCCACTTTTTAACATGGATCAAAGCATTATATAATAAACCCAAAGCCTATATAAAATATGCTGGATACAAATCTGAAGCCTTTAATATCGAAAGAGGTACCCGACAGGGTTGCCCATTATCTCCCTTATTATTTGCCCTTATACTCGAACCCATGGCCCAATACATCAGAACAAACCAAACTATAACTGGCATTGAAGTAGGAGGTATTACACACAAATTATGTATATTTGCAGACGATATATTACTTTTTCTATCATCACCACAGGTCTCTGCTCCTAACTTAATACCAGCTCTTAATGGATTTGCAGCCCTATCCGGCCTTATGATTAATCCTAAGAAATGCCTAGTGCTTAATATTTCACTCACAAACATGGAATTGATCCCGGCTAGGGCTGCACTCCCATTCACATGGGCAGAAAAATCAATCCCATATCTTGGAATTCATTTAACAGCATCTCATTCTGACTTATTCTCAACCAATTATCCTCCAGTATTAAGACAGATCACAAATCTAATAAAACAATGGTCGCAACTTCCTTTATCCTGGATAGGGAAGATTAATGCAATCAAAATGACTATTCTACCCAAATTGCTTTATCTATTCAGAGTCCTCCCTATTCCAATTCCTTCCTTTTTTTTGAGAATAGTACAAAAAAGAGCAACTTCGTTTATATGGGGCTCTTCTAAACCACGTATACCTATACACACACTACATCTTCCCAAAAATAAAGGAGGCCTGGGATACCCTAATTTTACTAACTACTACAGAGCAGCACATTTGGCCAGTCTGTCCAAATACCATGCAAAACAGGAAATCCCATTATGGGTATTTATAGAGGCTTCAGAAAATGACCCTCTATTAATATCAAATTTATTATGGCTTGATCCTAAAGACCGCTTTAAAATTCATAATCCCATAACTAAACACTTCTTATCTCTCTGGGATAAACTAAAAACCAAATATCAGTTACAATCTCCACACAATCCTCTCCTTTCTTTTATCAGAAATCCGGCCTTTTATCCGGCATGGATCTACCCAAATTCTTTTAAAGCTTGGACAACATCAGGCATTCAGAGACTAAATGACTTCATAGCATCTAAATCATTCCTTTCATTCCCATCGCTTAGAGAAAAATATGATCTACCAAACTCTGAGATATTTAGATATCTCCAAATCAAAAATTTCTATACACCATTCCTAAAGGGGGATACACCAATATCCCAATTATCCATTTTTGAATCAATCTGTACAAAAGATCCATTTGCTAAAGGTACAATTTCATCACTTTATAATCAATTATATGGAGTAGCAAATCTTAATAGACCCTCTTACGTTCAGAGGTGGGAGGAGGACCTGGGACGAACTTTAGAAGACACGGACTGGTTTAATATATGGCTCACATCTAAGTCATCTTCACCCAACATCTTAGCACTGGAGACAAATTATAAAGTCCTAACTCGCTGGTACCTTGTACCCGCTAGAGTGGCAAAATATTCACCTAATACCTCAACTCTTTGTTTTCGAGGATGCCCAGAAATAGGCACATATTTACACATATGGTGGACGTGCCCAGTAATCCAAACCTTCTGGAAGGAAGTCTTCGTGATTGCATCTAAAATATTTAAAAAAATAATACAACCAGATCCATATTTAACTTTACTTAATCTAAAACCGGAATGGTTAACACTCTCTCAATTCAAACTTATGATCCAACTAATAACGGCTGCAAAACAAACAGTGGCCAAGGCATGGAAATCTCCTACATTGGTACTAGCAGAAACAATTCACAGAATGAATAATACAATGTCCCATGCTAAGATGGTGGCCATCGATCAAAATCAAATTCCAAAATTTGAAAAACTTTGGCATCCTTGGATAAAACAACAGTTCCTGTCAAATTTCAATGACACTGTCCTGTTGCCATGGTAACAGATTAAATGACTTACAGAGACACCCATTCTAAGGCTTCAAAGAGAACTAAAAAGAATAATAAACTGACGAGCGGGACAACCTTGTGGACCATACCTCTACCTTTCAACCCTTTTTCTTCTTTCTCGTTCCTTTTCTCCACCTTACGATTAAAGCTCATTATCAGAATCTATTTGACCTATATACACTCTACTTGTAAACAATATGTATAGTAGGTATAAATCATTTAAATACCTACAAAAGTAACTAAGGAAAAGATATATATCTTTAATTTAGGTTTACGTGAACCCAATGTTTAATATTTGAAATTTCATGATATTTACCTATATAAACCCTACTGTAAAACAATGAGCTTACTTTATAGATCCTTGTAAACTTACTTTATGTATCTTTATGTATCTTTATAACATTGTATACTCAATAAACTTCTTTTGACAAGGAAAAATCTATAAAGAACATTCCCCAGATTGCTGGCTTAATGCAGGCAACCTGGGAACTTGATGCACATAATTTGGTACTGCAAATCTATATCCAGCTACTGGAAGTCTGTTTTACAATTAATTTTCTCTATCACAGGTATCATAAACCAACCCACTCCAGCATTGGTGTTGCTGGGACTTTCAATAGAACTCTTTCCTTCCAATTTTAGAACGATAGTCTTGCATATTTTAATAACAGCCAGACTATCCATAATGTGTCAATGGAAAAAAAGATATAGCACCCACACTCACAGAAGTTGTTTCTAGGGTAAATCTACACTGCATTTATGAACACTTATATGGTAATATCCATGGCAATAAAGACAACTTCAAACAAAAATGGGAAATGTGGATTAAAACTCATAAATTAACTAACATCCTCTGAAAAGATTAGAGAACGGGCAGGTGCATATCTATCAACCTAAAGCTAGCTAGTGAGGACTAGGAGTACTAGTAGTAGTAGTAGCAGGGGTGTTGCTAGGTGGCAAAAAGACCAGGGGCTTCAGCCCGAAGTCCAAGGCTGGAAACGGGGGGGTGTATGTGACGCAGGCTTTTTTTTTGGCTGGGCCATGACCTACCAGACCTACATACACTGACGGTAGTGACCTACATACACTGGCCTACCTGACCTACATACACTGACCTACATACACTGACCTACCTGACCTACATACACTGACCTACCTGACCTACATACACTGATCTAATACACTGATGGTAGTGACCTACATACACTGACCTACATGACATACATACACTGACCTACATGACCTACATACACTGACCTACATGACCTACATACACTGACCTACATACACTTATGGTAGTGATCTACCTACACTGACCTACATACACCGACGGTAGTGACCTACATACACTGACCTACCTACTCTGACCTACATACACTGATGGTAGTGACCTACATACAGACCAGGGGCTTCGGCCCGAAGTCCAAGGCCAGAAACGGGGGGGTGTATGTGACACAGGCTTTTTTTTGGCTGGGCCGTGACCTACCTGACCTACATATACTGACCTACCTGACCTACATACACTGACCTACCTGACCTACATACACTGACCTAAATACACTGACGGTAGTGACCTACATACACTGACCTACATGACATACATACACTGACCTACATGACTTACATACACTGACCTACATGACCTACATACACTGACCTACATACACTGATGGTAGTGACCTACATACACTGACCTACCTACACTGACCTACCTACACTGACCTACATACACTGACCTACCTACACTGACCTACCTACACTGACGTGCCTACACTGACCTACCTACACTGACCTGCCTACACTGACCTACATACACTGACCTGCCTACACTAACCTGCCTACACTGACTGACCTGCCTGACCTATATACACTGACATTTACATACACTGTCTGACCTACCTCAGCTCAGCCGTGGTGTGCGGTGTCACAGCAGGCAGTCAGTCGTCAGAGGAGGAGCCAAGGAGGAGAGGTGAGCTGAGCACCAAGCGGAGATGTGACACGGCAGCCGCATTGTAATTCCCGCCTTCTGGAGCCTGCAGCGCCTATGATGGACGTCACACGTCCTGCGGTCCCGACATTGGACCAGTGGGTAGTCCATCATAGGCATTGCAGGCTCCAGAAGGAGGGACCTGCTATGGCACTTGGTCACACTCAGCAGGACTTGGCCACACTCGGCTGCACTCGGCCACACTCGGCGGCGCACGGGATCAGATAGGTCCCGGCGCTTGGCGCTCGGGGCTAACAGTAGAGAGCTGCATGCCTGAGACTCAGGGCTTTTCGGGGTCACATTCAGGGCTTCAGCCCCCCCCGACGCCCCTGGGTAGTAGTAATAGTAACAGTTGAGGTATACTTCCATCGTGGCGCTATTGGTAGTGGAAATTTCCATTTTGTATATATTTTCTCATTTTGATCTGTTTTATTCTTCTACTGTTGTAAATCTGTATGGTTTCCTAGGTCAAGATTGGCAACCTAGGTAAGGAGATAGCTCCTAAATAGTAGTTACATGCATAAGATAAGCAATAAATTCCATGCTTAGGACATGCAATCTATGACCCTAAAAGTGAATATTACAAATAATTACAAATAATTCATTACTATCACTAATATTAATGTATCCATGAGAAGAAATCATAGTGTTATAAGGTTATAGGGAGCAATTCCTGTATATTACCAATTAGTTACTTAAAATGTTGGTGTACTCTACATTGCTGAGAATATATATATATATATATATATATATATATATATATATATATATATATATATATATATATATATATATATATATATATATATATATATATATATATATATATATATATATATATATATATATATAAGGGGTTGATTTACGAAAGGTGAATAGACTGCATTCTGCAACCGCAGTTACTCCAGAGCTTAGTAAATGAGGGGAAGCTCTAATGGCTTCCATCATCCAATCATGTGCAAGCAAAAATGCTGTCTCTTTTATTTTCCTTGAACGTGATTGGATAGTCTTTGCAAAGTGAAACTTCACCTCATGTTCTGGAGCAACTGCACTTGCCAAGTGCAACTGCACTTTGCAAATTGCACAGTCTATTTGCCTTTAGTAAATCAACCCCTAAGTCTCCATGGCAATAAAACAAATAAACCTGCCTATTCACAATCTTCTTTAGAAGGTACACCAAATTGTGCATACACAGCTCAGTGTATGTTATCAGCACACCTTGATGCCAGAACACCCTTGCACATGAGTTGGAATTATATCACCCCACTCTGGCCAATATAGATGGTCAAAGACTCAGCAACCGTAAGACTCTTGCATTGCTGGTACAGATGAATATCTGCAGGCTTCACTACCACTTTGGTGGTTGTTGTTATTTGATCCTCTCTTCCAGTCCCATCACTATAAAAGAGGTTGAATATAGCTAGTAGGAACACTAAAATAAAAACCTGACAGATGTTCTAACCTCTCACCACTCTAAACCAATCTAAAAATAAAAGATAGAATTGAGAACTCTGTCTCTGCTGCACTGAAGTCCCAATCACCACTGTCCATTCAGTGTTGTCAGCTCAAACAGGAAGGTAGGAGCACACTGGATTTCTAGGCGAATAGCTTTTTTTTTCCCTATGTTTGCCATTGACAGGTGTGCCTATTCAAAGACTGTTTCATCTCTAGCTAATAAACAAATAGATATAATAATTCTGGAACTTGATCTTTCTTTGCATGTTTAAATGGTTACTATTTGCATTTTGAGAATAGCATGTTGCAGGTTTGAATAGTTACAAGTTAAAGTGACACTAAGCGATATCCTTGTTATTCAAAGATAAAATACATATCCACCAATGCTGTATCCACACTACACTTCCCATAGTCTATAGTCCCTAGTCCCATGGTGCCCAACACACCGCCCACACTGTGTATGCGACCCACTGGCACTCTATGTGCGGCCCACATACACTGGCTATTGGCCACCCGTCAGAATGCAAAGTGACACCAGAGTGTCGGGTGCTGGAACACTCTCTGTGTTCCAGTACCCAGCACTGAAAAAGAGACTGTACTTTGGCAGTACAAGTAAAGTTCCAGCATGGGTAGAAAAAGAGTGGTGCAGGAACATGTGATGGGTAAGTGACCAACAATGGGGTGGGGGTTGTTAACATTTTCACTGCCATGGCCAGCAGTGGGGGGGTTAACACTTTCACTGTCATGACCAGGATACAGGATGGATTGGAGGATTAACCCTTTCACTGACATGACTACCAATACAGGATGTTTAATTCTTCAACTACCATGACCACCAATATGGGGGGTTAACTTTTATTGCCATCCAATGCGGATGGGATTTACTATTAATGCCATAACCACTGATATGGGGGTTGGGAAGGTTAACTTGCCATGACCACCAATGTGGGGGCTTAACTTTTACTGCCACTGACTATGCAGGGTGGGTGGGTGGGTTAAAATTTCACTGCAAGTGACCACCAATGCAGGGGAGGGATAGGGGGTTTACTTTCATGCCACAGACCACCAATGAGTGTTAATGTTAATAGTACTGACACCAATGGTGGGAGATAATATTGTGGCCACTGACACCAATGCTGGGGGTTATTGTTGTGACCACTGACACCAATATTGGGGGTTATTATTGCGGCCACTGACACCAATACTATGGGCTATTGTACTCCAATTTCTTCAATGGACATTGCAGTATACTTCAGAAAATGCAGCAGGGTGTTTGAGCAGCCTTCTACAAATGTTGGTGGCTGCACTTAAGGCACTCTATAATTTTCTAATTGATTACTGCTGCTCTAGTCCACCAGGGAAGAGATGGTAGCTGGGTCCCTTTACATAGTAGGACCATGGAGATCGAACATAGCAACCCTCTAAGAGGAAGTCAGGTCACAGCAAAAAATAAATAAATAATAATAATAAAGTAAAAAATGGAATTTAGACATTTTGTAGATTTGGAGGGGGTTGAGAGCAATAAAGGGGACTTATTTGAGTTAATAGTACATACTTGATTTTCATAACAGCAGTGAAAAGAGCATTAACAAAGTGCAGTAGAATGCAACAAACAATCATATCCTGCAGTCAGATCAGTAAAGTTGAAAGCTAATTGACTCTTATGGTTTATGAGATTTGCATTTGCTGTAGGTTTTCAGTACATGGACCATAGATCAGGTATATTTATATACTTCATTGTGTAATACAAGCAGCAAGCAAGCTTTGGCCATGGAGGCTTCCGTTTTAACTATTACAAACCAGTAGAATCGTGTGATCATTTTTTGCTTTCAGAAATGCTCCCTCCTTGCAGTTTAATCCAGACCTGGCTACTTCTATATTAATCTTTTTAACACTGCTCAAAGCATTGGGGGTATTCTCAGGGGAAATAAAGCCAGTGCCTGCTCTGATCTCACTAATCCTGCTCACAGTTGTCGAAAGGATTACTTGGAGTCCCGTTGCACTTGTTGTGTTGCTAGTAAACAAAGAGATACAAGATGAGACAATGAACTAATTATACATCAAAAGACCTCATGATCATTAGACCACACAGAGTGCCTGTAAAGTTGCTTCAATCAGAGCTTTTCTTAAATCCTATCAAGAACAGGGTCAGCAAAAATTGCTATTTCCTTTGCAGTGCAAAGGTCTAAATCCAGTAAGACATAGCTTCGGAATTTTATTTTAGCATGTACTTTTTTGATATCAGATGTTTTCTTAGTGACCACTGATGATTATTATTTTATGTAAATTACAAGAAAAAGTATATATAAAGTATATTATCCTAGTACAATAAAGTGGTTGTAAACTCTCCAATGCAACTTCAGCACATTGTACTCCTCATAAATAAACGTATTAATCACTGCCTGTAAAATTATGTTTACTTGTTCCATCAGCTTGCAATCCATCACGTAAAGTTTTATTACGTCACCAGCGCATGCATTTCCCGTTCTGTGATTGACAGCACGCTCTGTGTGCAATCTCCCCACAGCATGTCATGTATGAGAGTTCCACTGTCTGCAGAACAGCTTTGCAGACTCGCAAGACTCAGCATTCATTCCCAGCTTCCTGATTTTCCCCTTGTGACTGTGTGATGTCATACGGAGAGTAAACCAGGGCATACCACAGACTCCTATAACGACAATCATCAGAAAAAAGAGGCTCGAGAAAGAGGCTTGGATAATAAACGATCGCATGCTTGAGATTTCTGCAGGGGAATTGGGGAAGGGTGGAAATTACATCCAAAGATGAGTCTGAAAACAGTACTCAAGATGGCACCGCCGAATCTTGGAAGACACATTTTTTACAAACTACTAAATAACAGTAAGTGAGCAGCGATTATGTATACATTATACTGGGCAAGGATTGCAAATACGTTTTCATATTACATGTGATGAAAATCGCGATAAGGAATGTAGAGTTTACATCCTCTTTAAGAACATATCTCTAAAAAATTCCTGGGTTTTTTAATACAGGCATACCCCACTTTTAAGTACACAATGGGGTTTATTTACTAAAGCTGGAAAGTGCAAAATCAGGCTCACTTCTGCATAGAAACCAATGAGCTTCTAACCCCAGCTTTGGTAATAAAACCTGGAAGCTGATTGGTTTCTATGCAGAAGTGAGCCCGATTTTGCACTTTCCAGCTTTAGTAAATAAACCCCATTGGGTACTTAAAAGTGGGGTATGCCTGTATACCTTCTTTGGATAGACTGTGTAAAAGTTAAAAGGATTTTTCTTGTTGTTTGTAAAGCCTAGTTTTGTAAAGCCTAGAATTTTTTTTCCCATTCAACCCAGCGGGCTAAGCAGAAAAAAAAAAACAGAAGAGCTCAGGAGAAGCCGCTGTACTAACTATCTAATGTTAGTGCAATGATTTCCCCCACTGAGCTATTGTGTTCTGACAGGGGGACTGCTCCCCAGTCAGACCACAACGGTCAGCATTGGCTCAGAGTGCTGATTGAATGCTGAGCGGCAGACCTTTTTTCAGGGCCGATCCTGGCCAGGGTGCACGGGGTGCAGTGCACCCAGGCGCCACAGAGGTAGGGGCGCTGAAGTGTCAGAGTGATCCCCTCCCTCCTCTTCCTCTCCTTGTCCGTAGGTGACTCTTTCTGCCGGTCACCGCCGCCGCCCCTGTGTTTCTTGCCAAAGCCCATCCCCCTCCCTCCTCCTGTCAGAGGAGTAGAGCGGAATCATAAAACAACTAAGTGCAGCGCAAAAAGAAACTCATAAATAAATTATATAAAAGTCCATATGATCAGAGCTAATAAATGTATATTATATGAAAGTCCATATGATCAGAACTGTAATGCAATTCCTCTTGGTAAGCACAGGCCAATCACTTTTCATGTTGCAACAGATGTGGTAAGTAAAATCATGAGCATGCGCTTACCAGACTAGGTGGACCCCTAATTACAGGGGGTCAATGAAACGTAAATGAACCAATGGCAAACTGCTCCGTTAAATTTCATCTGCAGGAAACAATCATCCGATATCCTGGGAAGATCTGTACCAGACAGGGAGATCCATAACTCAGACAATTTTATGAGCCAGGCCGACGCCTGTGTTCAGCCTTTCTCCTAATATCATCAAGGCAGACAGTGTGTAGTTTGGGGGGGTCTATACTAATGGAGGGGGGTCTGTACTAATGGAGGGGGTGGTTTGTTCTGGGGGGTCTGTACTAATGGAGGGGGGTGGTTTGTTTTGGGGGGGTCTGTACTAATAGAGGGGGAGGTTCTGTACTAATGGAGGGGGGGTGGTTTGTCCTGAGGGGGGTTTGTACTAATGGAGGGGGTGGTTCTGTACTAATAGAGGGGGGTGGTTTGTCCTGAGGGGGGTCTGTATTAATGGAGGGGGGTGGTTTGTTCAGGGGGAGTCTGTACTAATGGAGGGGGGGTGGTTATGTACTAATGTAGGGGGGGTTGTTCTGGGGGGGTCTGTACTAATGGAGGGGGTGGTTCTGTACTAATGGAGGGGGGGTGGTTTGTCCTGAGGGGGGTCTGTACTAATGGAGGGGGGTTGGTTTGTTCTGAGGGGGGGTCTATACTGATAGAGGGGAGTGTTTTGTCCTGGGGGGTCTATACTGATGGGGGGTCTGTACTGAGAGAGGGGTTTATACTTAGTGGGGGGTCTGCACTGACGGAGGGGGTCTATACTTAGTGGAGGGGGGTCTGTACTGAGGGGCGACTATAGTTGATGGAGGGGGGTCGATACCATGTTTTACCGCCCCGGGTGACACCCCTCTCCCTCTCCTCTTCGCGTGCGCTGCTGTACTAGTGAGCAGCGCACTATGTTTCTTCCCCTGCCTTCATATCGGCCAGGGAAGAAAAAAAAAGGAGCAAAGAAGAGGATTGTGGGAAGTGTAGTCCCGAGGACTGGCAGCCCCACTGTAACACGGAAACTGCAGCCCACACAGCATGCTCAGCTGAACGGGAGAGAGAGAGAGCCAGAAGCCTGGGAAAGCTTTCAGGGAAGTACACCCAGGACTCCAGAGGGAAAGGACAGTGCTGAGGGAACACCATCAGAGAGAGAACCCCACTGCCCTGCGCCACTAGAGGGAAAGCCACACAGCCTAGTGCCATCCCTGGCGGAGAAAGGAATGGAGACATTGCCAGAATACAGATCTGGGTGCTACCCAGCGGAGTCACCACGGGCAATTAAGAGTGAGCAGACTCCTGATCAGAGGAACCGTTGTTGCTGTATCGCTGGGTCAGGTGAGAGGGCACTTGGCCATTATCTACTAACGTCCACAGGAACTGCAGTCTCTGACCATCTCTTGTAACATGTCTGCAGTCTCTGACCATCTCTTGTATTATGTCTGTAGTCTCTGACCATCTCCTGTTTTATGTCTGCCATCTCTGACCATCTCTTGTAACATGTCTGCAGTCTCTGACCATCTCTTGTATCATGTCAGCAGTCTCTGACCATCTCCTGTGCTATGTCTGCCGTCTCTGACCATCTCTTGTAACATGTCTGCAGTCTCTGACCATTTCTTGTATCATGTCTGCAGTCTCTGACCATCTCCTGTGCTATGTCTGCCGTCTCTGATCATCTCCTGTATTATGTCTGCAGTCTCTGACCATCTCTTGTACTATATCTCCAGTCTCTGAACATCTCCTGTAGTATGTCTGCAGTCTCTGACCATCTCCTGTAATATGTCCGCATTCTCTGACCATCTCCTGTAACATGTCTGCAGTCTCTGCCCATCTCTTGTATCATGTCTGCAGTCTCTGACCATCTCCTGTGCTATGTCTGCTGTCTCTGATCATCTCCTGTATTATGTCTGCAGTCTCTGACCATCTCTTGTATTATATCTCCAGTCTCTGACCATCTCTTGTATTATATCTCCAGTCTCTGACCATCTCCTGTAGTATGTCTGCAGTCTCTGACCATCTCCTGTATTATATCTCCAGTCTCTGACCATCTCCTGTAATATGTCCGCATTCTCTGACCATCTCCTGTACTATGTCTGCAGTCTCTGACCATCTCTTGTAACATGTCTGCAGTCTCTGACCATCTCCTGTTTTATGTCTGCCATCTCTGACCATCTCTTGTAACATGTCTGCAGTCTCTGACCATCTCTTGTATCATGTCTGCAGTCTCTGACCATCTCCTGTGCTATGTCTGCTGTCTCTGATCATCTCCTGTATTATGTCTGCAGTCTCTGACCATCTCCTGTATTATATCTCCAGTCTCTGACCATCTCCTGTAGTATGTCTGCAGTCTCTGACCATCTCCTGTATTATATCTCCAGTCTCTGACCATCTCCTGTAATATGTCCACATTCTCTGACCATCTCCTGTACTATGTCTGCAGTCTCTGACCATCTCTTGTAACATGTCTGCAGTCTCTGACCATCTCTTGTAACATGTCTGCAGTCTCTGACCATCTCCTGTACTATGTCTGCTGTCTCTGGCCTTCTCTTGTATTATGTCTGCCGTCTCTGATCATCTCCTGTATTATGTCTGCAGTCACTGACCATCTCCTGTAGTATGTCTGCAGTCTCTGACCATCTCCTATATTATATCTCCAGTCTCTGACCATCTCCTGTAATGTCTGCATTCTCTGACCATCTTCTGTACTATGTCTGCAGTCTCTGACCATCTCTTGTAACATGTCTGCAGTCTCTGACCATCTCTTGTATTATGTCTGCAGTCTCTGACCATCTCCTGTTTTATGTCTGCCGTCTCTGACCATCTCTTGTAACACGTCTGCAGTCTCTGATCATCTCTTGTATCATGTCTGCAGTCTCTGACCGTCTCCTGTACTATGTCTGCTGTCTCTGATCATCTCCTGTATTATGTCTGCAGTCTCTGACCATCTCCTGTATTATGTCTGCAGTCTCTGACCATCTCCTGTATTATATCTCCAGTCTCTGACCATCTCCTGTAGTATGTCTGCAGTCTCTGACCATCTCCTGTACTATGTCTGCGGTCTCTGACCATCTCTTGTACTATGTCTGCGGTCTCTGACCATCTCTTGTAACATGTCTGCAGTCTCTGACCATCTCCTGTAGTATGTCCGGGGGCTCTTTCTAACAGACTCTCTAACAGAAGCCCTCTCTGTGTGCATCAGAGAGACTCCCCTCCGGTCTCATTAGTGTATGCTCTTCCTGTATTTTCTTTATTGTCAAAAGATCATGGGAGAATCCCAGGGTAACAAAGACTTCTTAGGGTAGCATCTCTGTGTTTGAGTCATTGCCATAGTAACATTTGTAAAGGGGAGGAGTTGGTAAGATGACCACACCCACGTGGGGGCGCCAGAAATATTTCTGCACCCAGGCGTCTGTGACCCTAGGATCGGCCCTGCCTTTTTTGGTCATGTTCTTTTGACCGAAGCCGAATGTTCGGCCGGCTCCTGTTGGACCGGCTGTCATACACACGGGCAGAATGTCGGTCAGTTTCTATATTGAATGATATTGCCTGATATTCGGCCCATGTGTACAGGGATAAGGGCTACATTTACATGGGTATTTAACCATGGTGGGAATTCCAGTGGCACAATGTTCTAACAGCCACAATCACCCCAGTTTATAGCTGGCTGTGCTAAAAGACATGAATAGCTGTAGCTTTGACTGCCATTGCACTGTACAGGCTCTATCTGCACAGCTGTTAATCCCAGCAATCAGTAGATTCTTGCGGAGGCAAACAAAGCTCAGAGTAGGCAGCAGACAATATCGTTTTATACATAGACAGGCAAAGGTCAGGGCAGGCAGCAGGCAATATTATAATCCAAAGAGAGGTAAAAGTTAGTGAATGTGGCAGGCAGTATCATAATCCAAAGAGAGGCAAAAGTCAGGGCAGGCAGCAGGCCGTATCATTATCTAGAGACAGGTAAGGGTAAAGAGAAAGCAACACCAGCTTTATAGCATGCACAAATCTAAAAATGTTATCTTTTATTACATGCTATTAGGTCTGGATTATAGTATATTTTTATTTTTTTTCAATTAAATCTAATGTTAGTAAATCATGAAATTAGATTGTAATGTGTGTGGCCAACATAACACCTTTCAAAGTAGGATGTATACAAATACTCTGCCTGAACAGCTTGGGAGGAAAGAAGTAATGTGTTTATTAAAGAGGTTTGAGGCACTCTGTTTAATAGAGGTGTAGCGATACCCCCCTGGGAGTCACTGATAAGAATAGGGCCCTTGTTCTTTGCCTTAAAGTTTTTTCAAAAATACCTCACCCCTCTAACACACCAGATTAAGTGTACAAACCTACATTATCACAGGAAATTACTGAAAGTAATACTTAGTACCGAGTAGTAATGCTATATCAAAGAAAACAGGCACCAAACCATACAGTAAAGGCAAACTTAATATCTTGTCACCCAATATGGTTGGTAACTAGGCAAACATAAAATGGATTAACCATGGTAATAACACAACTTAGCATAATATATGATATTTAGATCAGCATAAACAGTAGCAAGACCACCTCAAATGCAGCAGTATGCAGTAGTATCCAGTGCTGGAACTATACTGCTAGAGTGAATTTATGGTGGTGATGCTAGTCCTAGACAGACAGGGTATGCATTGACCAAAAGAAAAGGAGGTTGGTGGTGGTGGAGGGAGGTTAGGGGAACAAAGGGAACTTTCAGAATAATTATCACAGGAGGGGCAGTCCTTTGAGATGTTTTTCTGCCAGCTATCATTGGGGCCCTTTAAGAGCGTTGGTGCACTTAACGACAGTCCCAGTTAACCTGCATGCAGTATAGGTACAGTATAGACTCAGCACAGATGCAGGGTAGATGTGGTTCAGATGCGGTAAAGCTTTGATATAATGTGGTATAGGGTTGTTATAGATGCAGTTTAGGTTTGAAATAAGTGTGATATAGAGTGCAATATGGACGCAGTATTAATTGGGCACACTTAGTGTCCTGCTGTCAGTGGCTCAGTCCCTGCTAGCAGTTTTAGCAATGGGAAAATAGCCCTCGCACCAGTCCCCAAAGGTCTCTAGTGATCAGCAGAGGGAAGCAGGGGGTTGGGGATGCTCCAGTCTTCTTGTTGCAGCAGTGCAGGTGCTGTGATTTTACTTGCTCCTGCGTTGCCCCTGGGTGTCCCCACTCCCAGTCTCAGGCTCTGATCTCCACTGGTATGGTCTCCCACTAGCAGGTGAATATTGAGACAAAGGTCTCTCTAACTTCCTTGGTGCCAAGAGGAAAAACTTTCACAAGCAGTTTAAAACAAAAAAAAATCATCTCTCTGTTCCTCCTACTGTACAGTGCCTATTGGGATCTGTAGTATAAGTGGTCTATTTATCCCAATATATGGATGTCATGTCCAAATGCAGCTCCCAGAATTCTCAGGGCTCTGCATAGAAGTCTTTGGGCTTGATTGGCTTTAGCTCCTCCCTGCTTTCCGGAGGAGAACAGTATAGCATAACATCAGTATCTCAGTAGAGAGAGAGAAGAATGAAAGGCAATGTCCCCTTTTCAGTATTACTGTTGCCCAGCACCATGGGCACTATGTGTAATATTTATTGACTGTAAATTTCTTATTTCTCAAAAATGCTGAAGCAATTGAACGTTCAAGTAAAGTTGCAGAAAAGGAGTGCTGTTTCACAACACATACATTTTTAGGAGCTTTGTCACAGGTCAATTACTGTACACTGTATGAACAGAATGTGGATCAAGAAGTGTACGCCATCTGGAGGGACACATTCAATGCATATATTGTAGGCAAAAAGTGTTGGCACAATAGTATGCAGTCTTCCTATTCTCAGCACTGTAGCTATTCTCTTCAGTCTCTATCTTTTACAGCTGTAAAAATAAGGAGTTAGCTGTTGATGAGCTTGGAGCATGTTCAGTCCCTCTATCCATTATGCTGCTTTGCTGAAGACCTCTCATTTTTCTCCCATCCCAGATACCTCAGGAGAATCATTGAAAGCCAGGGAAATAGTACAGGTGTTCAGGAAAACCAGTGAGGGTTGGATAAAATGCAGGTGATTCCTTGCAAACACGAAAGATTTAATAAATCTGTAGTCACCACTGCCATGTCTAACTTTACATTATTTATTGCTTTTCTGTTTGTTCTGTTTGTCAGTGTAAAGATTTATTTTTCAAATCTGTTTAAAAGCAATTCCATGGGCAGGGATGTTTGTCAGGTAATGCTCTACTCAAGAGATCATAGCAATGAATGAGCAAGGGAAAATAATATGTATGTACCCATAATCCTCCACTCCAAACAGTAGAGCGCTTTACCATTACCGTCCCTATTATGAACATGCATATGGCAGAAAAAAGCATGGGAGTCAAAAAAAAATATTTACTAAAGTAATTTTACAACTGGAAAAAATCACACAGAAATTTTAGAGATACTGACGTGGAATTCCAGTCCAAACATTTGTTTTACTATTAGATAGAGTAAGGAAGTAATAGATAACCATGCAGCTAAATACAGTCTAATAGATGTAGATGGTGTTGGGAATATATGTTCCTGTCTGTAAGAGAGATTGCCCTCCCTTTTTCCTATTATTTTTTTTAATCAATGCCATTGGTCATATATGTAATTATAACAGCCACACCTATTGATATCCTGAGGGAGGATAAAGCTGTTTTGTTTCCTATTGCATGACTCCTGGATACTGTAAATATGAACTTTGATCATTTACTTTTCCAGCCATTTGCTGACAGTATTTCCTTATATAAATATGCATGCATTTGCACAATTGTATCTTTTGGTATGGCTTGAAATGCATTGTAGAACTGAGAAAATGGAAAAATCTAATGGAGAGAGCAGATGTCTTCTTTAAATACAGAAATCATGAAAACAATAATACACCCAGGAGTAGGCTGGTAGCTAAAGTATTATCCTTTAGCTCATCCGATAGCACTCATTTTGTGATTATGTGTATAGACATAAAGGCTTGTTTCAAGTCATCAAGGTAACTCCAGTAGGTCCAGTCTCAAAATTAGATTTAATCCCTGGTGCCTGCTGATGTCAGTAAATGAATTTATTTCCATCAAAGCCCAAAATAGCATTAGAATGTACTTTGCTTTTCATATACAGTAGTTTTTATAAGTGTGAATTTATTTATGTGGTGTCCTGTTTAGGGTAGAGGGCAGGAATGTGGCTGTACATACTGCTGCTGTTATAGGCTATAAGTTTGATGTGCCTAAAAGGCTTTGAGCCATCTGTGTCAGACAAGGGCTCACGCAAGGTCTATCTATCTATCTATCTATCTATCTATCTATCTATCTATCTATCTATCTATCTATCTATCTATCTATCTATCTATCTATCTATCTATCTATCTATCTTTGTCAGTAATCATTGCAAAGAGGTTTAGCCTTCACTATTTGATGCTCCCAAGTCACAGCTCTTGTCAATGTGCCACTGGAAGTGGGATTGATGTAAAGCAATATTAAAGCCTTGGGTTTTTTTTTGTTTTTTTTTTTAAATAACAAACATGTTAAACTTACCTACTCTGTGCAATGGTTTTGCACAGAGCTGCCAGGATCCTCCTCTTCTAATTTCCATGCTGGCGCTCCTTCCTCCTGCCCTCCTTGCTCTGGGGGCACCCAAGCAGGCACCCTCCCGAGCCGTGGTTCTGTGTGTACATTCACACATGGAGCCGTGGCTTGGCTTCACACATGGAGCCGTAGCTCAGCCCCACCACCCTGTTTCCTGATTTGCTCACTGGGTGTGATTGACAGCAGTAGGAGCCAATGGCTCCCACTGCTGCCAAAAGTCATTGAGGAGTGCAAGTCCACAAAGAGGTAAGACTCTCGTGGGCATTGCTGCATCAAGAGGGGGTTTAGGTAAGTATTAGGAGGGGCTGAAGGGGCTGCTGCACACAGAAGGTTTTTTACCTTCATGCATGAATGCATGAAGGTAAAAAACCTGTGCCTTTACAACCTGTTTAACAAAGGAAAATAGACTGTTCCCTTTCCAAAGTAAATTGCACTTTGCAAGAAACTTTGCTTCAGAACTCCAGGGAATAAGGTAAAGCTTCTCTGACTTTCATCATCCAATCATGTGCCAGCAAAAATACTGTTTTTTTTTTTCCCTCTTGCATGTCTTTACACAATACTTTGGGTATTCTTTGCAAAGTGAAACTCTACCTTATTCACTAAGCTCTGGGGTAAATTCTCTTGCACAGTGCAACTTGTAAAATAAGCAACCTTTAAATCCAATAAGTCACTGAAGTAAACACTGAAATGTCAGGTAAGGTCGTAGTCTATGACAAGGCACAGACAGCATGTGGGAAGATCCATAATATAAACAGAAGATCAAAACAGGCAGCATGGACATGAGGCTTATCAGAATCTGGAAGCCCTCTGTAACAATAAGGTGGCACCCAGATACTTTCATCCATGTGAATGAGAAAGAGGTACAAAAAAAGTGAAAAATAAATAAACACACTGACATAGTTTTGGCAAATCCTTTAATAAAAATAAACCCCAAAAAATCCCTTGGTGCAAATCCATCAGCAATCACATCATCCAGAGATGGCGATCCATGTCAGTCACGATTAATTACATCCACAAACCTGTCAAGTGAACCTAATCTGCCGACCACTGACATATCTGATCTTCTCTCTTCACTTATGCTGAATGACATCTCTCGAGCTCTGCTGCAAAACAAAAAACAAGGCAGGGTCTCCAGGGTGGTGATGTCATGTCATTGATGTCATGGGGATCCCTATGCACATTACAGTATTGAATACTGAACAAGCAGTGAATGCACTTTAAACCAAGCTCTCATTTACCTATGTAGTCATAGGCAATGTGGACAAATAAATATATTTTTAAGTTTTCAACAGGGGTACTGAAGCCAAAACTTTTAATTCCTTTACTTTCTACTGCTGCAGAGTCTTAACACTTTGCCAGGTGCTCGTAAACTTCTAGAAACAATCTTAATCCAGTTTTTAGAGCCCATTCACACCATAATGCTCAACCAAAATGAATAAACGCTAATGCATCTCAATACATCAAAAAATAGGTGATCTCTGTATTTTTCCACAGCACAGCACAATGCAACAGACACTGTGTGTTGTGCTGCATTGAGTTGTTTTGCAGCGCATGTGCATTTTGGAGGTGTATTTGTAAGTAGGCCCTTAGAGTCTCAGATTTTTGTGTATAAACACAGTTCATTAATGCAGGATTAAAAAGTACTTGCAGCTAGAAATGTCAGGGATGGCTTTTTTACTGCTTGTTATGAATAGTGATGGGAAAACATGCTTGGGTTTGATTCGCAATTGTTTTTGGCAAACATGCCTGAAGATTTCCCATAAAGTTTGCAAGTTGCCAGCTTTACTGCAAATTGAAACAAAGACAATGCAAACATATGGGCCCCATTCAGAGCTTACCAGTTTCTAGGACATCAGTGTCTGCCAGCATCATGGTCATCGATGATACATATCCAGTCCAATTCAGCTACCAACTGGGACATTCTCCATCCAAGAGCTGAATGTAAAAACAGGGGCCAATGATGATGGCTGATGTCATTGACTATGGCCATAGTAGGAAGCTTTCACATTTAGTAGCCACTGAATCAATGACTTCCCAGCAGATGGATGTGCAGTTCAGGGGTGAGTAAAAAGGCAATTTAGTTCCCCTGCTCAGCAAACAGCAAGAATTCATGGTGATCTGCAGTATTTAATGTTAGTGTACTGTGTCCTCTGCACAGTGTGCACCTAAAGCTACCTGAAGACAAATGGTGGTTTTCTTCTGATCCTATTAAAACCACAGGCAGGGAGCTGCATTATTTAAAGTTAGTGTACAGTGTCCTCTGCACAGTGTGCACCTAAAGCTACATGAAGACAATTGCTGTTGTTCTGATCCTATTAATACCACAAGCAGGCAGCTGAAGTATTTACAGTTAGTGTACTGTGTCCTCTGCACAGTGTGCACCTAAAGCTACCTGAAGACAATTGTTGTTCTCCTTCTAATTCTATTAGTACCACAAGCAGGCAGCTGCAGTATTTACAGTTAATGTACTGTGTCCTCTGCACAGTGTGCACCTAAAGCTACCTGAAGAAAATTGCTGGTGTTCTTCTGATCCTATTAGTACCACAGGCAGGTAGCTGCAGTATTTATAGTTAGTGTACTGTGTCCTCTGCACAGTGTGCACCTAAAGCTACCTGAAGAAAACTGCTGTTGTTCTAATCCCATTAATACCACAGGAAGGCAGCTGCAGTATTTACAGATATTGTACTGTGTCCTCTACACAGCATGCACCTAAAGCTACCTGAAGACAATTTCTGGTGTGCTTCTGATCCTATTAGTACCATGGGCAGGCAGCTGCAGTATTTACAGTTAGTGTACTCTGTCCTCTGCACAGTGTGCACCTAAAGCTACCTGAAGACAATTGCTGTTGTTCTGATCCTATTAATACCACAGGTAGGCAGCTGCAGTATTTACAGTTAGTGTACTGTGTCCTCTGCACAGTGTGCACCTAAAGCTACCTGAAGACAATTGCTGGTTTTCTTCTGATCCTATTAATACCACAGGGAGGCAGCTGCAGTATTTAATGTTAGTGTACTGTGTCCTCTGCTCAGTGTGTACCTAAAGCTACCTGAAGACAAATGCTGGTTTTCTTCTGATCCTATTAAAATCACAGGCAGGCAGCTGCAGTATTTAATGTTAGTGTACTGTGTCCTCTTCACAGTGTGCACCTAAAGCTACCTGAAGACAAATGCTGGTTTTCTTCTGATCCTATTAAAACCACAGGAAGGCAGCAGCATTATTTAGAGTTAGTGTACTGTGTCCTCTGTACAGTGTGCACCTAAAGCTACATGAAGGCAATTGCTGTAGTTCTGATCCTATCAATACCACAAGCAGGCAGCTGCAGTATTTACAGTTAGTGTACTTTGTCCTCTGCACAGTGTGCACCTAAAGCTACCTGAAGACAATCACTGGTGTTCTTCTGACCCTATTAGTACCAAAGGAAGGCAGCTGCAGTATTTACAGTTAGTGTACTGTGTCCTCTGCACAGTGTGCACCTAAAGCCACCTGAAGAAAATTGCTGTAGTTCTGATCCTTTGAATACCACAGGCAGGCAGCTGCAGAATTTACAGTTAGAGTACTGTGTCCTCTATACAGTGTGCACCTAAAGCTACCCGAAGAAAATTGCTAGTGTTCTTCTGACCCTATCAGTACCAAAGGAAGGCAGCTGCAGTATTTACAGTTAGTGTACTGTGTCCTCTGCACAGTATGTACCTAAAGCTACCTGAAGACAATTGCTGTTTTTCTTCTGATCCTATTAGAACCACAGGCAGGCAGCTGCAGTATTTACAGTTAGTGTACTGTGTCCTCTGCACAGTGTGCACCTAAATCTACCTGAAAAAAATGGCTGGTTTTCTTCTGATGCTATTAGTACCTCAGGCAGGCAGCTGCAGTATTTACAGTTAGTGTACTCTGTCCTCTACACAGTGTGCCCCTAAAGCTATCTGAAGACAATTGCTGTTGTTCTGATCCAATTAATACCACAGGCAGGCAGCAGCAGTATTTACAGTTAGTGTACTGTGTCCACTGCACAGTGTGCACCTAAAGCTACCTGAAGAAAACTGCTGGTGTTCTTTTGATCTTATTAGTACAACAGGCAGGCAGCTGAAGTATTTACAGTTAGTGTACTGTGTCCTCTGCACAGTGTGCACCTGAAGCTACCTGAAGAAAATTGTTGGTGTTCTACTGATCCTATTAGTACAAAAGGCAGATTTTAGAGTTAATGTACTGTGTCCTCTGCAAAGTGTGCACCTAAAGCTACCTGAAGAAAATTGCTAGTGTTCTTCTGATACTATTAGTACCACCGGCAGGCAGCTGCAGTATTTACAGTTAGTGTACTGTGTCCTCTGCACAGTGTGCACCTAAAGCTACCTGAAGACAACTGCTGTTGTTCTGATCCTATTAATACCACAGGCAGGCAGCTGCAGTATTTACAAGTAGTGTACTGTGTCCTCTGCAAAGTGTGCAGCTAAAGCTACCTGAAGAAAATTGGTGGTGTTCTTCTGATCCTATTAGTACCACAGGCAGGCAGCTGCAGTATTTACAGTTAGTGTACTGTATCCTCTGCACAGTGTGCACCTAAAGCTACCTGAAGACAATTGCTGTTGTTCTGATCCTATTAATACCACAGGCAGGCAGCTGAAGTATTTACAGTTAGTGTACTGTGTACTCTGCACAGTGTGCACCTAAAGCTACCTGAAGAAAATTTCTGGTGTTCTTCTGATCCTATTAGTACAACAGGCAGGCAGCTATGGTATTTACAGTTAGTGCACTGTGTCCTCTGCACAGTGTGCACCTAAAGCTACCTGAAGACAATTGCTGTTCTTCTTATCCTAATAATACCACAGGCAGGCAGCTGCAGTATTTACAGTTAGTGTACTGTGTTCTCTGCACAGTGTGCACCAAAAGCTACCCGAAGAAAATTGCTGGTGTGCTTCTGATCCTATTAGTACCATGGGCAGGCAGCTGCAGTATTTACAATTAGTGTACTGTGTCCTCTGCACAGTGTGCACCTAAAGCTACCTGGAGACAATTGCTGTTGTTCTTCTGATCCCATTAGTACCACAGGCAGGCAGCTGTAGTATTTACAGCTAGTGCACTGTGTCCTCTGAACAGTGTGCACCTAAAGCTACCTGAATAAAATTGCTGGTGTTGTTCTGAACCTATTCATACCACAGGCAGGCAGCTGCAGTATTTACAGATAGTGTAGTGTGTCCTCTGCACAGTGTGCACCTAAAGCCACCTGAAGAAAATTGCTGGTGTTCTTCTGATCCTATTAGTACCATGGGCAGGGAGCTGCAGTATTTACAGTTAGTGTACTCTGTCCTCTGCACAATGTGCACCTAATGCTACCTGAAGACAATTGGTGTTGTTCTGATCCTATTAATACCACAGGCAGGCAGCTGCAGTATTTACAGTTAGTGTACTGTGTACTCTGCGCAGTGTGCACCTAAAGCTACCTGAAGAAAATTGCTGGTGTACTTCTGATCCTATTAGTACCACAGGTAGGCAGCTGCAGTATTTACAGTTAGTGTACTGTGTCCTCTGCACAGTGTGCAATTAAGGTTACCTGAAGAAAATTGCTGGTGTTCTTCTGATCCTATTAGTACAACAGGCAGGCAGCTACGGTATTTACAGTTAGTGCACTGTGTTCTCTGCTCAGTGTGCACCTAAAGCTACCTGAAGACAATTGCTGTACTTCTTATCCTAATAATACCACAGGCAGGCAGCTGCAGTATTTACAGTTAGTGTACTGTGTCCTCTGCACAGTGTGCACCAAAAGCTACCTGAAGAAAAATGCTGGTGTGCTTCTGATCCTATTAGTACCATGGGCATGCAGCTGCAGTATTTACAGTTAATGTACTGTGTCCTCTGCACAGTGTGCACATAAAGCTACCTGAAGACAATTGCTGTTGTTCTGATCCCATTAATAGCACAGGCAGGCAGCTGCAGTATTTAATGTTAGTGTACTGTGTCCTCTGCACAGTGTGCACCTAAAGCTACATGAAGACAAATGCTGGTTTTCTTCTGATCCTATTAAAACCACAGGCAAGCAGCTGCATTATTTACAGTTAGTGTACTGTGTCCTCTGCACAGTGTGCACCTAAAGCTACATGAAGACAATTGCTGTTGTTCTGATCCTATTAATACCGCAAGCAGGCAGCTGCAGTATTTACAGTTAGTGTACTGTGTCCTCTGCACAGTGTGCACCTAAAGCCACATGAAGAAAATAGCTGTTGTTCTGATCCTTTGAATACCACAGGCAGGCAGCTGCAGAATTTGCAGTAAGTGTACTGTGTCCTCTATAGGGTGTGCACCTAAAGCTACCTGGAGAAAATTGCTAGTGTTCTTCTGACCCTATTAGTACCAAAGGAAGGCAGCTGCAGTATTTACAGTTAGTGTACTGTGTCCTCTGCACAGTGTGTACCTAAAGCTACCTAAAGACAATTGCTGGTTTTCTTCTGATCCTATTAGAACCACAGGCAGGCAGCTGCAGTATTTACAGTTAGTGTACTGTGTCCTCTGCACAGTGTGCACCTAAAACTACCTGAAAACAACTGCTGTTGTTCTGATCCTATTAGTACCACAAGCAGGCAGCTCCAGTATTTACAGTTAGTGTATTGTGTCCTCTGCACAGTTTGCACCTAAAGCTACCTGAAGAAAATTGCTGTTGTTCTGATCCTTTGAATACCACAGGCAGGCAGCTGCAGAATTTACAGTTAGTGTACTGTGTCCTCTATTCAGTGTGCACCTAAAGCTACCCAAAGAAAATTGCTAGTATTCTTCTGACCCTATTAGTACCAAAGGAAGCCAGCTGCAGTATTTACAGTTAGTGTACTGTGTCCTCTGCACAGTGTGCACCTAAACATACCTGAAGACAATTGCTGTTGTTCTGATCCTATTAATACCACAAGCAGGCAGTTGCAGTATTTACAGTTAGTGCACTGTGTCCTCTACACGGTGTGTCCCTAAAGCTACCTGAAGACAACTGCTGTTGTTCTGATCCTATTAATACCACAGGCAGGCAGCTGCAGTATTTACAAGTAGTGTACTGTGTCCTCTGCAAAGTGTGCACCTAAAGCTACCTGAAGAAAATTGGTTTTGTTCTTCTGATCCTATTAGTACCACAGGCAGGCAGCTGCAGTATTTACAGTTAGTGTACTGTATCCTCTGCACAGTGTGCACCTAAAGCTACCTGAAGACAATTGCTGTTGTTCTGATCCTATTAATTCCACAGGCAGGCAGCTGCAGTATTTACAGTTAGTGTAGTTTGCCCTCTGCACAGTGTGCACCTAAAGCCACCTGAAGAAAATTGCTGGTGTTCTTCTGATCCTATTAGTACCATGGGCAGAGAGCTGCAGTATTTACAGTTAGTGTACTGTGTCCTCTGCACAATGTGCACCTAATGCTACCTGAAGACAATTGGTGTTGTTCTGATCCTATAAATAGCACAGGCAGGCAGCTGCAGTATTTACAGTTAGTGTACTGTGTACTCTGCGCAGTGTGCACCTAAAGCTACCTGAAGAAAATTGCTGGTGTACTTTTGATTCTATTAGTACCACAGGTAGGCAGCTACAGTATTTACAGTTAGTGTACTGTGTCCTCTGCACAGTGTGCAAATAAGGTTACCTGAAGAAAATTGCTGGTGTTCTTCTGATCCTATTAGTACAACAGGCAAGCAGCTACGGTATTTACAGTTAGTGCACTGTGTTCTCTGCACAGTGTGCACCTAAAGCTACCTGAAGACAATTGCTGTTCTTCTTATCCTAATAATACCACAGGCAGGCAGCTGCAGTATTTACAGTTAGTGTACTGTGTCCTCTGCACAGTGTGCACCAAAAGCTACCCGAAGAAAAATGCTGGTGTGCTTCTGATCCTATTAGTACCATGGGCATGCAGCTGCAGTATTTACAGTTAGTGTACTGTGTCCTCTGCACAGTGTGCACGTAAAGCTACCTGAAGACAATTGCTGTTGTTCTGATCCTATTAATACCACAGGCAGGCAGCTGCAGTATTTAATGTTAGTGTACTGTGTCCTCTGCACAGTGTGCACCTAAAGCTACATGAAGACAAATGCTGGTTTTCTTCTGATCCTATTAAAACCACAGGCAGGCATCTGCATTATTTACAGTTAGTGTACAGTGTCCTCTGCACAGTGTGCACCTAAAGCTACATGAAGACAATTGCTGTTGTTCTGATCCTATTAATACCACAAGCAGGCAGCTGCAGTATTTACAGTTAGTGTACTGTGTCCTCTGCACAGTGTGCACCTAAAGCTACCTGAAGACAATAGCTGTTGTCCTTCTGATTCTATTAGTACCACAGGCAGGCAGCTGCAGTATTTATAGTTAGTGTACTGTGTCCTCTGCACAGTGTGGACCTAAAGCTACCTGAAGAAAACTGCTGCTGTTCTAATTCTATTAATACCACAGGAAGGCAGCTGCAGTATTTACAGATATTGTACTGTGTCCTCTACACAGTGTGCACCTAAAGCTACCTGAAGACAATTGCTGGTGTGCTTCTGATCCTATTAGTACCATGGGCAGGCAGCTTCAGTATTTACAGTTAGTGCACTGTGTCCTCTGCACAGTGTGCACCTAAAGTTAAATGAAGACAATTGCTGTTGTTCTGATCCTATTAATACCACAGGTAGGCAGCTGCAGTATTTACAGTTAGTGTACTGTGTCCTCTGCACAGTGTGCAGCTAAAGCTACCTGAAGGCAATTGCTGGTTTTCTTCTGATCCTATTAATACCACAGGGAGGCAGCTGCAGTACTTAATGTTAGTGTACTTTGTCCTCTGCACAGTGTGCACCTAAAGCTACCTGAAGACAAATGCTGGTTTTCTTCTGATCCTATTAAAACCACAGGCAGGCAGCTGCAGTATTTAATGTTAGAGTACTGTGTCCTCTGAACAGTGTGCACCTAAAGCTACCTGAAGACAAATGCTGGTTTTCTTCTGATCCTACTAAAACCACAGGCAGGCAGCAGCATTATTTACAGTTAATGTACTGTGTCCTCTGCACAGTGTGCACCTAAAGCTACCTGGAGAAAATTGCTGGTGTTCTTCTGATCCTATTAGTACCACAGGCAGGTAGCTGCAGTATTTATAGTTAGTGTACTGTGTCCTCTGCACAGTGTGCACCTAAAGCTACCTGAAGACAATTGCTGTTCTTCTTATCCTAATAATACCACAGGCAGGCAGCTGCAGTATTTACAGTTAGTGTACTGTGTCCTCTGCACAGTGTGCACCAAAAGCTACCCGAAGGAAATTGCTGGTGTGCTTCTGATCCTATTAGTACCATGGGCAGGCAGCTGCAGTATTTACAGTTAGTGTACTGTGTCCTCTGCACAGTGTGCACCTAAAGTTACCTGAAGACAATTGCTGTTGTTCTGATAATATTAATCCCACAGGCAGGCAGCTGCAGTATTTGATGTTAGTGTACTGTGTCCTCTGCGCAGTGTGCACCTAAAGCTACATGAAGACAATTGCTGTTGTTCTGATCCTATTAGAACCACAGGCAGGCAGCTGCAGTATTTACAGTTAGTGTACTGTGTCCTCTCCACAGTGTGCACCTAAGGCTACCTGAAGAAAATTGCTGGTGTTCTTCTGTTCCTATTAGTACCACAGGGAGGTAGCTGCAGTATTTAGAGTTAGTGTACTGTGTCCTCTGCACAGTGTGCACCTAAAGCTACCTGGAGACAATTGCTGTTGTTCTTCTGATCCTATTAGTACCACAGGCAGGCAGCTGCAGTATTTACAGCTAGTGTACTCTGTCCTCTGCACAATGTGCACCTAATACTACCTGAAGACAATTGGTGTTGTTCTGATCCTATTAATACCACAGGCAGGCAGCTGCAGTATTTACAGTTAGTGTACTGTGTACTCTGCGCAGTGTGCACCTAAAGCTACCTGAAGAAAATTGGTGGTGTTCTTCTGATCCTATTAGCACCACAGGCATACAGCTACGATAATTACAGTTTGTATACTGTGTCCTCTGTGCAGTGTGCACCTAAAGCTACCTGAAGAAAATTGGTGGTGTTCTTCTGATCCTATTGGTACCACAGGCAGGCAGCTGCAGTATTTACAGTTTGTATACTGTGTCCTCTGCGCAGTGTGCACCTATAGCTACTGGAAGAAAATTGCTGGTGTTCTTCTGATCCTATTAGTACCACAGGCAGGCAGCTGCAGTATTTACAGTTAGCGTACTGTGTCCTATACACAGTGTGCACCTTAAGCTACCTGAAAACAATTGCTGTTGTTCTGATCCTATGAATACCACAGGCAGGAAGCTGCAGAATTTACAG
This sequence comes from Aquarana catesbeiana, assembly GCF_042186555.1. Classification (NCBI taxonomy): domain Eukaryota; kingdom Metazoa; phylum Chordata; class Amphibia; order Anura; family Ranidae; genus Aquarana; species Aquarana catesbeiana. The sequence continues at coordinate 204,974,591 of NC_133330.1, forward strand.
TTAGTGTACTGTGTCCTCTGCGCAGTGTGCACCTAAAGCTACCTGAAAACAATTGTTGGTGTTCTTTTGATCCTATTAGTACCATAGAAAGGCAGCTGCAGTATTTACAGTTAGTGTACTATGTCCTCTGCACAGTGTTCACCTAAAGCTACCTGAATACAAATGATGTTGTTCTGATCCTATTAATACCACAGGCAGGCTGCTGCAGTATTTACAGTTAGTGTACTGTGTCCTCTGCACAGTGTGCACCTAAAGCTACATGAAGACAATTGCTGTTGTTCTTCTGATTCTATTAGCACCACAGGCAGGCAGCTGCAGTATTTACAGTTAATGTAATGTGTCCTCTGCACAGTGTGCACCTATAGCTTCCTGAGGAAAATGGCTGGTTTTCTTCTGATCCTATTAGTACCACGGGCAGGCAGCTGCAGTATTTACAGGTAGTGTACTGTGCCCTCTGCACATTGTGTACCTAAAGCTACCTGAAGACAATTGCTGTTGTTCTGATCCTATTAATACCATAGACAGGAAGCTGCAGTATTTACAGTTAGTGTACTGTGTCCTCTGCACAGTGTGCACCTAAAGCTACCTGAAGAAAATTGGTGGTGTTCTTCTGATCCTATTAGTACCACAGGCAGGCAGCTGCAGTATTTACAGTTAGTGTACTGTGTCCTCTGCACAGTGTGCACCTAAAGCCACCTGAAGACAATTGCTGTTGTTCTGATACTGTGAATACCACAGGCTGGCAGCTGCAGAATTTACAATTAGTGTACTGTGTCCTCTGCACAGTGTGCACCTAAAGCTACCTGAAGACAATCACTGGTGTTCTTCTGACCCTATTAGTACCACAAGCAGGCAGTTGCAGTTTTTACAGTTATGCCGCGTACACACGATCGGACTTTCTGGCATACTTGGTCCGGTAGACTTTCCGACTGACTTTTTCCGGCAGGTGCGCCGGTCTTTAAAAACGGATGGACTTGCCCACACACGACCGGACTTTCCGGCGGGCTAAGTCCGTCCGTCTTTCCGACGGACTCTCGCCGGAGTTACGGCGGACTTTTAGAATGAACGGACTTGCCCACACATGGACAAGTCCGTTCATTTTGAACGTGACTCAGGTACGACGGGACTAGAAAAGGAAGTCAATCTTGCTGCTTTTATCGGCGAGATTGACACCTTGTGAGCTCCGTCGCGGGGCATACCAGGCCCTTAGGTCTGGTATGGGTCATAAAGGGAACCCCCTACGCCGAAAAAATGGCGTGGGGTCCACCCTAAAATCCATACCAGACCCCGATCCGAGCACACAGCCTGGCCGGTCAGGAAAGGGGGTGGGAATGAGTGAGCGCCCCCCCTCCTTAACCGTACCAGGCCGCATGCCCTCAACATGGTGGGTGGGTGCTTTGGGGGAGGGGGCACCCTGTGGAGAAAAGTCCGCCGGAGCCTACACATGGTCGGATTGCCCAGCGGACTCTGGTCCGCCAGACCAAGTATGCCAGAAAGTCCGCTCGTGTGTACGCGGCATTAGTGTACTATGTCCTCTGCACAGTGTTCACCTAAAGCTACCTGAAGAAAATTGCTGGTGTTCTTCTGATCCTATTAATACTGCAGGCAGGCAGCTGCAGTATTTACAGTTAGTGTACTGTGTCCACTACACAGTGTGCACCTAAAGCTACCTGAAGACAATTGCTGTTGTTCTTCTGATCCTATTAGTACCACAGGCAGGCAGCTGCAGAATTTACAGTTAGTGTACTGTGTCCTCTGTACAGTGTGCACCTAAAGCTACCTGATGAAAATTGGTGGTTTTCTTCTGATCCTATTAGTACTAAAGGCAGGCAGCTGCAGTAGTTACAGTTAGCGTACTGTGTCCTCTGCACAGTGTGCACCTAAAGCTACCTGAAGACAATTGCTGTTGTTCTGATCCTTTAAGTACCACAGGCAGGCAACTGCAGTATTTACAGTTAGTGTACTGTGTCCTCTGCACAGTGGGCACCTAAAGCTACCTGAAGAAAATTGCTGTTGTTCTGATCCTTTAAGTACCACAGGCAGGCAACTGCAGTGTTTACAGTTAGTGTACTGTGTCCTCTGCACAGTGGGCACCTAAAGCTACCTGAAGAAAATTGCTGGTGTTCTTCTGATCCTATTAGTACCACAGGCTGGCAGCTGCAGTATTTACAGTTAGTGTACTGTGTCCTCTGCACAGTGTGCACCTAAAGCTACCTGAAGAAAATTGGTGGTGTTCTTCTGATCCTATTAGTACCACAGGCAGGCAGCTACGATAATTACAGTTTGTATACTGTGTCCTCTGTGCAGTGTGCACCTAAAGCTACCTGAAGAAAACTGGTGGTGTTCTTCTGATCCTATTAGTACCACAGGCAGGCAGCTGCGGTATTTACAGTTTGTATACTGTGTCCTCTGCGCAGTGTGCACCTAAAGCTACCTGAAGAAAATTGTTGGTGTTCTTCTGATCCTAGGTACCACAGGCAGGCAGCCGCAGTATTTACAGTTAGTGTACTGTGTCCTCTGCACAGTGTGCAACTAAAGCTACGTGAAGAAAATTGCTTGTGTTCTACTGATCCTATTAGTACCACAGGCAGGCAGCTGTAGTATTTACATTTAGTGTACTGTGTCCTCTGCACAGTGTGCACCTAACGCTACCTGTAGACAATTGCTGTTGTTCTGATCCTATTAATACCACAGGCAGGCAGCTGCTGAATTTACAGTTATTGTACTCTGTCCTCTGCACAGTGTGCACCTAAAGCTACCTGAAGAAAACTGCTAGTGTTCTTTTGATCCTATTAGTACCACAGGCTGGCAGCTGCAGTATTTACAGTTAGTGTACTGTGTCCTCTGCACAGTGTGCACCTAAAGCTACCTAAAGACAATTGCTGTTGTTCTGATCCTATTAATACCACAGGCAGGCAGCTGCAGTATTTACAGTTAGTGTACTGTATCCTCTGCACAGTGTGCACCTAACGCTACCTGTAGACAATTGCTGTTGTTCTGATCCTATTAATACCACAGGCAGGCAGCTGCTGAATTTACAGTTATTTAACTCTGTCCTCTGCACAGTGTGCACCTAAAGCTACCTGAAGAAAACTGCTAGTGTTCTTTTGATCCTTTTAGTACCACAGGCAGGCAGCTGCAGTATTTACAGTTAGTGTACTGTGTCCTCTGCACAGTGTGCACCTAAAGCTACCTAAAGACAATTGCTGTTGTTCTGATCCTATTAATACCACAGGCAGGCAGCTGCTGTATTTACAGTTATTGTACTATGTCCTCTGCACAGTGTGCACCTAAAGCTACCTGAAGAAAACTGCTGATGTTCTTTTGATCCTATTAGTACCACAGGCAGACAGCTGCAGTATTTACAGTTAGTGTACTGTGTCCTCTGCACAGTGTGCACCTAAAGCTACCTGAAGATAATTGGTGGTCTTCTGATCCTATTAGTACCACAGGCAGGCAGCTGCAGTATTTACAGTTAGTGTACTGTGTCCTCTGCACAGTGTTCAACTAAAGCTACCTGAAGAAAATTGCTTGTGTTCTACTGATCCTATTAGTACCACAGGCAGGCAGCTGCAGTATTTACAGTTAGTGTACTGAGTCCTCTGCACAATGTGCACCTAAAGATACCTGAAGAAAATTGGTGGTGTTCTTCTGATTCTATTAGTACCACAGGTAGGCAGCTATGATATTTACAGTTTGTATACTGTGTCCTCTGCACAGTGTGCACCTAAAGCTACCTGAATAAAATTGGTTGTGTTCTTCTGATCCTATTAGTACCACAGGCAGGCAGCTGCAGTATTTACAGTTAGTGTACTATGTCCTCTGCACAGTGTGCAACTAAAGTTACCTGAAGAAAATTGCTTGTGTTCTACTGATCCTATTAGTACCACAGGCAGGCAGCTGCAGTATTTGCAGTTAGTGTACTGTGTCCTCTGCATAGTGTGCACCTGAAACTACTTGAAGACAATTGCTGTTGTTCTGATCCTATTAATACCACAGGCTGGCAGCTGCAGTATTTACAGTTAGTGTACTGTGTCCTCTGCGCAGTGTGCACCTAAAGCTACCTGAATAAAATTGGTGGTGTTCTTCTGATCTTATTAGTACCACAGGCAGGCAGCTGCAGTATTTACAGTTAGTGTACTGTGTCCTCTGCACAGTGTGCAACTAAAGCTACCTGAAGAAAATTGCTTGTGTTCTACTGATCCTATTAGTACCACAGGCAGGCAGCTACAATATTTACAGTTAGTGTACTGTGTCCTCTGCACAGTGTGCACCTAAAGCTACCTATAGACAATTGCTTTTGTTCTGATCCTATTGATACCACAGGCAGGCAGCTGCTGTATTTACAGTTATTGTACTGTGTCCTCTGCACAGTGTGCACCTAAAGCTACCTGAAGAAAACTGCTGGTGTTTTTTTGATCCTATTAGTACCACAGGCTGGCAGCTGCAGTATTTACAGTTAGTGTACTGTGTCCTCTGCACTGTGTGCACCTAAAGCTACCTGAAGAAAATTGCTGGTGTTCCTCTGATCCTATTAGTACCACAGGCAGGCAGCTGCAGTATTTACAGTTAGTGTACTGTGTCCTCTGCACAGTGTGCATCTAAAGTTACCTGAAGAAAATTGGTGGTGTTCTTCTGATCCTATTAGTACCACAGGCAGGCAGCTACGATATTTACAGTTTGTATACTGTGTCCTCTGCACAGTGTGCACCTAAAGCTACCTGAAGAAAACTGCCGGTGTTCTTTTGATCCTATTATTACCACGGGCAGACAGCTGCAGTGTTTACAGTTTGTATACTGTGTCCTCTGCACTGTGTGCACCTAAAGCTACCTGAAGAAAACTGCCGGTTTTCTTTTGATCCTATTAATACCACAGGCAGGAATCTGCAGTATTTACAATTAGTGTACTATGTCCTCTGCACAGTGTGCACCTAAAGCTACCTGAGGAAAATTGGTGTTGTTCTTCTGATCCTATTTGTACAACAGGCAGGCAGCAACGATATTTACAGTTTGTATACTGTGTCCTCTGTGCAGTGTGCACCTAAAGCCACCTGAAGACAATTTCTGTTGTTCTGATCCTGTGAATACCACAGGCAGGCAGCTGCAGATTTTACAGTTAGTGTACTGTGTCCTCTGCACAGTGTGCAACTAAAGCTACCTGAAGAAAATTGCTTGTGTTCTACTGATCCTATTAGTACCACAGGCAGGCAGCTGCTGTATTTACAGTTATTTTACTGTGTCCTCTGCGCAGTGTGCACCTAAAGCTAACTGAAGAAAACTGCTGGTGTTTTTTTTTATCCTATGAGTACCACAGGCAGGCAGCTGCAGTATTTACAGTTAGTGTACTGTGTCCTCTGCACAGTGTGCACCTAAAGCTACCTGAAGAAAATTGCTGGTGTTCGTTTGATCCTATTAGTACCACAGGCAGGCAGCTGCAGTATATACAGTTAGTGTACTGTGTCCTCTGCACAGTGTGCACCTAAAGCTACCTGAGGAAAATTGGTGGTGTTCTTCTGATCCTATTAGTACAACAGGCAGGCAGCTACGATATTTACAGTTTGTATACTGTGTCCTCTGCGCAGTGTGCTCCTAAAGCCACCTGAAGACTATTGCTGTTGTTCTGATCCTGTGAATACCACAGGCAGGCAGCTGCAGAATTTACAGTTAGTGTACTGTGTCCTCTGCACAGTGTGCAACTAAAGCTACCTGAATAAAATTGCTTATGTTCTACTGATCCTATTAGTACAACAGGCAGGCAGCTTTAGTATTTACAGTTAGTGTACTGTGTCCTGTGCACAGTGTGCACCTAAAGCTACCTGTAGACAATTGCTGTTGTTCTGATCCTATTAATACCACAGGCAGGCAGCTGCTGTATTTACATTTATTGTACTATGTCCTCTGCACAGTGTGCACCTAAAGCTACCTGAAGAAAACTGCCGGTGTTCTTTTGATCCTATTAGTACCACGGGCAGACAGCTGCAGTATTTACAGTTAGTGTACTGTGTCCTCTGCACAGTGTGCACTTGAAGCTACTTGAAGACAATTGCTGTTTTTCTGATCCTATTAATACCACAGGCAGGCATCTGCAGTATTTACAGTTAGTGTACTGTGTCCTCTCCACAGTGTGCACTAAAGCTACCTGAAGAACATTGGTGGTGTTCTTCTGATCTTATTAGTACCACAGGCAGGCAGCTGCAGTACTTACAGTTAGTGTACTGTGTCCTCTGCATAGTGTGCACCTGAAACTACTTGAAGACAATTGCTGTTGTTCTGATCCTATTAATACCACAGGCAGGCAGCTGCAGTATTTACATTTAGTGCACTGTGTCCTCTGCACAGTGTGCACCTGAAGCTACCTGAAGACAATTGCTGTTTTTCTGATCCTATTAATACCACAGGCAGGCATCTGCAGTATTTACAGTTGGTTTACTGTGTCCTCTGGACAGTGTGCACCTAAAGCTACCTGAAGAACATTGGTGGTGTTCTTCTGATCTTATTAGTACCACAGGCAGGCAGCTGCAGTATTTACAGTTAGTGTACTGTGTCCTCTGCACAGTGTGCACCTGAAACTACCTGAAGACAAATGCTGTTGTTCTGATCCTATTAATACCACAGGCAGGCAGTTGCAGTATTTGCAGTTAGTGTACTGTGTTGTCTGCACAGTGTGCACCTAAAGCTACCTGAAGAAAATTGCTGGTGTTCTACTGATCCTATTAGTACCACAGGCAGAATTTACAGTTAATGTACTGTGTCCTCTGCACAGTGTGCACCTAAAGCTACCTGAAGAAAATTGCTGGTGTTCTACTGATCCTATTAGTACCACAGGCAGAATTTACAGTTAATGTACTGTGTCCTCTGCACAGTGTGCACCTAAAGCTACCTGAAGAAAATTGCTGGTGTTCTTCTGATCCTATTAGTCCCACAGGCAGGCAGCTGCAGTATTTACAGTTAGTGCACTGTGTCCTCTGCACAGTGTGCACCTAAAGCTACCTGCTGACAACTGCTGTTGTTCTGAGCAAATTAATACCACAGGCAGGCAGCTACGGTATTTACAGTTAATGTACTGTGTTCTCTGCACAGTGTGCAAATAAGGTTACCTGAAGAAAATTGCTGGTGTTCTTCTGATCCTATTAGTACAACAGGCAAGCAGCTACGGTATTTACAGTTAGTGCACTGTGTTCTCTGCACAGTGTGCACCTAAAGCTACCTGAAGACAATTGCTGTTCTTCTTATCCTAATAATACCACAGGCAGGCAGCTGCAGTATTTACAGTTAGTGTACTGTGTCCTCTGCACAGTGTGCACCAAAAGCTACCCGAAGAAAAATGCTGGTGTGCTTCTGATCCTATTAGTACCATGGGCATGCAGCTGCAGTATTTACAGTTAATGTACTGTGTCCTCTGCACAGTGTGCACGTAAAGCTACCTGAAGACAATTGCTGTTGTTCTGATCCTATTAATACCACAGGCAGGCAGCTGCAGTATTTAATGTTAGTGTACTGTGTCCTCTGCACAGTGTGCACCTAAAGCTACATGAAGACAAATGCTGGTTTTCTTCTGATCCTATTAAAACCACAGGCAGGCATCTGCATTATTTACAGTTAGTGTACAGTGTCCTCTGCACAGTGTGCACCTAAAGCTACATGAAGACAATTGCTGTTGTTCTGATCCTATTAATACCACAAGCAGGCAGCTGCAGTATTTACAGTTAGTGTACTGTGTCCTCTGCACAGTGTGCACCTAAAGCTACCTGAAGACAATAGCTGTTGTCCTTCTGATTCTATTAGTACCACAGGCAGGCAGCTGCAGTATTTATAGTTAGTGTACTGTGTCCTCTGCACAGTGTGGACCTAAAGCTACCTGAAGAAAACTGCTGCTGTTCTAATTCTATTAATACCACAGGAAGGCAGCTGCAGTATTTACAGTTATTGTACTGTGTCCTCTACACAGTGTGCACCTAAAGCTACCTGAAGACAATTGCTGGTGTGCTTCTGATCCTATTAGTACCATGGGCAGGCAGCTTCAGTATTTACAGTTAGTGCACTGTGTCCTCTGCACAGTGTGCACCTAAAGTTAAATGAAGACAATTGCTGTTGTTCTGATCCTATTAATACCACAGGTAGGCAGCTGCAGTATTTACAGTTAGTGTACTGTGTCCTCTGCACAGTGTGCAGCTAAAGCTACCTGAAGGCAATTGCTGGTTTTCTTCTGATCCTATTAATACCACAGGGAGGCAGCTGCAGTATTTAATGTTAGTGTACTGTGTCCTCTGCACAGTGTGCACCTAAAGCTACCTGAAGACAAATGCTGGTTTTCTTCTGATCCTATTAAAACCACAGGCAGGCAGCTGCAGTATTTAATGTTAGAGTACTGTGTCCTCTGAACAGTGTGCACCTAAAGCTACCTGAAGACAAATGCTGGTTTTCTTCTGATCCTACTAAAACCACAGGCAGGCAGCAGCATTATTTACAGTTAATGTACTGTGTCCTCTGCACAGTGTGCACCTAAAGCTACCTGGAGAAAATTGCTGGTGTTCTTCTGATCCTATTAGTACCACAGGCAGGTAGCTGCAGTATTTATAGTTAGTGTACTGTGTCCTCTGCACAGTGTGCACCTAAAGCTACCTGAAGACAATTGCTGTTCTTCTTATCCTAATAATACCACAGGCAGGCAGCTGCAGTATTTACAGTTAGTGTACTGTGTCCTCTGCACAGTGTGCACCAAAAGCTACCCGAAGGAAATTGCTGGTGTGCTTCTGATCCTATTAGTACCATGGTCAGGCAGCTGCAGTATTTACAGTTAGTGTACTGTGTCCTCTGCACAGTGTGCACCTAAAGTTACCTGAAGACAATTGCTGTTATTCTGATAATATTAATCCCACAGGCAGGCAGCTGCAGTATTTGATGTTAGTGTACTGTGTCCTCTGCGCAGTGTGCACCTAAAGCTACATGAAGACAATTGCTGTTGTTCTGATCCTATTAGAACCACAGGCAGGCAGCTGCAGTATTTACAGTTAGTGTACTGTGTCCTCTGCACAGTGTGCACCTAAGGCTACCTGAAGAAAATTGCTGGTGTTCTTCTGTTCCTATTAGTACCACAGGGAGGTAGCTGCAGTATTTAGAGTTAGTGTACTGTGTCCTCTGCACAGTGTGCACCTAAAGCTACCTGGAGACAATTGCTGTTGTTCTTCTGATCCTATTAGTACCACAGGCAGGCAGCTTCAGTATTTACAGCTAGTGTACTCTGTCCTCTGCACAATGTGCACCTAATACTACCTGAAGACAATTGGTGTTGTTCTGATCCTATTAATACCACAGGCAGGCAGCTGCAGTATTTACAGTTAGTGTACTGTGTACTCTGCGCAGTGTGCACCTAAAGCTACCTGAAGAAAATTGGTGGTGTTCTTCTGATCCTATTAGTACCACAGGCATACAGCTACGATAATTACAATTTGTATACTGTGTCCTCTGTGCAGTGTGCACCTAAAACTACCTGAAGAAAATTGGTGGTGTTCTTCTGATCCTATTGGTACCACAGGCAGGCATCTGCAGTATTTACAGTTGGTTTACTGTGTCCTCTGGACAGTGTGCACCTAAAGCTACCTGAAGAACATTGGTGGTGTTCTTCTGATCTTATTAGTACCACAGGCAGGCAGCTGCAGTATTTACAGTTAGTGTACTGTGTCCTCTGCACAGTGTGCACCTGAAACTACCTGAAGACAAATGCTGTTGTTCTGATCCTATTAATACCACAGGCAGGCAGTTGCAGTATTTGCAGTTAGTGTACTGTGTTGTCTGCACAGTGTGCACCTAAAGCTACCTGAAGAAAATTGCTGGTGTTCTACTGATCCTATTAGTACCACAGGCAGAATTTACAGTTAATGTACTGTGTCCTCTGCACAGTGTGCACCTAAAGCTACCTGAAGAAAATTGCTGGTGTTCTACTGATCCTATTAGTACCACAGGCAGAATTTACAGTTAATGTACTGTGTCCTCTGCACAGTGTGCACCTAAAGCTACCTGAAGAAAATTGCTGGTGTTCTTCTGATCCTATTAGTCCCACAGGCAGGCAGCTGCAGTATTTACAGTTAGTGCACTGTGTCCTCTGCACAGTGTGCACCTAAAGCTACCTGCTGACAACTGCTGTTGTTCTGAGCAAATTAATACCACAGGCAGGCAGCTACGGTATTTACAGTTAATGTACTGTGTTCTCTGCACAGTGTGCAAATAAGGTTACCTGAAGAAAATTGCTGGTGTTCTTCTGATCCTATTAGTACAACAGGCAAGCAGCTACGGTATTTACAGTTAGTGCACTGTGTTCTCTGCACAGTGTGCACCTAAAGCTACCTGAAGACAATTGCTGTTCTTCTTATCCTAATAATACCACAGGCAGGCAGCTGCAGTATTTACAGTTAGTGTACTGTGTCCTCTGCACAGTGTGCACCAAAAGCTACCCGAAGAAAAATGCTGGTGTGCTTCTGATCCTATTAGTACCATGGGCATGCAGCTGCAGTATTTACAGTTAATGTACTGTGTCCTCTGCACAGTGTGCACGTAAAGCTACCTGAAGACAATTGCTGTTGTTCTGATCCTATTAATACCACAGGCAGGCAGCTGCAGTATTTAATGTTAGTGTACTGTGTCCTCTGCACAGTGTGCACCTAAAGCTACATGAAGACAAATGCTGGTTTTCTTCTGATCCTATTAAAACCACAGGCAGGCATCTGCATTATTTACAGTTAGTGTACAGTGTCCTCTGCACAGTGTGCACCTAAAGCTACATGAAGACAATTGCTGTTGTTCTGATCCTATTAATACCACAAGCAGGCAGCTGCAGTATTTACAGTTAGTGTACTGTGTCCTCTGCACAGTGTGCACCTAAAGCTACCTGAAGACAATAGCTGTTGTCCTTCTGATTCTATTAGTACCACAGGCAGGCAGCTGCAGTATTTATAGTTAGTGTACTGTGTCCTCTGCACAGTGTGGACCTAAAGCTACCTGAAGAAAACTGCTGCTGTTCTAATTCTATTAATACCACAGGAAGGCAGCTGCAGTATTTACAGTTATTGTACTGTGTCCTCTACACAGTGTGCACCTAAAGCTACCTGAAGACAATTGCTGGTGTGCTTCTGATCCTATTAGTACCATGGGCAGGCAGCTTCAGTATTTACAGTTAGTGCACTGTGTCCTCTGCACAGTGTGCACCTAAAGTTAAATGAAGACAATTGCTGTTGTTCTGATCCTATTAATACCACAGGTAGGCAGCTGCAGTATTTACAGTTAGTGTACTGTGTCCTCTGCACAGTGTGCAGCTAAAGCTACCTGAAGGCAATTGCTGGTTTTCTTCTGATCCTATTAATACCACAGGGAGGCAGCTGCAGTATTTAATGTTAGTGTACTGTGTCCTCTGCACAGTGTGCACCTAAAGCTACCTGAAGACAAATGCTGGTTTTCTTCTGATCCTATTAAAACCACAGGCAGGCAGCTGCAGTATTTAATGTTAGAGTACTGTGTCCTCTGAACAGTGTGCACCTAAAGCTACCTGAAGACAAATGCTGGTTTTCTTCTGATCCTACTAAAACCACAGGCAGGCAGCAGCATTATTTACAGTTAATGTACTGTGTCCTCTGCACAGTGTGCACCTAAAGCTACCTGGAGAAAATTGCTGGTGTTCTTCTGATCCTATTAGTACCACAGGCAGGTAGCTGCAGTATTTATAGTTAGTGTACTGTGTCCTCTGCACAGTGTGCACCTAAAGCTACCTGAAGACAATTGCTGTTCTTCTTATCCTAATAATACCACAGGCAGGCAGCTGCAGTATTTACAGTTAGTGTACTGTGTCCTCTGCACAGTGTGCACCAAAAGCTACCCGAAGGAAATTGCTGGTGTGCTTCTGATCCTATTAGTACCATGGTCAGGCAGCTGCAGTATTTACAGTTAGTGTACTGTGTCCTCTGCACAGTGTGCACCTAAAGTTACCTGAAGACAATTGCTGTTATTCTGATAATATTAATCCCACAGGCAGGCAGCTGCAGTATTTGATGTTAGTGTACTGTGTCCTCTGCGCAGTGTGCACCTAAAGCTACATGAAGACAATTGCTGTTGTTCTGATCCTATTAGAACCACAGGCAGGCAGCTGCAGTATTTACAGTTAGTGTACTGTGTCCTCTGCACAGTGTGCACCTAAGGCTACCTGAAGAAAATTGCTGGTGTTCTTCTGTTCCTATTAGTACCACAGGGAGGTAGCTGCAGTATTTAGAGTTAGTGTACTGTGTCCTCTGCACAGTGTGCACCTAAAGCTACCTGGAGACAATTGCTGTTGTTCTTCTGATCCTATTAGTACCACAGGCAGGCAGCTTCAGTATTTACAGCTAGTGTACTCTGTCCTCTGCACAATGTGCACCTAATACTACCTGAAGACAATTGGTGTTGTTCTGATCCTATTAATACCACAGGCAGGCAGCTGCAGTATTTACAGTTAGTGTACTGTGTACTCTGCGCAGTGTGCACCTAAAGCTACCTGAAGAAAATTGGTGGTGTTCTTCTGATCCTATTAGTACCACAGGCATACAGCTACGATAATTACAATTTGTATACTGTGTCCTCTGTGCAGTGTGCACCTAAAACTACCTGAAGAAAATTGGTGGTGTTCTTCTGATCCTATTGGTACCACAGGCAGGCAGCTGCAGTATTTACAGTTTGTATACTGTGTCCTCTGCGCAGTGTGCACCTATAGCTACTGGAAGAAAATTGCTGGTGTTCTTCTGATCCTATTAGTACCACAGGCAGGCAGCTGCAGTATTTACAGTTAGCGTACTGTGTCCTATGCACAGTGTGCACCTTAAGCTACCTGAAAACAATTGCTGTTGTTCTGATCCTATGAATACCACAGGCAGGAAGCTGCAGAATTTACAGTTAGTGTACTGTGTCCTCTGCGCAGTGTGCACCTAAAGCTACCTGAAAACAATTGTTGGTGTTCTTTTGATCCTATTAGTACCATAGAAAGGCAGCTGCAGTATTTACAGTTAGTGTACTATGTCCTCTGCACAGTGTTCACCTAAAGCTACTTGAATACAAATGATGTTGTTCTGATCCTATTAATACCACAGGCAGGCTGCTGCAGTATTTACAGTTAGTGTACTGTGTCCTCTGTGCAGTGTGCACCTAAAGCTACCTGAAGAAAATTGGTGGTGTTCTTCTGATCCTATTAGTACCACAGGCAGGCAGCTGCGGTATTTACAGTTTGTATACTGTGTCCTCTGCGCAGTGTGCACCTAAAGCTACCTGAAGAAAATTGGTGGTGTTCTTCTGATCCTAGGTACCACAGGCAGGCAGCCGCAGTATTTACAGTTAGTGTACTGTGTCCTCTGCACAGTGTGCAACTAAAGCTACGTGAAGAAAATTGCTTGTGTTCTACTGATCCTATTAGTACCACAGGCAGGCAGCTGTAGTATTTACATTTAGTGTACTGTGTCCTCTGCACAGTGTGCACCTAACGCTACCTGTAGACAATTGCTGTTGTTCTGATCCTATTAATACCACAGGCAGGCAGCTGCTGAATTTACAGTTATTGTACTGTGTCCTCTGCACAGTGTGCACCTAAAGCTACCTGAAGAAAACTGCTAGTGTTCTTTTGATCCTATTAGTACCACAGGCAGGCAGCTGCAGTATTTACAGTTAGTGTACTGTGTCCTCTGCACAGTGTGCACCTAAAGCTACCTGAAGACAATTGCTGTTGTTCTGATCCTATTAATACCACAGGCAGGCAGCTGCAGTATTTACAGTTAGTGTACTGTATCCTCTGCACAGTGTGCACCTAACGCTACCTGTAGACAATTGCTGTTGTTCTGATCCTATTAATACCACAGGCAGGCAGCTGCTGAATTTACAGTTATTTTATTCTGTCCTCTGCACAGTGTGCACCTAAAGCTACCTGAAGAAAACTGCTAGTGTTCTTTTGATCCTTTTAGTACCACAGGCAGGCAGCTGCAGTATTTACAGTTAGTGTACTGTGTCCTCTGCACAGTGTGCACCTAAAGCTACCTAAAGACAATTGCTGTTGTTCTGATCCTATTAATACCACAGGCAGGCAGCTGCAGTATTTACAGTTAGTGTACTGTATCCTCTGCACAGTGTGCACCTAACGCTACCTGTAGACAATTGCTGTTGTTCTGATCCTATTAATACCACAGGCAGGCAGCTGCTGTATTTACAGTTATTGTACTATGTCCTCTGCACAGTGTGCACCTAAAGCTACCTGAAGAAAACTGCTGGTGTTCTTTTGATCCTATTAGTACCACAGGCAGACAGCTGCAGTATTTACAGTTAGTGTACTGTGTCCTCTGCACAGTGTGCACCTAAAGCTACCTGAAGATAATTGGTGGTCTTCTGATCCTATTAGTACCACAGGCAGGCAGCTGCAGTATTTACAGTTAGTGTACTGTGTCCTCTGCACAGTGTTCAACTAAAGCTACCTGAAGAAAATTGCTTGTGTTCTACTGATCCTATTAGTACCACAGGCAGGCAGCTGCAGTATTTACAGTTAGTGTACTGAGTCCTCTGCACAATGTGCACCTAAAGCTACCTGAAGAAAATTGGTGGTGTTCTTCTGATTCTATTAGTACCACAGGTAGGCAGCTATGATATTTACAGTTTGTATACTGTGTCCTCTGCGCAGTGTGCACCTAAAGCTACCTGAATAAAATTGGTTGTGTTCTTCTGATCCTATTAGTACCACAGGCAGGCAGCTGCAGTATTTACAGTTAGTGTACTATGTCCTCTGCACAGTGTGCAACTAAAGTTACCTGAAGAAAATTGCTTGTGTTCTACTGATCCTATTAGTACCACAGGCAGGCAGCTGCAGTATTTGCAGTAAGTGTACTGTGTCCTCTGCACAGCGTGCACCTAAAGCTACCTGAAGACAATTGCTGTTGTTCTGATCCTTTAAGTACCACAGGCAGGCAACTGCAGTATTTACAGTTAGTGTACTGTGTCCTCAGCACTTTGTGCACCTAAAGCTACCTGAAGAAAATTGCTGGTGTTCTTCTGATCCTATTAGTACCACAGGCTGGCAGCTGCAGTATTTACAGTTAGTGTACTGTGTCCTCTGCGCAGTGTGCACCTAAAGCTACCTGAATAAAATTGGTGGTGTTCTTCTGATCTTATTAGTACCACAGGCAGGCAGCTGCAGTATTTACAGTTAGTGTACTGTGTCCTCTGCACAGTGTGCAACTAAAGCTACCTGAAGAAAATTGCTTGTGTTCTACTGATCCTATTAGTACCACAGGCAGGCAGCTACAATATTTACAGTTAGTGTACTGTGTCCTCTGCACAGTGTGCACCTAAAGCTACCTATAGACAATTGCTTTTGTTCTGATCCTATTGATACCACAGGCAGGCAGCTGCTGTATTTACAGTTATTGTACTGTGTCCTCTGCACAGTGTGCACCTAAAGCTACCTGAAGAAAACTGCTGGTGTTTTTTTGATCCTATTAGTACCACAGGCTGGCAGCTGCAGTATTTACAGTTAGTGTACTGTGTCCTCTGCACTGTGTGCACCTAAAGCTACCTGAAGAAAATTGCTGGTGTTCCTCTGATCCTATTAGTACCACAGGCAGGCAGCTGCAGTATTTACAGTTAGTGTACTGTGTCCTCTGCACAGTGTGCATCTAAAGTTACCTGAAGAAAATTGGTGGTGTTCTTCTGCTCCTATTAGTACCACAGGCAGGCAGCTACGATATTTACAGTTTGTATACTGTGTCCTCTGCACAGTGTGCACCTAAAGCTACCTGAAGAAAACTGCCGGTGTTCTTTTGATCCTATTATTACCACAGGCAGACAGCTGCAGTATTTACAGTTTGTATACTGTGTCCTCTGCACAGTGTGCACCTAAAGCTACCTGAAGAAAACTGCCGGTTTTCTTTTGATCCTATTAATACCACAGGCAGGAATCTGCAGTATTTACAATTAGTGTACTATGTCCTCTGCACAGTGTGCACCTAAAGCTACATGAGGAAAATTGGTGTTGTTCTTCTGATCCTATTTGTACAACAGGCAGGCAGCTACGATATTTACAGTTTGTATACTGTGTCCTCTGTGCAGTGTGCACCTAAAGCCACCTGAAGACAATTGCTGTTGTTCTGATCCTGTGAATACCACAGGCAGGCAGCTGCAGATTTTACAGTTAGTGTACTGTGTCCTCTGCACAGTGTGCAACTAAAGCTACCTGAAGAAAATTGCTTGTGTTCTACTGATCCTATTAGTACCACAGGCAGGCAGCTGCTGTATTTACAGTTATTTTACTGTGTCCTCTGCGCAGTGTGCACCTAAAGCTAACTGAAGAAAACTGCTGGTGTTTTTTTTGATCCTATGAGTACCACAGGCAGGCAGCTGCAGTATTTACAGTTAGTGTACTGTGTCCTCTGCACAGTGTGCACCTAAAGCTACCTGAAGAAAATTGCTGGTGTTCGTTTGATCCTATTAGTACCACAGGCAGGCAGCTGCAGTATATACAGTTAGTGTACTGTGTCCTCTGCACAGTGTGCACCTAAAGCTACCTGAAGAAAATTGGTGGTCTTCTTCTGATCCTATTAGTACCACAGGCAGGCAGCTACGATATTTACAGTTTGTATACTGTGTCCTCTGCGCAGTGTGCACCTAAAGCTACCTGAAGAAAATTGGTGGTGTTCTTCTGATCCTATTAGTACCACAGGCAGGTAGCTGCAGTATTTACAGTTAGTGTACTGTGTCCTCTGCACAGTGTGCTCCTAAAGCTACCTGAGGAAAATTGGTGGTGTTCTTCTGATCCTATTAGTACAACAGGCAGGCAGCTACGATATTTACAGTTTGTATACTGTGTCCTCTGCGCAGTGTGCTCCTAAAGCCACCTGAAGACTATTGCTGTTGTTCTGATCCTGTGAATACCACAGGCAGGCAGCTGCAGAATTTACAGTTAGTGTACTGTGTCCTCTGCACAGTGTGCAACTAAAGCTACCTGAATAAAATTGCTTATGTTCTACTGATCCTATTAGTACCACAGGCAGGCAGCTTTAGTATTTACAGTTAGTGTACTGTGTCCTGTGCACAGTGTGCACCTAAAGCTACCTGTAGACAATTGCTGTTGTTCTGATCCTATTAATACCACAGGCAGGCAGCTGCTGTATTTACATTTATTGTACTATGTCCTCTGCACAGTGTGCACCTAAAGCTACCTGAAGAAAACTGCCGGTGTTCTTTTGATCCTATTAGTACCACGGGCAGACAGCTGCAGTATTTACAGTTAGTGTACTGTGTCCTCTGCACAGTGTGCACTTGAAGCTACTTGAAGACAATTGCTGTTTTTCTGATCCTATTAATACCACAGGCAGGCATCTGCAGTATTTACAGTTAGTGTACTGTGTCCTCTCCACAGTGTGCACCTAAAGCTACCTGAAGAACATTGGTGGTGTTCTTCTGATCTTATTAGTACCACAGGCAGGCAGCTGCAGTACTTACAGTTAGTGTACTGTGTCCTCTGCATAGTGTGCACCTGAAACTACTTGAAGACAATTGCTGTTGTTCTGATCCTATTAATACCACAGGCAGGCAGCTGCAGTATTTACATTTAGTGCACTGTGTCCTCTGCACAGTGTGCACCGGAAGCTACCTGAAGACAATTGCTGTTTTTCTGATCCTATTAATACCACAGGCAGGCATCTGCAGTATTTACAGTTAGTTTACTGTGTCCTCTGTACAGTGTGCACCTAAAGCTACCTGAAGAACATTGGTGGTTTTCTTCTGATCTTATTAGTACCACAGGCAGGCAGCTGCAGTATTTACAGTTAGTGTACTGTGTCCTCTGCACAGTGTGCACCTGAAACTACCTGAAGACAAATGCTGTTGTTCTGATCCTATTAATACCACAGGCAGGCAGTTGCAGTATTTGCAGTTAGTGTACTGTGTCCTCTGCACAGTGTGCACCTAAAGCTACCTGAAGAACATTGGTGGTGTTCTTCTGATCTTATTAGTACCACAGGCAGGCAGCTGAATTATTTACAGTTAGTGTACTGTGTCCTCTGCACAGTGTGCACCTGAAGCTACCTGAAGCCAATTGCTGTTGTTCTGATCCTATTAATACCACAGGCAGGCAACTGCAGTATTTACAGTTAGTGTACTGTGTCCTCTGCACAGTGTGCACCTAAAGCTACCTGAAGAAAATTGCTGTTGTTCTGACCCTATTAATACCACAGGCAGGCTGCGGCAGTATTTACAATTAGTGTACTGTGTTGTCTGCACAGTGTGCACCTAAAGCTACCTGAAGAAAATTGCTGGTGTTCTACTGATCCTATCAGTACCACAGGCAGAATTTACAGTTAATGTACTGTGTCCTCTGCACAATGTGCACCTAAAGCTACCTGAAGAAAATTGCTGGTGTTCTACTGATCCTATTAGTACCACAGGCAGAATTTACAGTTAATGTACTGTGTCCTCTGCACAGTGTGCACCTAAAGCTACCTGAAGAAAATTGCTGGTGTTCTTCTGATCCTATTAGTACCACAGGCAGGCAGCTGCAGTATTTACAGTTAGTGCACTGTGTCCTCTGCACAGTGTGCACCTAAAGCTACCTGCTGACAACTGCTGTTGTTCTGAGCCAATTAATATCACAGGCAGGCAGCTACGGTATTTACTGTTAGTGTACTTTGTCCTCAACACAGTGTGCACCTAAAGCTACCTGAAGAAAATTGCTGGTGTACTTCTGATTCTATTAGTACCACAGGTAGGCAGCTACAGTATTTACAGTTAGTGTACTGTGTCCTCTGCACAGTGTGCAAATAAGGTTACCTGAAGAAAATTGCTGGTGTTCTTCTGATCCTATTAGTACAACAGGCAAGCAGCTACGGTATTTACAGTTAGTGCACTGTGTTCTCTGCACAGTGTGCACCTAAAGCTACCTGAAGACAATTGCTGTTCTTCTTATCCTAATAATACCACAGGCAGGCAGCTGCAGTATTTACAGTTAGTGTACTGTGTCCTCTGCACAGTGTGCACCAAAAGCTACCCGAAGAAAAATGCTGGTGTGCTTCTGATCCTATTAGTACCATGGGCATGCAGCTGCAGTATTTACAGTTAATGTACTGTGTCCTCTGCACAGTGTGCACGTAAAGCTACCTGAAGACAATTGCTGTTGTTCTGATCCTATTAATACCACAGGCAGGCAGCTGCAGTATTTAATGTTAGTGTACTGTGTCCTCTGCACAGTGTGCACCTAAAGCTACATGAAGACAAATGCTGGTTTTCTTCTGATCCTATTAAAACCACAGGCAGGCATCTGCATTATTTACAGTTAGTGTACAGTGTCCTCTGCACAGTGTGCACCTAAAGCTACATGAAGACAATTGCTGTTGTTCTGATCCTATTAATACCACAAGCAGGCAGCTGCAGTATTTACAGTTAGTGTACTGTGTCCTCTGCACAGTGTGCACCTAAAGCTACCTGAAGACAATAGCTGTTGTCCTTCTGATTCTATTAGTACCACAGGCAGGCAGCTGCAGTATTTATAGTTAGTGTACTGTGTCCTCTGCACAGTGTGGACCTAAAGCTACCTGAAGAAAACTGCTGCTGTTATAATTCTATTAATACCACAGGAAGGCAGCTGCAGTATTTACAGTTATTGTACTGTGTCCTCTACACAGTGTGCACCTAAAGCTACCTGAAGACAATTGCTGGTGTGCTTCTGATCCTATTAGTACCATGGGCAGGCAGCTTCAGTATTTACAGTTAGTGCACTGTGTCCTCTGCACAGTGTGCACCTAAAGTTAAATGAAGACAATTGCTGTTGTTCTGATCCTATTAATACCACAGGTAGGCAGCTGCAGTATTTACAGTTAGTGTACTGTGTCCTCTGCACAGTGTGCAGCTAAAGCTACCTGAAGGCAATTGCTGGTTTTCTTCTGATCCTATTAATACCACAGGGAGGCAGCTGCAGTATTTAATGTTAGTGTACTGTGTCCTCTGCACAGTGTGCACCTAAAGCTACCTGAAGACAAATGCTGGTTTTCTTCTGATCCTATTAAAACCACAGGCAGGCAGCTGCAGTATTTAATGTTAGAGTACTGTGTCCTCTGAACAGTGTGCACCTAAAGCTACCTGAAGACAAATGCTGGTTTTCTTCTGATCCTACTAAAACCACAGGCAGGCAGCAGCATTATTTACAGTTAATGTACTGTGTCCTCTGCACAGTGTGCACCTAAAGCTACCTGGAGAAAATTGCTGGTGTTCTTCTGATCCTATTAGTACCACAGGCAGGTAGCTGCAGTATTTATAGTTAGTGTACTGTGTCCTCTGCACAGTGTGCACCTAAAGCTACCTGAAGACAATTGCTGTTCTTCTTATCCTAATAATACCACAGGCAGGCAGCTGCAGTATTTACAGATAGTGTACTGTGTCCTCTGCACAGTGTGCACCAAAAGCTACCCAAAGAAAATTGCTGGTGTGCTTCTGATCCTATTAGTACCATGGGCAGGCAGCTGCAGGATTTACAGTTAGTGTACTGTGTCCTCTGCACAGTGTGCACCTAAAGTTACCTGAAGACAATTGCTGTTGTTCTGATAATATTAATCCCACAGGCAGGCAGCTGCAGTATTTGATGTTAGTGTACTGTGTCCTCTGCGCAGTGTGCACCTAAAGCTACATGAAGACAATTGCTGTTGTTCTGATCCTATTAGAACCACAGGCAGGCAGCTGCAGTATTTACAGTTAGTGTACTGTGTCCTCTGCACAGTGTGCACCTAAGGCTACCTGAAGAAAATTGCTGGTGTTCTTCTGTTCCTATTAGTACCACAGGGAGGTAGCTGCAGTATTTAGAGTTAGTGTACTGTGTCCTCTGCACAGTGTGCACCTAAAGCTACCTGGAGACAATTGCTGTTGTTCTTCTGATCCTATTAGTACCACAGGCAGGCAGCTGCAGTATTTACAGCTAGTGTACTCTGTCCTCTGCACAATGTGCACCTAATACTACCTGAAGACAATTGGTGTTGTTCTGATCCTATTAATACCACAGGCAGGCAGCTGCAGTATTTACAGTTAGTGTACTGTGTACTCTGCGCAGTGTGCACCTAAAGCTACCTGAAGAAAATTGGTGGTGTTCTTCTGATCCTATTAGTACCACAGGCATACAGCTACGATAATTACAGTTTGTATACTGTGTCCTCTGTGCAGTGTGCACCTAAAGCTACCTGAAGAAAATTGGTGGTGTTCTTCTGATCCTATTGGTACCACAGGCAGGCAGCTGCAGTATTTACAGTTTGTATACTGTGTCCTCTGCGCAGTGTGCACCTATAGCTACTGGAAGAAAATTGCTGGTGTTCTTCTGATCCTATTAGTACCACAGGCAGGCAGCTGCAGTATTTACAGTTAGCGTACTGTGTCCTATGCACAGTGTGCACCTTAAGCTACCTGAAAACAATTGCTGTTGTTCTGATCCTATGAATACCACAGGCAGGAAGCTGCAGAATTTACAGTTAGTGTACTGTGTCCTCTGCGCAGTGTGCACCTAAAGCTACCTGAAAACAATTGTTGGTGTTCTTTTGATCCTATTAGTACCATAGAAAGGCAGCTGCAGTATTTACAGTTAGTGTACTATGTCCTCTGCACAGTGTTCACCTAAAGCTACCTGAATACAAATGATGTTGTTCTGATCCTATTAATACCACAGGCAGGCTGCTGCAGTATTTACAGTTAGTGTACTGTGTCCTCTGCACAGTGTGCACCTAAAGCTACATGAAGACAATTGCTGTTGTTCTTCTGATTCTATTAGCACCACAGGCAGGCAGCTGCAGTATTTACAGTTAATGTAATGTGTCCTCTGCACAGTGTGCACCTATAGCTTCCTGAGGAAAATGGCTGGTTTTCTTCTGATCCTATTAGTACCACGGGCAGGCAGCTGCAGTATTTACAGGTAGTGTACTGTGTCCTCTGCACAATGTGCACCTAATGCTACCTGAAGAAAATTGCTGGTGTTCTTCTGATCCTATTAGTACCACAGGCAGGCAGCTGCAGTATTTACAGTTAGTGTAATGTGTCCTCTGCACATTGTGTACCTAAAGCTACCTGAAGACAATTGCTGTTGTTCTGATCCTATTAATACCATAGACAGGAAGCTGCAGTATTTACAGTTAGTGTACTGTGTCCTCTGCACAGTGTGCACCTAAAGCTACCTGAAGAAAATTGGTGGTGTTCTTCTGATCCTATTAGTACCACAGGCAGGCAGCTGCAGTATTTACAGTTAGTGTACTGTGTCCTCTGCACAGTGTGCACCTAAAGCCACCTGAAGACAATTGCTGTTGTTCTGATACTGTGAATACCACAGGCTGGCAGCTGCAGAATTTACAATTAGTGTACTGTGTCCTCTGCACAGTGTGCACCTAAAGCTACCTGAAGACAATCACTGGTGTTCTTCTGACCCTATTAGTACCACAAGCAGGCAGTTGCAGTTTTTACAGTTATGCCGCGTACACACGATCGGACTTTCTGGCATACTTGGTCCGGTAGACTTTCCGACTGACTTTTTCCGGCAGGTGCGCCGGTCTTAAAAACGGATGGACTTGCCCACACACGACCGGACTTTCCGGCGGGCTAAGTCCGTCCGTCTTTCCGACGGACTCTCGCCGGAGTTACGGTGGACTTTTAGAATGAACGGACTTGCCCACACATGGACAAGTCCGTTCATTTTGAACGTGACTCAGGTACGACGGGACTAGAAAAGGAAGTCAATCTTGCCGCTTTTATCGGCGAGATTGACACCTTGTGAGCTCCGTCGCGGGGCATACCAGGCCCTTAGGTCTGGTATGGGTCATAAAGGGAACCCCCTACGCCGAAAAAATGGCGTGGGGTCCACCCTAAAATCCATACCAGACCCCGATCCGAGCACACAGCCTGGCCGGTCAGGAAAGGGGGTGGGAATGAGTGAGCGCCCCCCCTCCTTAACCGTACCAGGCCGCATGCCCTCAACATGGTGGGTGGGTGCTTTGGGGGAGGGGGCACCCTGTGGAGAAAAGTCCGCCGGAGCCTACACATGGTCGGATTGCCCAGCGGACTCTGGTCCGCCAGACCAAGTATGCCAGAAAGTCCGCTCGTGTGTACGCGGCATTAGTGTACTATGTCCTCTGCACAGTGTTCACCTAAAGCTACCTGAAGAAAATTGCTGGTGTTCTTCTGATCCTATTAATACTGCAGGCAGGCAGCTGCAGTATTTACAGTTAGTGTACTGTGTCCACTACACAGTGTGCACCTAAAGCTACCTGAAGACAATTGCTGTTGTTCTTCTGATCCTATTAGTACCACAGGCAGGCAGCTGCAGAATTTACAGTTAGTGTACTGTGTCCTCTGTACAGTGTGCACCTAAAGCTACCTGATGAAAATTGGTGGTTTTCTTCTGATCCTATTAGTACTAAAGGCAGGCAGCTGCAGTATTTACAGTTAGCGTACTGTGTCCTCTGCACAGTGTGCACCTAAAGCTACCTGAAGACAATTGCTGTTGTTCTGATCCTTTAAGTACCACAGGCAGGCAACTGCAGTATTTACAGTTAGTGTACTGTGTCCTCTGCACAGTGGGCACCTAAAGCTACCTGAAGAAAATTGCTGTTGTTCTGATCCTTTAAGTACCACAGGCAGGCAACTGCAGTGTTTACAGTTAGTGTACTGTGTCCTCTGCACAGTGGGCACCTAAAGCTACCTGAAGAAAATTGCTGGTGTTCTTCTGATCCTATTAGTACCACAGGCTGGCAGCTGCAGTATTTACAGTTAGTGTACTGTGTCCTCTGCACAGTGTGCACCTAAAGCTACCTGAAGAAAATTGGTGGTGTTCTTCTGATCCTATTAGTACCACAGGCAGGCAGCTACGATAATTACAGTTTGTATACTGTGTCCTCTGTGCAGTGTGCACCTAAAGCTACCTGAAGAAAACTGGTGGTGTTCTTCTGATCCTATTAGTACCACAGGCAGGCAGCTGCGGTATTTACAGTTTGTATACTGTGTCCTCTGCGCAGTGTGCACCTAAAGCTACCTGAAGAAAATTGGTGGTGTTCTTCTGATCCTAGGTACCACAGGCAGGCAGCCGCAGTATTTACAGTTAGTGTACTGTGTCCTCTGCACAGTGTGCAACTAAAGCTACGTGAAGAAAATTGCTTGTGTTCTACTGATCCTATTAGTACCACAGGCAGGCAGCTGTAGTATTTACATTTAGTGTACTGTGTCCTCTGCACAGTGTGCACCTAACGCTACCTGTAGACAATTGCTGTTGTTCTGATCCTATTAATACCACAGGCAGGCAGCTGCTGAATTTACAGTTATTGTACTCTGTCCTCTGCACAGTGTGCACCTAAAGCTACCTGAAGAAAACTGCTAGTGTTCTTTTGATCCTATTAGTACCACAGGCAGGCAGCTGCAGTATTTACAGTTAGTGTACTGTGTCCTCTGCACAGTGTGCACCTAAAGCTACCTAAAGACAATTGCTGTTGTTCTGATCCTATTAATACCACAGGCAGGCAGCTGCAGTATTTACAGTTAGTGTACTGTATCCTCTGCACAGTGTGCACCTAACGCTACCTGTAGACAATTGCTGTTGTTCTGATCCTATTAATACCACAGGCAGGCAGCTGCTGAATTTACAGTTATTTTATTCTGTCCTCTGCACAGTGTGCACCTAAAGCTACCTGAAGAAAACTGCTAGTGTTCTTTTGATCCTTTTAGTACCACAGGCAGGCAGCTGCAGTATTTACAGTTAGTGTACTGTGTCCTCTGCACAGTGTGCACCTAAAGCTACCTAAAGACAATTGCTGTTGTTCTGATCCTATTAATACCACAGGCAGGCAGCTGCAGTATTTACAGTTAGTGTACTGTATCCTCTGCACAGTGTGCACCTAACGCTACCTGTAGACAATTGCTGTTGTTCTGATCCTATTAATACCACAGGCAGGCAGCTGCTGTATTTACAGTTATTGTACTATGTCCTCTGCACAGTGTGCACCTAAAGCTACCTGAAGAAAACTGCTGGTGTTCTTTTGATCCTATTAGTACCACAGGCAGACAGCTGCAGTATTTACAGTTAGTTTACTGTGTCCTCTGCACAGTGTGCACCTAAAGCTACCTGAAGATAATTGGTGGTCTTCTGATCCTATTAGTACCACAGGCAGGCAGCTGCAGTATTTACAGTTAGTGTACTGTGTCCTCTGCACAGTGTTCAACTAAAGCTACCTGAAGAAAATTGCTTGTGTTCTACTGATCCTATTAGTACCACAGGCAGGCAGCTGCAGTATTTACAGTTAGTGTACTGAGTCCTCTGCACAATGTGCACCTAAAGCTACCTGAAGAAAATTGGTGGTGTTCTTCTGATTCTATTACTACCACAGGTAGGCAGCTATGATATTTACAGTTTGTATACTGTGTCCTCTGCGCAGTGTGCACCTAAAGCTACCTGAATAAAATTGGTTGTGTTCTTCTGATCCTATTAGTACCACAGGCAGGCAGCTGCAGTATTTACAGTTAGTGTACTATGTCCTCTGCACAGTGTGCAACTAAAGTTACCTGAAGAAAATTGCTTGTGTTCTACTGATCCTATTAGTACCACAGGCAGGCAGCTGCAGTATTTGCAGTTAGTGTACTGTGTCCTCTGCACAGCGTGCACCTAAAGCTACCTGAAGACAATTGCTGTTGTTCTGATCCTTTAAGTACCACAGGCAGGCAACTGCAGTATTTACAGTTAGTGTACTGTGTCCTCTGCACAGTGTGCACCTAAAGCTACCTGAAGAAAATTGCTGGTGTTCTTCTGATCCTATTAGTACCACAGGCTGGCAGCTGCAGTATTTACAGTTAGTGTACTGTGTCCTCTGCGCAGTGTGCACCTAAAGCTACCTGAATAAAATTGGTGGTGTTCTTCTGATCTTATTAGTACCACAGGCAGGCAGCTGCAGTATTTACAGTTAGTGTACTGTGTCCTCTGCACAGTGTGCAACTAAAGCTACCTGAAGAAAATTGCTTGTGTTCTACTGATCCTATTAGTACCACAGGCAGGCAGCTACAATATTTACAGTTAGTGTACTGTGTCCTCTGCACAGTGTGCACCTAAAGCTACCTATAGACAATTGCTTTTGTTCTGATCCTATTGATACCACAGGCAGGCAGCTGCTGTATTTACAGTTATTGTACTGTGTCCTCTGCACAGTGTGCACCTAAAGCTACCTGAAGAAAACTGCTGGTGTTTTTTTGATCCTATTAGTACCACAGGCTGGCAGCTGCAGTATTTACAGTTAGTGTACTGTGTCCTCTGCACTGTGTGCACCTAAAGCTACCTGAAGAAAATTGCTGGTGTTCCTCTGATCCTATTAGTACCACAGGCAGGCAGCTGCAGTATTTACAGTTAGTGTACTGTGTCCTCTGCACAGTGTGCATCTAAAGTTACCTGAAGAAAATTGGTGGTGTTCTTCTGATCCTATTAGTACCACAGGCAGGCAGCTACGATATTTACAGTTTGTATACTGTGTCCTCTGCACAGTGTGCACCTAAAGCTACCTGAAGAAAACTGCCGGTGTTATTTTGATCCTATTATTACCACGGGCAGACAGCTGCAGTATTTACAGTTTGTATACTGTGTCCTCTGCACAGTGTGCACCTAAAGCTACCTGAAGAAAACTGCCGGTTTTCTTTTGATCCTATTAATACCACAGGCAGGAATCTGCAGTATTTACAATTAGTGTACTATGTCCTCTGCACAGTGTGCACCTAAAGCTACCTGAGGAAAATTGGTGTTGTTCTTCTGATCCTATTTGTACAACAGGCAGGCAGCTACGATATTTACAGTTTGTATACTGTGTCCTCTGTGCAGTGTGCACCTAAAGCCACCTGAAGACAATTGCTGTTGTTCTGATCCTGTGAATACCACAGGCAGGCAGCTGCAGATTTTACAGTTAGTGTACTGTGTCCTCTGCACAGTGTGCAACTAAAGCTACCTGAAGAAAATTGTTTGTGTTCTACTGATCCTATTAGTACCACAGGCAGACAGCTGCTGTATTTACAGTTATTTTACTGTGTCCTCTGCGCAGTGTGCACCTAAAGCTAACTGAAGAAAACTGCTGGTGTTTTTTTTGATCCTATGAGTACCACAGGCAGGCAGCTGCAGTATTTACAGTTAGTGTACTGTGTCCTCTGCACAGTGTGCACATAAAGCTACCTGAAGAAAATTGCTGGTGTTCGTTTGATCCTATTAGTACCACAGGCAGGCAGCTGCAGTATATACAGTTAGTGTACTGTGTCCTCTGCACAGTGTGCACCTAAAGCTACCTGAAGAAAATTGGTGGTCTTCTTCTGATCCTATTAGTACCACAGGCAGGCAGCTACGATATTTACAGTTTGTATACTGTGTCCTCTGCGCAGTGTGCACCTAAAGCTACCTGAAGAAAATTGGTGGTGTTCTTCTGATCCTATTAGTACCACAGGCAGGTAGCTGCAGTATTTATAGTTAGTGTACTGTGTCCTCTGCACAGTGTGCTCCTAAAGCTACCTGAGGAAAATTGGTGGTGTTCTTCTGATCCTATTAGTACAACAGGCAGGCAGCTACGATATTTACAGTTTGTATACTGTGTCCTCTGCGCAGTGTGCTCCTAAAGCCACCTGAAGACTATTGCTGTTGTTCTGATCCTGTGAATACCACAGGCAGGCAGCTGCAGTATTTACAGTTAGTGTACTGTGTCCTCTGCACAGTGTGCAACTAAAGCTACCTGAATAAAATTGCTTATGTTCTACTGATCCTATTAGTACCACAGGCAGGCAGCTTTAGTATTTACAGTTAGTGTACTGTGTCCTGTGCACAGTGTGCACCTAAAGCTACCTGTAGACAATTGCTGTTGTTCTGATCCTATTAATACCACAGGCAGGCAGCTGCTGTATTTACATTTATTGTACTATGTCTTCTGCACAGTGTGCACCTAAAGCTACCTGAAGAAAACTGCCGGTGTTCTTTTGATCCTATTAGTACCACGGGCAGACAGCTGCAGTATTTACAGTTAGTGTACTGTGTCCTCTGCACAGTGTGCACTTGAAGCTACTTGAAGACAATTGCTGTTTTTCTGATCCTATTAATACCACAGGCAGGCATCTGCAGTATTTACAGTTAGTGTACTGTGTCCTCTCCACAGTGTGCACCTAAAGCTACCTGAAGAACATTGGTGGTGTTCTTCTGATCTTATTAGTACCACAGGCAGGCAGCTGCAGTACTTACAGTTAGTGTACTGTGTCCTCTGCATAGTGTGCACCTGAAACTACTTGAAGACAATTGCTGTTGTTCTGATCCTATTAATACCACAGGCAGGCAGCTGCAGTATTTACATTTAGTGCACTGTGTCCTCTGCACAGTGTGCACCTGAAGCTACCTGAAGACAATTGCTGTTTTTCTGATCCTATTAATACCACAGGCAGGCATCTGCAGTATTTACAGTTAGTTTACTGTGTCCTCTGCACAGTGTGCACCTAAAGCTACCTGAAGAACATTGGTGGTGTTCTTCTGATCTTATTAGTACCACAGGCAGGCAGCTGCAGTATTTACAGTTAGTGTACTGTGTCCTCTGCACAGTGTGCACCTGAAACTACCTGAAGACAATTGCTGTTGTTCTGATCCTATTAATACCACAGGCAGGCAGTTGCAGTATTTACAGTTAGTGTACTGTGTCCTCTGCACAGTGTGCACCTAAAGCTACCTGAAGAACATTGGTGGTGTTCTTCTGATCTTATTAGTACCACAGGCAGGCAGCTGAATTATTTACAGTTAGTGTACTGTGTCCTCTGCACAGTGTGCACCTGAAGCTACCTGAAGCCAATTGCTGTTGTTCTGATCCTATTAATACCACAGGCAGGCAACTGCAGTATTTACAGTTAGTGTACTGTGTCCTCTGCACAGTGTGCACCTAAAGCTACCTGAAGAAAATTGCTGTTGTTCTGACCCTATTAATACCACAGGCAGGCTGCGGCAGTATTTACAGTTAGTGTACTGTGTTGTCTGCACAGTGTGCACCTAAAGCTACCTGAAGAAAATTGCTGGTGTTCTACTGATCCTATTAGTACCACAGGCAGAATTTACAGTTAATGTACTGTGTCCTCTGCACAGTGTGCACCTAAAGCTACCTGAAGAAAATTGCTGGTGTTCTACTGATCCTATTAGTACCACAGGCAGAATTTACAGTTAATGTACTGTGTCCTCTGCACAGTGTGCACCTAAAGCTACCTGAAGAAAATTGCTGGTGTTCTTCTGATCCTATTAGTACCACAGGCAGGCAGCTGCAGTATTTACAGTTAGTGCACTGTGTCCTCTGCACAGTGTGCACCTAAAGCTACCTGCTGACAACTGCTGTTGTTCTGAGCCAATTAATACCACAGGCAGGCAGCTACGGTATTTACTGTTAGTGTACTTTGTCCTCAACACAGTGTGCACCTAAAGCTACCTGAAGAAAATTGCTGGTGTTCTTCTGATCCTATTAGTACCACAGGCAGGCAGCTACAGTATTTACAGTTAGTGTACTACGTCCTCTGCACAGTGTGCACCTAAAGCTACCTGAAGACAATTGCTGTTGTTCTAATACTAATAATACTACAGGCAGGCAGTTGATTCTGCTAGCTGCAGTATCAGTATATATATACATCCCAGTTTTGTGCAGCTACATCCCACTGCAGGCCCTTAGTATGTCTGGAAGGCCAACAAGGAGAGGCAGACAGTCACAAGCCAATAAAAGAGGGCAAGCAGGCTCTGTGTCTAGAGGCAACAGTGCTGGTCGTGGAGACGGTGCATCCTCATCAGCACGTGACCGTGGGACATGCTTGTCCTTTTTTTCGGCAGCTGCCGTGTTGAGCTGCAAAATGTGGAAGACTTGGTAGGGTGGATGACCAAGCTGTCCTCATCCTCCTCATCCTCTCTCACCCAGGCTCACAGTACTTTGTCTGGCAAAGCAGCAGCTGCCAACAAGGCCTCTTCCCTCGGCTCAGTGGCATCAGTCACTCCTTCCCTAGCCCCACCATGTCCTCCTGAGCAGTCCCCCGAACTGTTTGAATTGTTCGACCACAGTGTTGGGTACATGCTCCAGCATTTTGAAGGCTCCGATGATGGTACCCAGCTAGAGGAAGGCAGTAACGAGATCCCAGAGAGGGGGTGCCCAAGAAGGTTAGCAATCTGGCAGTCATGTTCCCCTAGCTGCAGCATACTGCCAGGTTTGCTCCAGTGATGAGGAGGGAGGGGATGATGAGGTCACTGACTCCACGTGGGTGCCTGATAGGATAGAGGAGACACATCAACAACGAGGCATGATGCCCTCCAGGGGCCAGCTTATAGGCAGCATACCGACTGCATCACACCGCAGAGCTCGGCATGGGCAGGGCGCTGCTGTCTATGCGCGTTATTCCAAAAGTTCTTTGGTGTGGGCTTTTTTGAGATGAGTGCATCAGATCCCACCGCTGCTATAGGCAACATATGTCTCAAGTGTATTTCGCATAGCCAAAACATTACCCGCTTGGGCACCACATGCTTGACCAGACATATGTTGACCTGCCATACAGTTCATTGGCAAGCTCACCTAAAAGACCCACACCAAAGAACAAAGCGGACCTCTCCTTGCCCCTCATCAGCTGGGATCTCCAATCCCACTATACCTTCAGTCCTCTCTGAAACCTGCACTGAGAGGAATGAAGGTGTAGAATTAGGTGTGTCACAGCCACGTACTTGTGGGCAATTTGCTATTGGTACACCGATGTCAGATTGTACCGGGCAAATTTCCCTGTCCCAGCTGCTGCACCGCCGAAAGAAGTTCGCTCCCAGCCATCCACATGCCAAACGGTTGAATGCTAGCTTGGCTAAGTTGCTAGCACTTCAACTGCTGCCTTTTCACTTGGTAGACTCTGCCCTCTTCCGTGAGTTTGTGGAATGTGCGGTTCCTCAGTGGCAGGTTCCCAAACGCCACTTTTTCTCACGGAAGGCGATTCCGTCTCCCTACCGGCATGTGGAAGGCAATGTCTTGGCCTCGCTGGACAGGGCGGTCAGCAGTAAGGTGCATATTACTGCTGACTCACGGTCCAGCAGGCATGGACAGGGACATTGCCTATCTTTCACCGCGCACTGGGTGACTCTTCTGGCAGCTGGGAAGAATGCAGGACATGGTGCAGTAGTGTTGAAGGTTTTTCCACCACCATGCCTCCAAAATTCTACTAGTGGTGATTCTGCCACACCTCTCTCCTCCACCCCCTCCTCTTCTTCTTCCTCCATGGCCTCTTCCTGTGCTGATTTGTCCTCGGAACCAGCAGTGCTCTGTATGCGTTCAAGGGGCTACGCAAGCACGCAGGCAAAAAGATGCCATGCGGTGCTTGAGATGGTGTGCTTGGGGGACAGGAGTCACACTGGGGCAGAGATTCTGTCAGCTCTGCAGGGGCAGGTTCAGAGGTGGTTGATGCCATGCCAGCTTAAGCCAAGTATGGTGGTTTGCGACAATGGCACCAACCTCCGACAGGGACAACTGACCCATGTGCCCTGTTTGGCTCATGTCCTTAACTTAGTGGTGCAGCGGTTCTTGGGCAGGTACCCAGGCTTACAGGATGTCCTGAGGCAGGCCAGGAAAGTCGGTGTGCATTTCCGCAGGTCATATAATGCCAGTGCTCAGCTGGTTGACCTCCAAAAGGAATTTAATCTGCTCAAGAACCGCCTAATCTGTGACATGACCACCAGGTGGAACTCAACGTTGGTCATGCTGCAGCAGCTGCACACGTAGCAGAGGGCCATCAATGAGTACCTATGTGACTATGGCACCAGGACAGGGTCAGGGGACCTTGTTTTTTTTTCCCCACTCCAGTGAGTTATGTTCAAGGATGCATGCACTGTCCTGTCACCATTTGAGGAAGCTACGAGGATGGTGAGCAGTGACAGTGCATGTATCAGTGACACTGTCCCTCTTGTCCACCTGTTGGAGCACATGCTGTGTGAAACAATGGACAGGGGACATGAGGCAGAACTGTGGGAGGAAGAGGAGGACTTCCTTACCTCTCAAGGCCCCCTCTTATCCAGACAGTGTTCCTGTGTGCCTGCCGATCACACAGGAAGAGGACGAGGAGGAGAAGGAGGAGGATTGTGTAAGCATGGAGGTGGAGCCTGGCACTCAGCATCAGCAGGAGTCTTCAAGGGATCATTTACAGTCCGAAGAAACCCATGGACTTGTACATGGCTGGGAGGAGGTGGCTGCGGATCATGTCATCCTTAATTACCCAGAGGACTCTGTACCGAATGCCTCAGCAAACCTACGCTGCATGGCCTCCCTGATCCTGCAAAGCCTGCGGAAGGATCCTCGTATTCATGGTATCAAGGGGAGGGATCATTACTGGCTGGCAACCCTCCTTGATCCACATTACAAGGGTAAGGTTGCGGACCTTATCTTGCCGTCGCAGAGGGAGCAGAGGATGAAACATCTTCGGGAGGCCTTGCAGAAAGGTTTGTGCAATGTGTTTCCAGAGCCTGGGAGGTTACAATTTCCTGGTCCTCCTGGACAACGTGTTGTTGAAGCTTCGGTCAGTCACAGAAGGAGCAGTGGAGAAGGTGGCCGTCTGACTGATGCGTTCAGACAATTTTTTAGTCTGCAGCCCCAAGGTCTGATCGGTTCCAGCAACCATCGCCAATGTCTGATTCACAGTGCAGGATTACCTAGGGGCAAGATCAGGCAAGATCAGACTTAGACACCTTTCCAACTGAAAATCCTCTGGGTTACTGGGTCTTGAGGATGGATCACTGGCCAGAGCTTGCACAGTATGCAATTGAGCTACTGGCCTGTCCAGCGTTCTTTCAGAACACACATTCAGTGCTGCTGGAGGCTTTGTAACTGATCACAGGGTGCGCCTGTCCACCGAATCGGTCGATCGGCTGACCTTCATAAAAATGAATCAGTCTTGGATCACCAGCTACCAAGCACCTGATGCTGATGTAACCAATTGATTTTTTTTTTTAATGTGAGATCCCTTCAAGACTGCCTATGCTGATGCTGAGTGACTATCCTGTTATGCTGAGTCCCAATCCTCTTCCTCTTCAATTTAATGCTGATAGCTTGTAAGAACATTTTTGGTTCTGGGCACCACCACCAGTGGCCAAGGCCCAATTTTTCTGCCCCTGTTCAACAATTTTTGATGCAATACTTTGCAGCAGGGCTCATTCCTGCGCTCCAACTATAGTATCTGTGAAGGGTTGCAGTGCTGTGGCACCAGTGCCCAAGGCCCAATTTTTCAGCTCCTGTTTAACAGGGGTGTATAATTACAATTTTTGATGCAATACTTTTCAGCAGGGCTCATTCACTGTGCTCCAACTATAGCATCTGTGAGGGGTTGCAGTGTTGTGGCTGCAGTGGCTAAGGCCCAATTTTTCTGCCCCTGTTTAACAGGGGTATGTAATTACAACTTTTGATGCAATACTTTGCAGCAGGGCTCATTTTCGCGCTCCAACTAGAGTATCTGTGAGGGGTTGCAGTGTTGTGGCACCAGCACCAGTGCCCAAGGCCCAATTTTTCAGCCCCTGTTTAACAGGTGCGTGTAATTACAATTTTTGATGCAATACTTTGCAGCAGGGCTCATTCCTGCATTCCAACTAGAGTATCTGTGAGGGGTTGCAGTGTTGTGGCACCAGTGCCCAAGGCCCAAATTTTCAGCCCCTGTTTAACAGGGGCGTATAATTACAATTTTTGATGCAATGCTTTGCAGCAGGGCTCATTCCTGCGCTCCAACTATAGCATCTGTGAGGGGTTGCAGTGTTGTGGCACCAGTGCCTAAGGCCCAATTTTTCTGCCCCTGTTCAACAGGTGCATGTAATTACAATTCTTGATATAATATTTCACAGCAGGGCCCGTTCCAGCGCCCACCAAGAGTAACTGTCAGGACTTACAGTGTTGTGGCACCAGCACCACCACCACCACCAAAGGCCCAATTTTTCTACCACTGTTTAACAATGGCATGTAATTACAATTCTTGATCTAATATTTCACAGAAGGGCCCGTTCCTGCACAGACCAAAAGTAACTGTGAGGGCTTACAGTGTTGTGGCAACACCAACACCTAAGGCCCCAATTTCTGCAGAGTATATAGGGCAGGCCCCTACTTTTAAACATCCAACATACAAATGACTCCTACTTGCAAACGGAAGGAGACAACAGGAAGTGAGATGAAATCTACCTCTATTAAGGGAAATTCTCTCCTGTAAGAGTTAATATGGGAAAAACATGTCTCCTCTTGACTGATGCTTTATCACCAATCCTTGTTTCACTAAATACCCCAAATTTTCAAAAAAACAGTTGTCATTGGGACAGAAAGTGAGGTGAAATCTTCTGAAGAGGTGCAGAGACAGCAAAACAAATGTTACAGGGGTGATAAACCTTCCCTATGTTTTCCAAAAAGTTTAAAAATAGATTTTTTGGCTGGAGCTACACTTTAAAAATGTACCAATTCAAAATTACAGATTCTAATTAACAACAAACCTATGGTCCCTGTTTTGTTTGCTGTTGTTCAGAGTATATAGGGCCTGGGGGCCCCACTCCTTTCCTTTTTTTTCATTTGGGTGCGGGGTTCCCCTTAATATCCATACAAGACCCAAAGGGCCTGGTAATGGACTGGGGGGGTACCCATGCCGTTTGTCTCACTGATTTTCATCCATATTGCCGGGACCCGACATTACATTAAAACCGCAAGCAGTTTTGAATGACTTTTATTCCTTTACAAATGTCATTTTGTGCAGGGACTGTTCTAAGCACGGGAAACACGGGCCACTTTACAGGCATACTATAAATACCCCCCAGGCACGATATTTAAAGGAATATTTCACTTTTTTTTCACTTTAAGCATCATTAAAATCACTGCTCCCGAAAAAACGGTCGTTTTTAAAACTTTTTTTTGCACTGATACATGTCCCCTGGGGCAGGACCCGGGTCCCCAAACCCTTTTTAGGACAATAGCTTGCATTGTAGCCTTTAAAATTAGCACTTTTGATTTCGGATGTTTGAGTCCCATAGAGTTTAATGGGGTTCTAAAGTTCGTGCAAACTTTTGGTCCGTTCACAGGTTCTGGTGCGAACCGAACCAGGGGGTGTTCTGGTCATCCCTATTACCCAAGCATAGCCCACTGCTGTCACCATCAGGAAATCCTCGGAAATGCCATGCTACCATCACTGATATGCATAAAAAATAGAAAGTGGCTTCAGAGAGGCTGCAGAAGGTCAGGAGCACTTACAGGCACCAAAAATGAAAAAAATATGAAAAAAAATAAGGAATGTTTGGTGCAATATAGGATTTAAGCAGTCATTGTAGTACAGAAGCTACAACATTGCTACTTTTTGTCTGCTTACACATACAAGTGATGTCATGCCAAAAATAGGAACAAATTAAGATCCTCAAAATTACTTCAAATTAGAGCCTTAAAGTGAAACGCAACTGATACCAGAAGAAGAGAAAATGGGTGGAGGTGCTGAATGACTAATAAGAAGAACAGGTCAGAAAGAGTTAAAAATGTGAGTTCAATGTGTAAGGGGTGTAGGTCTTACCTGATTTTAGGCTAAAGGTCAAATGGGCAGGGTGGAGTTGCAAGGGTTGTTTATATGAAGGATGCTAGGTATTCATTCCAGTTTTCCTACCCACTCGCCCTAGACCTGCAGTTTGTTATAAGTCAAGGGTCATGGGGAGGTATTCATTTAAAAAATAAATATATATATTTATATAATTTTTGTCACAGCAGCTTGGCAGATCATGGGGTCTTTGGGTGGTCAGGTAACACTTTAATTGTAGCCCATTTGGTGTATGGCACTTTCATTTGGTTGCCCATTGGTGGTTTGGCCAGGAGCTAAGTACCCTGGGTATAAACGTAAATGTGTAAGTAATGTCTTCGAGCTATTTGGGGCACTGCTGAGACATGGGTTATTCTAGCTATAAATTGTGCCTTTAAGAACACCGGATATATCCAAATGTTTCAGACCTGTGTTGGCGCTGTCATTCTGCCAAAGGTTCTTTATTACATATTTGGTGGGAATGTCCTTCGGTACATAATTTTTGGGACATGATACTGCAGCTTCATACCCGTGCAACTGGGGTGACTATTCCCAACACACCTCAAATTACTTTGTTATCCATCTTACCTGGCTTGTACAAAAGCATTAAAAAAGGCCTTTTAAGACACTGGTTGACAGCTGCAAGGGCAGTAATACCGCGCCACTGGCGGTCAGCACATGCTCCATCGCTGACTGATTGGATTCTAGAGATGGACCATATTGAGAGGATGGAGACTCTTCTATCACAGGAATTGGACACGTATGAACAATGTCGTCAAACTTGGCTTCCTCGGAAAGTGCTAAGGGAATCTCCTGAACTACGGAATCTGTATGTGGTTTGAAAATAGGATAGGAAACTGGTGGAGAGGCGGTTTGAGTGAGGCAATCCTGGTTTGAGTAACTACTTCGGGTAGTGTATTTAATCAGAACATTACGGTCTCTTTTTTTTTTTTTTTTGTGTTGTGTCTGTGTGTGTGTTTTGTGTGATTATAGCTAATATTACTGTGGGAGTTGAAGAAAGGGAGTAGGAAATTATATATTTTATTTTATCTAAATGGATGAAAGAAAATAAGGCAGGGATATCCCTATTAGGGTTTAGGGATGTATGGTCTTGGGCGGTGGTGGCGGAACTTGGTGCAGGGGATGTTTTGGGACCATGCCTCCCTTCAGTGTGGGGAGGGTAGGGGAGTGTCTGGGGTTCCAGGGTCCGCCATCACGGGTCTGGAGTATGATCAGTGGTTGTCTCTCTCCCTTGTTTATGATTTTTTTTTTTTCTCTCTTCTTTTTTCAGAGACCCCTTCAGTGTGTTGGTATATCTTTGTTTTATGTTTTATATATTATTGTAATGTGAGATATATATATATATATATATATATATATATATATATATATATATTTTTTTTTTTTTTTTTTTTTTTTTTAATTTTTTTTTTTTTTTTTTGGTACCCATTGGATGAGATTAATGCTATTTTTTTCTTTTTTTCTCCTTTTTTTTCTCTTTTTTTGTTATGTAAATTTAAAATTTTCAATAAAAACAGAATGCTGCAAAGAACACCCAAGGACACCCAAAGACCCCCTCCTGGTTGCATTGTCAAAATTGTTTATTGTTTATGTTGATCCTATGTGGTATTTTTTTTTGTAAATAAAATAGCTGCTGTGGCCATTTATACCTATGTTGAGTAGTCTGTGTTGTTATTTTCAAGGTTTAGTAGAGGACCAAGGTTGACAAATCCTTTAGTCAAAATTAAAATAAAAAGTTTACGAGCAGGCATGCTCTTTATTGCAGAAGAGTCATGCAATGTCTCTTCTGCAATAAAATAAGCTTAGATGCCTGTTCTCAGTGTTCTTTAACCAGTTCCGTACCAGCCGCTGCAGTTATACTGCGGCAGGTTGGCTCGGCTTGGCGAATCATCGTAGTTGTACGGCGGCCGCGACGATCGGATTTGCTTCAGAACCGATCAGTCTCCAAGCCAAGGCCAATGATTTCTGGCCTGGACCTGGTGATCCGTTCTGGCGAATGAAATCCTCCCCTGCCTGTTTAAGTGTAAACACAGGCAGGGGAAGTGATGTCATCTCCCCCCCGTGGATCTCTTTTCCATTCCAGAGAGAGGAGAGAAGACATCTCAGAGTAAGTTGCAACAACACTACACTGACACAGTACACATAGGCATACTTGTCACCCCCCGATCGCCCCCCCCCAATTAACCACTTCACTCCCTGTCACTGTGTCACCCAGTGCAGTGTTCATATCTTTTTTTGATCACTGTACTGATGGCATTTGTGACAATAATCAGTGTTAGGCTACTTAGTGGTAGGCACAGATAGGTCTAGGGACCCCCCTAAACCCCCGTAATAAAGGTTTAACCTCTTGATCACCCCCTGTCACCAGAGATCATTGTATTAGTGTCATGAGTGATGCTGGTTAGTTTTTTTATATCGTCAGGGCACCCATCGTATATTACCTAAATAAAGGTTTAACCCCTTGATCACCTGGCGGGTGATATCAGTCAGGGTCTGAATTGCCCCAGGCAGCGTCAGGTGAGGGGCCGAATTTTGTAACGGCGATTGTATCCAGGGTCACCCCGAGGACGACGAGTTCATTGTCATTGAAATGCATGAACCGCAAGATCTGCTTGTATCATGTCATGGTCATGGAGGCAGAGCACGAGCATATGGTGAATTGGGTCAGTGGACCAATATGACCGCAACTCACTCTTTTTAGTTATGCACATGAGGAGGGATAGGCCCAGGAAGGTCTTAAATTTAGAAACCATAATAGGTTTCCAATCTCTGGCAAGGGTCAACTGGGGATTAGGGGCGATGAATTGATCTGCATACAAATTGCTTTGGTCCACAATAGATCTATAGAGATCTTCCGTGAAAAACAACGAATAAAAATCAAGTGATGTAAAATCAATTGTTTCCACCTGAATTCTGGGTTGGCCAGTGAATGGGGGAAGTACAGATTCTGCAGAAGTGGTGGGCTCCCAATTCGGAATGAAAAATGCAGAAGGAAGGGCACTATGGGCTCAACGGGCCTGTGTTTGTCTTCTCCTTGGTGGCTGTGGGACACTAGTTGTACTAGCCACCTCACCAGCTTGAACTGCACTTTTGGGAATCGCCACGTCACCAAGTGTTACTGTAGTGCTGGATGTACGACCAGGATGTACTAGGCCACTGGTGCTTGCCAGTTCATCAGAAGGATGAGCGGCATTAGTACTGGCTCTCTGCTTCATATGAGAGCCCTGCGGTTCTTGCACCTCAATAACAGCAGAAGAACGGGGCTGACCTTGGCAGGGACGACTACTCTGTCTTTAGAGCTATCTGTCAGGGTGCCGCTGCTGTCTACTGGTTCGTATTCTGAGCCAGAATCAGAATGATGGGTGACTTCCTCTTCACTCTCATCTGTCAGGCTCAGAAACATGTAGGCCTCTTCACTAGTGTACCTTCGATTGGACATTTTGGCCTCTAAATTTACTGGTACACTAGTGAGACTCAAAGGAAACAAGAGCACCTGACTGTCAGCAACTGTTTCAAACGCAGGGATCAGGCATGACTCTGTGAATGCTGCTGTTATGTGTTTTGTGTTTTGGAAGTGATAGTGATCGATTGATACTGCACTTGGTTGGGCTGGGCTGGGCTGGGCATAGGGGATAAATGCAGGTGAAAGCAGGTATCTGGGCTGTTCCCGCTAACGCTGTGTTTTTAGGAACCCTAAATTACTGTTTGCTCTTCACCATGAGATAATCCAATTCCAAGTTATTTCCTCACCTAAGTTTACGCTGGTTATTGGTTATCCTTGGTTACAGAGGCACAACCCCTCTTTTGATGGGCTCCGTGCTGAGGTTCTCTCCTGGCCGCCACAATTCAGTAAGACATGCTTCCAGAAGGTAGCCAAGGTCCTGTGAACCTCTTCACTCTTCTCCCTGCTGGAGGAGTACCGCGATTTTAGCGATGTCTTTGACAAAGGTCAAGCGGGTAGTTTGCCTCCACACCGGCCATATGATCGCACAATTGACCTTCAACCTGGTGCCATACCCCCTCGTGGCCGAGTTTACCTTTTTTTGGTCTTGAAGGATAAGGCTATGGAGGAGTATGTTGTAGACGCACTTTCTCAAGTTTTCATCCGCAAATCCTCGTCCCCTGCTGGTGCTGGTTTCTTCTTCGTGAAGAAGAAGAGTGGTGAACTGAGACCTTGTATTGATTATAGGGGTCTCAATCGTTTCACTATTAAGAATGCCTATCCGATTCCATTGACTTCAGAGTTATTTGACCGCCTCAAGAGAGCAACGGTTTTCATGAAGCTTGATTTGAGAGGGGCATACAATCTCGTGAGGATTAAGGAGGGCGACGAGTGGAAAACTGTGTTTAATACCAGAACAGGCCATTATAAGTTCCTTGTAATGCCTTTTGGTCTTTGTAATGCCCCAGAAGTTTTCCAGGAATTCATTAATGATATCCTCTGAGATTTGTTGCAGTTATGTGTGGTGGTTTATCTCAATTATATCCTCATATTTTACAAGTCTCTGGAGAGCCACCACACAGATGTCTGTCATGTGCTTCAGAAACTAAGAGAGAACAATCTCTATTGTAAATTGGAGAAGTGCGAGTTCCATCGTGAACAGGTTAAATTCCTGAGTTATGTCATTTCCACTGCTGTTTTTTTGATGGACCCAGAGAAACTTTCAGCAGTCCTACAGTGCCCCCGACCCGTGGGTTTATGTTCTGCACAGCATTTCCTGGGCTTTGCCAACTATTATCGGAAGTTTATTCGTAACTTCTCATTTCTGGTCAAGCCCCTGACTGATATGACCAGAAAGGATGATAACCCACAGAGTTGGTCTCCGGAGTCCGTAAATGCCTTTGAGAGTCTCAAGGTTGCCTTTGTTTCTCCTCCTGTGTTGGCACATCCTGATCCTATGTTACCTTTTATCCTTGAGGTTGATGCTTCAGAGACTGGAGTTGGCACCCTTTTGTCTCAAAGTCCTACCTCTGAGAGCGATTTGCATCCTTGTGGCTACTTTTCCAAGAAATTGTCACCTATGGAGTGAAATTATGAGATTGGTGACAGAGAGCTGCTGGCTATCATTTTAGCCCTGAAAGAATGGAGACATCTCCCCGAAAGTACCACTGTACCTGTTCTCATTCTTACTCACCATAAGAATCTCACATTCTTGTCTGAGGCTAAACGCCTCTCTCCCAGAAAGGCAGGATGGGATTTTTTCTTGCCATGTTTCAATTACATTGTCTCATTTGTACCCGGTACTAAGAATGTAAGGGCTGACGCCTTGTCATGACAATTTTCCTCCACTTCCAAGTTGCAGTCAGTTCCCGTTCCTGTGATTCCTCCTGATCATATTCTGGCTATGGTTCGCACTAGTCTCACTTCTCCTTTGGGTTACAAAATCCTTGCTGCTCAGGTCCATGCTCCTTCTGAGAAACCTTGTGACCACTGCTTTGTCCCAGAGAGCCTCCCTTCTGCTGTGCTCCAGACTTACTATTCTCCCAAGGCTGCTGGCCACCCTAGGAAGAATCAACTCTTTTGGGCCATTTCCTAACAATTCTGGTGGCGTAGTCTATGTGCTGAAGTAACTGCCTTTTTAGCTGCCTGTTCCATGTGTGCTCAGTGTAAGACTCCACAACATCTTCCAGTGGGCCTCCTACAACCCATACCCAATGTAGAGAGGCCCTGGACCCACCTGTCTATGGATTTCATTTTGGAGTTACCCAACTCCCAGGTCAACACAGTTATCCTTATGGTGGTTGACCGGTTCTCAAAGATGTGTCATTGTATTCCACTTAAGAAGTTACCCACTTCTAAGGAACGGGCTTCCATTTTTGCTCGGGAGATCTTTCGCTTACATGGGCTACCCAAGGCGATTTTCTCGGACAGGGGTAGTCAGTTTGTGTTCCGGTTCTCGCTAGACTTTTCTGCACAGTTGAGAATTCAGCTTGCTTTCTCCTCTGCGTATCACCCGCATTCTAATGGGGCCGCAGAACAAGCCAATCAGTTCTTGGAGCAATTTCTACGTTGCTATATTTTGGACCATCATAACAACTACTCAGACCTATTACCGTGGTCAGAGTTTGCTCACAACAGTGCCTTGAATTCTGCTTCCCGATTGTCCCCGTTTACTGCAAATTATGGTTTCCAACCTTTCATGTTGCCTGACTCGTTTGTTCTGCAGAATATTTCTGCATTAGAGGCACATCTCTGTGGTCTTCGCTCCACTTGGGCACAAGTCCAGGAGGCTTTGTGACATGCTAATTAGGGATGAGCTTCGAGTTCTAGTCGAACTCATGTTCAACTCGAACATTGGCTGTTCGCAAGTTCGCCGAACAGCGAACAATTTGGGGTGTTCGCGGCAAATTCGAATGCCGCGGAACACCCTTTAAAAGTCTATGGGAGAAATCAAAAGTGCTAATTTTAAAGGCTTATATGCAAGTTATTGTCATAAAAAGTGTTTGGGGACCTGGGTCCTGCCCCAGGGGACATGGATCAATGCAAAAAAAAGTTTTAAAAACGGACGTTTTTTCAGAGCAGTGATTTTAATAATGCTTAAAGTCAAACAATAAAAGTGTAATATCCCTTTAAATTTCGTAGCTGGGGGGTGTCTATAGTATGCCTGTAAAGGGGCGCATGTTTCCCATGTTTAGAACAGTCTGACAGCAAAATGACATTTCGAAGGAAAAAACCCATTTAAAACTATTGCATTGCCGACAATACACATAGAAGTTCATTGATAAAAACGGCATGGGAATTCCCCACAGGGGAATCCCGAACCAAAATTAAAAAAAAAAATGACGTGGGAGTCCCCCTAAATTCTATACCAGGCCCTTCAGGTCTGGTATGGATATTAAGGGGAACCCCGGCCAAAATTAAAAAAAAAAAATGACGTGGGGTTCCCCCTAAATTCCATACCAGACCCTTCAGGTCTGGTATGGATTTTAAGGGGAACCCCATGCCAAAAAAAAAAAAAAATGGCGTGGGGTCCCCCCAAAAATCCATACCAGACCCTTATCCGAACACGCAACCTGGCAGGCTGCAGAAAAAGAGGGGGGGGGACAAGAGTGCGGCCCCCCCCTCCTGAACCGTACCAGGCCACATACCCTCAACATTGGGAGGGTGCTTTGGGGTAGCCCCCCAAAACACCTTGTCCCCATGTTGATGAGGACAAGGGCCTCATCCCCACAACCCTGGCCGGTGGATGTGGGGGTCTGCGGGCGGGGGGCTTATCGGAATCTGGAAGCCCCCTTTAACAAGGGGACCCCCAGATCCCGGCCCCCCCCTGAGTGAAATGGTAAGGGGGTACTTACCCCTACCATTTCACTAAAAAACTGTCAAAAATTTTAAAAATGACAAGAGACAGTTTTTGACAATTCCTTTATTTAAATGCTTCTTCTTTCTTCTATCTTCCTTCATCTTATTCTTCTTCTGGTTCTTCTGGTTCTTCCTCCGGCGTTCTTGTCCAGCATCTCCTCCGCGGCGTCTTCTATTTTCTTCACCTCGGGCCGCTCCGCACTCATGGCATGGGGGGAGGCTCCCACTCTTCTCTTCATCTTCTTCTTCATCTTCTTCTCTTCTTCCTTCCGTCATTTTTTTTTTTTTAATTTTGGTTCGGGGTTCCCCTGTGGGGAATTCCCATGCCGTTTTTATCAATGAACTTCTATGTGTATTGTCGGCAATACAATAGCCGCGAGTAGTTTTAAATGGGTTTTTTCCTTCGAAATGTCATTTTGCTGTCAGACTGTTCTAAACACGGGAAACATGCACCCCTTTAAAGGCATACTATAGACATCCCCCAGCTACGAAATTTAAAGGGATATTACACTTTTATTGTTTGACTTTAAGCATTATT
Organism: Aquarana catesbeiana; assembly: GCF_042186555.1. NCBI lineage: Eukaryota > Metazoa > Chordata > Amphibia > Anura > Ranidae > Aquarana > Aquarana catesbeiana. The sequence continues at coordinate 205,018,012 of NC_133330.1, forward strand.
AAAATCACTGCTCCTGAAAAAAGGGCCGTTTTTAAAACTTTTTTTTGCATTGATCCATGTCCCCTGGGGCAGGACCCAGGTCCCCAAACACTTTTTATGACAATAACTTGCATATAAGCCTTTAAAATTAGCACTTTTGATTATTCATGTTCGTGTCCCATAGACTTTAACGGTGTTCGCGTGTTCGAATGAACTTTTTTCCTGTTCGCATGTTCTGAAGCGAACCGAACAGGGGGGTGTTCGGCTCATCCCTAATGCTAATAATAGGTACAGACTCCATTGTGACCACAAACACCTGCCTGCGCCTTCCTACCAGGTTGGGGACAGGGTCTGTCATCCCGCAACCTCCGACTTCGTGTTCCCTCACTGAAGTTCGCACCTCGGTTTAATGGGCCTTTCCGTATTCTTCGCAGGATTAACCCAGTGGATTACGCATTAGACCTTCCTTCTAATATGTGTATTTCAAATGTATTTCATGTCTCCTTATTAAAACATTCGGTCTGCAACCGCTTTACCACCTCGGTGCCACGTCTTCACCCTGTACAGGATGAGAACCATGAAGAGTATGAAGTATAGTCCATTGTTGACTCCCGTAGGTTCCATGGGCGCATACAGTACCTGGTGCATTGGAAAGGGTACGGTCCGGAGGAACGCTCTTGGGTCTCATCCTCAGATGTACATGCCCCTGTCCTCCTCCGTGATTTCCATAGGCATTTTCCCCTCAAGCCTAGTGGTCCTCCGAGGGGGAGGGGTCGTTGAGGAGCTCATGGTTCTGACAAGGAGGTGATTTCACCACCACAGTTAAAAAAAAATTGTGCATGTATGCCCATCATTAGAAGTGGGTGGATGAAGGGCGGTATTCTAATGGTGGGCATACCCACTGATCAACCTCTTTTTTTCATTCAGCCCACAGGCTGCACGAAAAAATGAACTTTGCAATATATGCCCAACAAACACCAGCAACGTATTGGTATGTTGCTGGTCTTTGAGTGGTTATACCAGAATGATGCCTGCAGGTTAAGGTATCATCTTGGTATCATTCTTTTCAGCCAGCGGTCAGCTTTCATGTAAAAGCAGTCCTAGCAGCTAATTAGCCTCTAGATTTCTTTTACAAGCAGTGGGAGGAAAGGCCCCCTCCCACCGTCTTCCCACCATCTTCCATGGTTTGCAGCCAGTGGTTCCAGCAACTGACCATAGAGCTGATTGGAGACCAGAATGGCTCCAATCATCTCTATAGCCTAAGAAACTGGAAGCTACAAGCATTTCATGACTTAGGTTTCGCTGGATATAAACAGCATCATTGGGAAATTGGGAAGCATTTTATCACACCGATCTTGATGTGGTCAGATGTTTTGAGGGCAAAGGAGAAATATAGGGTCTAATAGACCCCATTTTTTTCAAAAAAGAGTACCTATCACTACCTATTGCTATCACAGGGGATATTTACATTCCCTGAGATAACAATAAAAATGATTTAAAAAAAATGAAAGGAACAGTTTAAAAATAAAGCTAAAAGGGAAAATTAAATAAAAAAAAAAAAAGCACCCCTGTCCCCCTATGCTCGCGCACAAAGATGAACTATACTTGTCACTAAATGGTATATTGCTCAAACATGCCATGGACATATGTGGAATTGAAACCAAAGACATGTGGCTGAATAAATTTTGTCCTAAATGTATAGCCTCATACACACGATCGGACTTTGTACAAACTTTCCCGTGGATTTTTGTACAAAGGGCGTTAGCCGTAAACTAATTAAGCATACACACGGCAGGACTTTTTCAGCCAACTTTCACCAAATCACGTGTTCTTTTAGCACTTTACCACCACCCTTTGGTCAACTTCTGTATTGTTGTCTGATCTTTTGCATTGGTTCTGAGCATGCATGTTTGTACTTTGGACTAAAGTCCTATGGACTTGTGTAAACACGATAGGATTTTGCACCATAGGACTTTTGTTGCCGGAAAGTTTGTCTGTTTGCACAACCAACATTTGTCTAATGAAAACCGAAAAAGTTTGTCCGATGGAGCGTACACACAGTAGGATGTTGCCTTAAAACAGCTAATTTTCATGTTTGTTGTCAAAAAGTCCTATCGTGTGTATGGGCCTTAAGACTAAAATTGAGTTTATTGGATTTTTTTATAACAAAAAGCAGAAAATATCTTTTTTTTCAAAATTTTCTGTCTTTTTCTGTTTATATCGCAAAAAATAAAAATCGCAGAGGCAATCAAATACCTTCAAAAGAAAGCTCTATTTGTGGGAAAAATAAGACACAAATTTTGTTTGGGTACAGCATTGTATGACCACGTAATTACCAGTTAAAGCATCGCAGTGCCAAATTGTTAAAAGTGCTCTGGTCATTGAGCAGCCAAATCTTCCGGAGCTGAAGTGGTTAAAATGTACATCGAGCTGCAAATGTGCATGTCAGGGTTCATTTCCACCACGGTTCATGTGTGCTGAGAAGCAGGGCCGATCATAGGGTCACAGACGCCTGGGTGCAGAAATATTTCTGGCGCCCCCACGTGGGTGTGGTCATCTTACCAACTCCTCCCCTTTACAAATGTTACTATGGCAATGACTCAAACACAGAGATGCTCCCCTAAGAAGTCTTTGTTACCCTGGGATCCTCCCATGATCTTTTGACAATAAAGAAAATACAGAAAGAGCATACACTAATGAGACCTGGAGGGGAGTCTCTCTGATGCACACAGAGAGGGCTTCTGTTAGAGAGTCTGTTAGAAAGAGCCCCCAGACATACTACAGGAGATGGTCAGAGACTGTAGACATGTTACAAGAGATGGTCAGAGACTGCAGACATGTTACAAGAGATGGTCAGAGACCGCTAACATAGTACAAGAGATGGTCAGAGACCGCAGACATAGTACAGGAGATGGTCAGAGAATGCGGACATATTACAGGAGATGGTCAGAGACTGCAGACATACTACAGGAGATGGTCAGAGACTGGAGATATAATACAGGAGATGGTCAGAGACTGCAGACATAATACAGGAGATGGTCAGAGACTGCAGACATAATACAGGAGATGATCAGAGACAGCAGACATAGTACAGGAGACGGTCAGAGACTGCAGACATGATACAAGAGATGGTCAGGGACTGCAGACGTGTTACAAGAGATGGTCAGAGACGGCAGACATAAAACAGGAGATGGTCAGAAACTGCAGACATAATACAAGAGATGGTCAGAGACTGCAGACATGTTACAAGAGATGGTCAGAGACTGCAGACATAGTACAGGAGATGGTCAGAGAATGCAGACATTACAGGAGATGGTCAGAGACTGGAGATATAATACAGGAGATGGTCAGAGACTGCATACATACTACAGGAGATTGTCAGAGACTGCAGACATAATACAGGAGATGATCAGAGACGGCAGACATAATACAAGAGATGGCCAGAGACGGCAGACTTAGTACAGGAGATGGTCAGAGACGGCAGACATAGTACAGGAGATGGTCAGAGACTGCAGACATGTTACAAGAGATGGTCAGAGACTGCAGACATGTTACAAGAGATGGTCAGAAAATGCGGACATATTACAGGAGATGGTCAGAGACTGCAGACATACTACAGGAGATGGTCAGAGATTGGAGATATAATACAGGAGATGGTCAGAGACTGCAGACATAATACAGGAGATGATCAGAGATGGCAGACATAGCACAGAAGATGGTCAGAGACTGCAGACATGATACAAGAGATGGTCAGAGACTGCAGACATGTTACAAGAGATGGTCAGAGATGGCAGACATAAAACAGGAGATGGTCAGAGACCGCAGACATAATACAAGAGATGGTCAGAGACTTCAGACATGTTACAAGAGATGGTCAGAGACTGCAGACATAGTACAGGAGACGGTCTGAGAATGCGGACATATTACAGGAGATGGTCAGAGACTGGAGATATAATACAGGAGATGGTCAGAAACTGCAGACATACTACAGGAGATGGTCAGAGACTGGAGATATAATACAAGAGATGATCAGAGACTGCAGACATAATACAGGAGATGATCAGAGATGGCAGACATAGCACAGGAGATGGTCAGAGACTGCAGACATGATACAAGAGATGGTCAGAGACTGCAGACATGTTACAGGAGATGGTCAGAGAATGCGGACATATTACAGGAGATGGTCAGAGACTGGAGATATAATACAGGAGATGGTCAGAAACTGCAGACATACTACAGGAGATGGTCAGAGACTGGAGATATAATACAAGAGATGATCAGAGACTGCAGACATAATACAGGAGATGATCAGAGATGGCAGACATAGCACAGGAGATGGTCAGAGACTGCAGACATGATACAAGAGATGGTCAGAGACGGCAGACATAGCACAGGAGATGGTCAGAGACTGCTGACATGATACAAGAGATGGTCAGAGACATCAGACATAAAACAGGAGATGGTCAGAGACTGCTGACATGATACAAGAGATGGTCAGAGACTGCAGACATGTTACAAGAGATGGTCAGAGACAGCAGACATAAAACAGGAGATGGTCAGAGACTGCAGACATAATACAAGAGATGGTCAGAGACTGCAGACATGTTACAAGAGATGGTCAGAGACTGCAGTTCCTATGGACGTTAGTAGATAATGGCCAAGTGCCCTCTCACCTGACCCAGCGATACAGCAACAACGGTTCCTCTGATCAGGAGTCTGCTCACTCTTAATTGCCCGTGGTGACTCCGCTGGGTAGCACCCAGATCTGTATTCTGGCAATGTCTCCATTCCCTTCTCCGCCAGGGATGGCACTAGGCTGTGTGGCTTTCCCTCTGGTGGTGCAGGGCAGTGGGGTTCTCTCTCTGATGGTGTTCCCTCAGCACTGTCCTCTCCCTCTGGAGTCCTTGGTGTACTTCCCTGAAAGCTTTCCCAGGCTTCTGGCTCTCTCTCTCTCCCGTTCAGCTGAGCATGCTGTGTGGGCTGCAGTTTCCGTGTTACAGTGGGGCTGCCAGTCCTCGGGACTACACGTCCCACAATCCTCTTCTTTGCTCCTTTTTTTTTCTTCCCTGGCCGATGTGAAGGTGGGGGAAGAAACATAGTGCGCTGCTCACTAGTATCAACCCCCTCACATGGTATCGACCCCCCTCCATCAACTATAGTCGCCCCTCAGTACAGACCCCCCTCCACTAAGTATAAACCCCCCCTCCATCAGTGCAGACCCCCCACTAAATATAAACCCCTCCCTCAGTACAGACCCCCCATCAGTATAGACCCCCAGGACAAAACACTCCCCTCTATCAGTATAGACCCCCCTCAGGACAAACCAACCCCCCTCCATTAGTACAGACCCCCCTCAGGACAAACCACCCCCCCTCCATTAGTACAGAACCACCCCCTCCATTAATACAGACCCCCCAGAACAAACCCCCCCCTACATTAGTACATAACCACCCCCCTCCATTAGTACAGACTCCCCCTGAAAAAACCACCCCCCTACATTAGTACAGACCCCCCCTCAGGACAAACCACCCCCCTCTATTAGTACAGAACCACCCCCTCCATTAGTACAGACCCCCCTGAGCAAACCACCCCCTCCATTAGTACAAACCCCTCTCAGGACAAACCACCCCCCCTACATTAGTACAGAACCTCCCCCTCTATTAGTACAGACCCCCCCAAAACAAACCACCCCCTCCATTAGTACAGACCCCCCAGAACAAACCACCCCCTCCATTAGTACAGACCCCCCTCCATTAGTATAGACCCCCCCAGGACAACCCCCCCTCCATTAGTATAGACCCCCAAGGACAAAAAAAACCCCTCCATTAGTATAGCCCCCCCAAACTACACACTGTCTGCCTAGATGATATTAGGAGAAAGGCTGAACACAGGCGTCGGCCTGGCTCATAAAACTGTCTGAGTTATGGATCTCCCTGTCTGGCACAGATCTTCCCAGGATATCGGATGATTGTTTCCTGCAGATGAAATTTAGCGGAGCAGTTTGCCATTAGTTCATTTACGTTTCATTGACCCCCTGTAATTAAGGGGTCCACCTAGTCTGGTAAGCGCATGCTCATGATTTTACTTACCACATCTGTTGCAATATGAAAAGTAATTGGCCTGTGCTCACCAAGAGGAATTGAATTACAGTTCTGATCATATGGACTTTCATATAATATACATTTATTAGCTCTGATCATATGGACTTTTATATAATTTATTTATGAGTTTCTTTTTGCGCTGCACTTATTTGTTTTATGATTCCGCTCTACTCCTCTGACAGGAGGAGGGAGGGCGGATAGGCTTTGGCAAGAAACACAGGGGCAGTGGCGGTGACCGGCGGAAAGAGTCACCTACGGACAAGGAGAGGAGGAGGAGGGAGGGGAGCACTCTGGCACTTCAGCGCCCCCACCGCTGTGGCGCCCGGGTGCACTGCATTCCGTGCACCCTGGCCAGGATCGGCCCTGCTGGGAAGGATGAACTTGCAGATGTCAGACTGTTGGAGGGGAGATGAGTATTGCGGATTTTAGTTACACTTTAAAACAGAGACAGAAGTAAATTGTGCCCTAGACTTCACACTATCTATTTTCAGTAGCAAACAAGCAGTTGCTGTCTTGCAAAAATGATGCCAATGCAGTAATTATAATTTTACCAATATCTGCAGCAGTCCGTTATTCAAGTTTGCCAACATTTGAGAAATGAAATACAAACTGATGTATTTCTTCAAGTAAAATTCTTCCATGGTAGCTAATTACATGGATTAGCAGCTAAACAATAAAACATTTTCAATGGCAGGGTGTACATTGGGACATGGATCAACTGGAGAGACTTAAGTGTGACATCAGCTTTGAATATGTATGCTGCAGACAGCTCGCTGTGTGCATCAGTAAAGGACGTCAGGTAGAAAAAATCCACATAGATGATAAGTTGCTTTCCTCCTCTGCTTACCCAGGCTATTACACACCATATAGAAATACGTCTGGGGAAATATCTTCAACTTTCCAATGATTTTCTGTCTGCAGAGCAATAGCTGTTGTTGATTCCCTCTGATAATATTCACAGGGGAGCTCCGCTAAATGTTATCTTGCTGTATTAAAGATAATTTCTGAAACAGGGAGAAAAGCTGCAGATTCCAAATAAATACATTAGGGCAGATATGTGCTTGGATTGTTAACCCCTGATCTACCAGTTGTTGCATCTGTATTTTAAGAGCATTGATCTACTACAACATTTATAAATACTTTAATTTACCCTATAGGTTGCACAATTTTGTCCTACTTTCCTGCAGACATATACAGTAAATCCTTAAAGTAAATGTAAACCCAGTTGCTAAAATCTCATATAAGTGTTAACATAATAACGTCATTTCAAAAGACTTTCTTCAATATTTTTAAGGCTGAGGCTTTCATTCTTCCCAAGTCCTTGTTCATATATTTCTTGTTATAGGGTGACAACACTCTGTCCCTATTTCCCAAATGTGATTCTGCATTGTCACCCTGTCATTTGCATTATCAATTTAGTCTATATATTGCAAAGGACTGGTGCACTGTGGTAAGCTTTAGAGGATCTGCCATAAGAAATGCCAAACAGCAATTGCTGGAGTGCATGCATGTAGACAGAAAGTGATTACAAAGGGCTGAAGGAAATCAGAAGTACTAAGGTTTTAAAGAGTGTTAAAACCCTTAGTAAACTAATTGTCATTTATTTAGGGTTTACATCCACTTGAAGGGCTCAGTTACTTAACTGCAGTGTGTTAACACTCAGTGTGTTAAGGCAGTCTGTTGACATGAATGGGCTGCCAATGCTTCCTAATGTGCCAAAAATCAGTTGTGAATGATCCTTTTTTTGTAATGAAATGCGCTGTAATTGACTACAATGTGTTGTCATGCAATGCAGTGTGTTACTATGCATGTGACACATGTGATGCAATGACACATGTTACTTGAGTTACCTTGTCTTTCTGTAACACAGGGTATACAGTATATGCACATAAAAATGATGCATTTGTGTAAATGGGTCCCAAACAATTAGGAAACATGAAAATAAACTTGATGTAAATCTGTTTTTAATTCTCCATAGCTTTGTGATTCAAGCCCAGAGCCAACGCTGGTCAAGGGTGTTTAGACACTCAATCAAGGAAATTAAACATGTAGCAGATTATGTGCCAAAGACCACACAGAGACATAGGCTGGCCATACATGGAGCAAATCTCTTTTCTCCAACCACAGGTTGCAAGAAAAAAACTCACTGGATTCCCACATCAACACAGTTATGCCCCGTACACACGGTCGGATTTTCCGACGGAAAATGTGTGATAGGACCTTGTTGTCGGAAATTCCGACCGTGTGTAGGCTCCATCACACATTTTCCATTGGATTTTCCTACACACAAAGTTTGAGAGCAGGATATAAAATTTTCCGACAACAAAATCCATTGTCGGAAATTCCGATCGTGTGTACACAAATCCGACGGACAAAGTGCCACGCATGCTCAGAATAAATAAAGAGATGAAAGCTATTGGCCACTGCACCGTTTATAGTCCCGACGTACGTGTTTTACGTCACCGCGTTCAGAACGATCGGATTTTATGACAACTTTGTGTGACCGTGTGTATGCAAGACAAGTTTGAGCCAACATCCGTCGGAAAAAATCCTAGGATTTTGTTGTCGGAATGTCCGAACAAAATCAGACCGTGTGTACGGGGCATAAGTGTTAATGCGGGAATCACTCCTGCTGTGCCATTGTCTTCTCCCGGCGGAGAGGCGGGGGAGCAACCGCTATATATAGCAGCCTCTTGCGATAATTGCAGGTAAAACCTGGCATGCTGGTTGAACCCAAGTTGATCACTCGGTCAACTTGGTACATTTAGCCTGCCCATACACGCTTCGAATCCCGGCCGGTTTCTGCTTAACCACCCGAGATTTGAACCATGTACGGGCTGCCTAAAAGTGCATTTAGAAATTCTGCCAAGTTCTTACTGTTGTCTGTGTCTGTTTTGGGGAGATTCACCCCTTTATTTGTCCTGGTGACCATTGTTCATGAGACAAAAAGTAAGAAGGATTCTTCCAACGGGGAAAAATGTTGTGGCAATAAAAACGAACTTATGTGGAAAACATTGAACCATTTTCCTTGTCAAAAGAAGTTTATTGAGTATACAATGTTATAAAGATACATAAAGATACATAAAGTAAGTTTACAAGGATCTATAAAGTAAGCTCATTGTTTTACAGTAGGGTTTATATAGGTAAATATCATGAAATTTCAAATATTAAACATTGGGTTCACGTAAACCTAAATTAAAGATATATATCATTTCCTTAGTTACTTTTGTAGGTATTTAAATGATTTATACCTACTATACATATTGTTTACAAGTAGAGTGTATATAGGTCAAATAAATTCTGATAATGAGCTTTAATCGTAAGGTGGAGAAAAGGAAAGAGAAAGAAGAAAAAGGATTGAAAGGTAGAGGTATGGTCCACAAGGTTGTCCCGCTCGTCAGTTTATTATTCTTTTTAGTTATCTTTGAAGCCTTAGAATGGGTGTCTCTGTAAGTCATTTAATCTGTTACCATGGCAACAGGACAGAGTCATTGAAATTTGACAGGAACTGTTGTTTTATCCAAGGATGCCAAAGTTTTTCAAATTTTGGAATTTGATTTTGATCGATGGCTACCATCTTAGCATGGGACATTGTATTATTCATTCTGTGAATTGTTTCTGCTAGTACCAATGTAGGAGATTTCCATGCCTTGGCCACTGTTTGTTTTGCAGCCATTATTAGTTGGATCATAAGTTTGAATTGAGAGAGTGTTAACCATTCCGGTTTTAGATTAAGTAAAGTTAAATATGGATCTGGTTGTATTATTTTTTTAAATATTTTAGATGCAATCACAAAGACTTCCTTCCAGAAGGTTTGGATTACTGGGCACGTCCACCATATGTGTAAATATGTGCCTATTTCTGGGCATCCTCGAAAACAAAGAGTTGAGGTATTAGGTGAATATTTTGCCACTCTAGCGGGTACAAGGTACCAGCGAGTTAGGACTTTATAATTTGTCTCCAGTGCTAAGATGTTGGGTGAAGATGACTTAGATGTGAGCCATATATTAGACCAGACCTGTCTTCTAAAGTTCGTCCCAGGTCCTCCTCCCACCTCTGAACGTAAGAGGGTCTATTAAGATTTGCTACTCCATATAATTGATTATAAAGTGATGAAATTGTACCTTTAGCAAATGGATCTTTTGTACAGATTGATTCAAAAATGGATAATTGGGATAATGGTGTATCCCCCTTTAGGAATGGTGTATAGAAATTTTTGATTTGGAGATATCTAAATATCTCAGAGTTTGGTAGATCATATTTTTCTCTAAGCGATGGGAATGAAAGGAATGATTTAGATGCTATGAAGTCATTTAGTGTCTGAATGCCTGATGTTGTCCAAGCTTTAAAAGAATTTGGGTAGATCCATGCCGGATAAAAGGCCGGATTTCTGATAAAAGAAAGGAGAGGATTGTGTGGAGATTGTAACTGATATTTGGTTTTTAGTTTATCCCAGAGAGATAAGAAGTGTTTAGTTATGGGATTATGAATTTTAAAGCGGTCTTTAGGATCAAGCCATAATAAATTTGATATTAATAGAGGGTCATTTTCTGAAGCCTCTATAAATACCCATAATGGGATTTCCTGTTTTGCATGGTATTTGGACAGACTGGCCAAATGTGCTGCTCTGTAGTAGTTAGTAAAATTAGGGTATCCCAGGCCTCCTTTATTTTTGGGAAGATGTAGTGTGTGTATAGGTATACGTGGTTTAGAAGAGCCCCATATAAACGAAGTTGCTCTTTTTTGTACTATTCTCAAAAAATAGGAAGGAATTGGAATAGGGAGGACTCTGAATAGATAAAGCAATTTGGGTAGAATAGTCATTTTGATTGCATTAATCTTCCCTATCCAGGATAAAGGAAGTTGCGACCATTGTTTTATTAGATTTGTGATCTGTCTTAATACAGGAGGATAATTGGTTGAAAATAAGTCAGAATGAGATGCTGTTAAATGAATTCCAAGATATGGGATTGATTTTTCTGCCCATGTGAATGGGAGTGCAGCCCTAGCCGGGATCAATTCCATGTTTGTGAGTGAAATATTAAGCACTAGGCATTTCTTAGGATTAATCATAAGGCCGGATAGGGCTGCAAATCCATCAAGAGCTGGTATTAAGTTAGGACCAGAGACCTGTGGTGATGATAGAAAAAGTAATATATCGTCTGCAAATATACATAATTTGTGTGTAATACCTCCTACTTCAATGCCAGTTATAGTTTGGTTTGTTCTGATGTATTGGGCCATGGGTTCGAGTATAAGGGCAAATAATAAGGGAGATAATGGGCAACCCTGTCGGGTACCTCTTTCGATATTAAAGGCTTCAGATTTGTATCCAGCATATTTTATATAGGCTTTGGGTTTATTATATAATGCTTTGATCCATGTTAAAAAGTGGGGTCCAAAACCCCATTTTTGTAATGAATATTGCATATATTGCCAGGATACTGTGTCAAATGCCCTCTTAATATCGAGAGATAGAAAACATAAAGGGATTTTCCGTTTTTTAGCAATATGTGCCAATAACACTGCCCTGCGTATATTATCGCCTGCCTGTCTATTTGGCATGAAGCCTACTTGATCTCTATGTATTAATTTTCCTATAATGCTATTGAGGCGTTTTGCTATTATTTTTGCTAATAATTTAATATCGAGGTTTAACAGAGAGATAGGCCGATAATTCACACAGGAAGTATCATCAGAAAGGGGTTTTGGGATCATACAAACAATTGCCATTAGTGTTTCTTGCCGAAAAGAATGTCCATCTAGAAGTTTGTTAAAAGTTTCAGTGAGGGGGCAGGAGGCGGAGCCTAGTGGAGCAGACATGCATTGTTAGAGCTCCACACCGCTGAGGAGAGAAGAGAAGGACAAAGTGGAGCCTGCAGGCTCAAAAGGTATCCATTTGAACCTTTTTGCCCCAGGGAACAAACTGTGAAAGTTTGGGCAGGAAATATGGTACTGGGAGGAAACCGTGGCAGAAATAAAAATCACCTCACAAAGAGCTCACAGGCACTCACTGCAGCTACAGCAGCTCCAGTCACCTCACAAGATACAGCACCAGGGCGCTCTCACAGACAGAAAATGTCACAGCAAGACTCTCCATTTGAGTCAGATACAGAACAAATCCTCTCACAAACTTCTCCACAAGCCTCCTTAGTATCCCCAGTAATATTATTACAATTTGAAAAGATGCTTCATAAGGCTTTAAAACAAACCTCAGACCAAATAACAAAAAGCCTAACCAAAGAAATAAGAGAGCTGGGAAACCGCACCGCAGCCTTAGAAATAAAAATGGATGAAATTGAAATTACAACCCAAGAAAATATAACAGAATTGGAACAATTAAAAAAAGAGAATTTAATACTTCAAACTAAGCTCGAAGATTATGAAAATAGAGCCAGACGTTCAAACTTGCGCATAAGGGGAATACCTGAAACTGTGACAGACCTGCAATCTACTATTACTGCTCTATTACAAGAACTAAAGCCAGATATCCCTATTGAATGTTTAGAACTGGACAGAGTACACAGAGCCCTCACAGCCAAAAAGAAAGATGGACCCCCACGTGATATAATCACAAAATTTCATTATTACAGAACGAAAGAACAAATACTAATTGCTGCAAGAGAAAAAAAGGAACTTAATTTTCAAGGACACAATTATCAAATTTTTGCTGACCTATCCCAAATGACTATTACTAAAAGACGATCCATGAAACCCCAACTAATGGAACTGCAACGCCACAACATTATGTATCAATGGGGCTTCCCCTTTTCAGTCAGATTTAACTACCAAGGTACAATTTACAGAAGCAGATCAGCAGATGAACTACAACAAACCCTTTTAAAATTAAATCTGACAGAACCCACAAGCAGCAACACTCCCACACGCAGAAGAATGGCGTCATTTTCACCTTCAGGCAGCACCCAGAAAATTTCAGAACAAAATGGGAATCATCATTCTCACAAAAGAGGCCGTTATGCCACATCATCCATGGACCAAGAAGATTCAATGGACTGACATCCTAATTCCTGATATCTCTTCATTTATTATACTAAGAGATGGTTCTCTATAAAAAACCTGTATTTATAACTGAATGTAACTGCATTCTGATAGTCACACACTGTGTGGGATCATGTTACATTCCAGTTATATTTCTTATTACTTCTGATTCATATAGCCTTAGAATATATAAGTGAAATAAGGAAATTCTTGTTCAGTTAAATATTATCAGGTAATAACAATAGATTTATTACTTTTTAGGACAAATATGTTCAATAATCCAGAAGTAATGGAAGCTTTTTCTTTCTTTTCTTAAAACAAATATATTATTACCTAACTAGTTCCTAGAATTATGTTTTTGTTTATTCTAATCTGAAGCAATACAACCTCAATTTTATGAGTTAACATATCTAAACAGTTACATATGAATAAAATATGTAATTGTTTACTCTAAAAGGGTTAAAATCCCAAAATAATTCAAACTATCTTCATCAATACCAAAGTTATTAACAGTACCTTTCTAACTGAATTATTTAGCCTAGGGCAAGACTAACCATATACAACCACCCTGGAATAAATAATTTCAACAAAAACTATATTCTGCACTCCAATTAAGGAAACATCATTTTGATGTCTTTTGACATAGCACTTCTCTCCTGTAAGCGGAAGATCCGTGTACCCCCATTAACCCTCCTCATTCTCCCAACCATATTATGTGGGAGTGTGACGAAGGCACTTATTCCCCTGAGAGAGATATTTATTCTCTTTCACGGGTAAATTGTGATTACTTGCAAAAAATAATTTATACAATGTATCATCTAATCTCATATGTTTTTTGTTTACTCTTTACTCCAGAATTCACTGGTTTCTTTTCTATCTATTCATCTCTTCAGTCCACACAGGTTGATCTGCGCAGTCAGCTCTGCATAACAAAAAGTAAGTCAAAACTATTTGATCTATTGCCATGGCACCACTGAATATACTTTCCCTGAATGTTCAGGGAATAAATGTCCCTCAAAAAAGGACCAAAGCCTTCCGTACTTTCCATAACAAGAAGGCTCATATAGTATGCCTCCAAGAAACACACTTCACCAAAGATTCTACTCCAAAATATATTTCTCCTTTTTATCAACAAATTTACACGGCTTCTGCCTGTACCAAGCAAAGGGGAACTCTAATTGCATTTCACCGATCCACACCATTCACCTTATCATCAGAAATTAAAGACCCAGAAGGTAGATACCTGATACTCATGGGTTATATAATGGATACAGCAATCACGGTGATTTCCTACTACGCTCCTAACAAACAACCTACACCATTCCTCTCACATATATTACAAGTGATTAATACACACAAAATAGGAACAGTGATAATGTGTGGGGATTCAAACCAGGTCCTCCTCCCATTTCTAGATAAATCACCTTTTACACCATCCAAAATAACCTCTAGATTACCTTTTTCTCAACTTCTTTCCAAATACAATCTGGTAGAATCATGGAGAGAAAGTAACCCAATGAAAAAGAAATTCACTTATTTCTCGCACCCTCATCAAACCTTCACCAGAATAGATCATATTTTTCTAACAATAGGAATGATACCAGAAATTATTGCATCAGATATAATTCCGATTCCGTGGTCTGACCATAATGCAGTATACACTACTATAGCCTCAGCCATACCAAAAGCGCATGACCCAACGTGGTACTTACCGGACATAATGCTCAAACACCCACTACATCAGAAGGCCATTGAACAAGCTTTAAAGGAATACATATCAATTAATAATACAACAGACATCTCCCCAATAACACTGTGGGAAGCTCATAAGCCTGTCTTGCGTGGTACAATACAAAGACAAATGGCACTATTTAAACGGGAACGCAAAAATCTAGCAAAAAAACTAGAACTCAATTTTAATGCAGCCTACATATCATTTCAAGATAATCCATCCCAGAGTACAAAATCTCATCTGGAAAAATCTAGATTGGAATACGATCTATTTCTCACTGAGTCAGTTGATAAATCCCTCAAACGCTCCAAACACAATTTCTACATGAATACAAACAAACCAGGTACATATTTGGCTCGGGCATTAAATTCAACTAACAAATCTTTCAAACCAATACGTTTGAAATTATCAAAAAATTTTTACACTTGTAATCCAGTTAAAATAGTCCATAAATTTCACTCACATCTCGCAACTTTATACAAGACAAACAATGAATTTAATCCTACAGAGGCTGAATCCTTCTTCTCAAAAATAACCTTACCTGAGTTATCTCAGAATCAAAAAAGCAGTTTGGATGAGCCTATAACTATAGATGAAGTTGCTAACGCCATAAAAGACCTAAAACTTAACAAAAGACCAGGCCCAGACGGCTACTCGGCTTTATACTATAAAACATTCTCAGAAATACTCTCTCCCATTCTCACTGAAACTTTTAACAAACTTCTAGATGGTCATTCTTTTCGGCAAGAAACACTAATGGCAATTGTTTGTATGATCCCAAAACCCCTTTCTGATGATACTTCCTGTGTGAATTATCGGCCTATCTCTCTGTTAAACCTCGATATTAAATTATTAGCAAAAATAATAGCAAAACGCCTCAATAGCATTATAGGAAAATTAATACATAGAGATCAAGTAGGCTTCATGCCAAATAGACAGGCAGGCGATAATATACGCAGGGCAGTGTTATTGGCACATATTGCTAAAAAACGGAAAATCCCTTTATGTTTTCTATCTCTCGATATTAAGAGGGCATTTGACACAGTATCCTGGCAATATATGCAATATTCATTACAAAAATGGGGTTTTGGACCCCACTTTTTAACATGGATCAAAGCATTATATAATAAACCCAAAGCCTATATAAAATATGCTGGAAACAAATCTGAAGCCTTTAATATCAAAAGAGGTACCCGACAGGGTTGCCCATTATCTCCCTTATTATTTGCCCTTATACTCGAACCCATGGCCCAATACATCAGAACAAACCAAACTATAACTGGCATTGAAGTAGGAGGTATTACACACAAATTATGTATATTTGCAGACGATATATTACTTTTTCTATCATCACCACAGGTCTCTGGTCCTAACTTAATACCAGCTCTTGATGGATTTGCAGCCCTATCCGGCCTTATGATTAATCCTAAGAAATGCCTAGTGCTTAATATTTCACTCACAAACATGGAATTGATCCCGGCTAGGGCTGCACTCCCATTCACATGGGCAGAAAAATCAATCCCATATCTTGGAATTCATTTAACAGCATCTCATTCTGACTTATTCTCAACCAATTATCCTCCTGTATTAAGACAGATCACAAATCTAATAAAACAATGGTCGCAACTTCCTTTATCCTGGATAGGGAAGATTAATGCAATCAAAATGACTATTCTACCCAAATTGCTTTATCTATTCAGAGTCCTCCCTATTCCAATTCCTTCCTATTTTTTGAGAATAGTACAAAAAAGAGCAACTTCGTTTATATGGGGCTCTTCTAAACCACGTATACCTATACACACACTACATCTTCCCAAAAATAAAGGAGGCCTGGGATACCCTAATTTTACTAACTACTACAGAGCAGCACATTTGGCCAGTCTGTCCAAATACCATGCAAAACAGGAAATCCCATTATGGGTATTTATAGAGGCTTCAGAAAATGACCCTCTATTAATATCAAATTTATTATGGCTTGATCCTAAAGACCGCTTTAAAATTCATAATCCCATAACTAAACACTTCTTATCTCTCTGGGATAAACTAAAAACCAAATATCAGTTACAATCTCCACACAATCCTCTCCTTTCTTTTATCAGAAATCCGGCCTTTTATCCGGCATGGATCTACCCAAATTCTTTTAAAGCTTGGACAACATCAGGCATTCAGACACTAAATGACTTCATAGCATCTAAATCATTCCTTTCATTCCCATCGCTTAGAGAAAAATATGATCTACCAAACTCTGATGCCGCGTACACACGGTCGGACTTTTCGTCTACAAAAGTCCGACAGCCTGTCCGACAGACTTCCGACGTACCTTCGGCGGACTTGCGGCAGACTTTCTTACGAACGGACTTGCACACACACGACCACACAAAAGTACGACAGCCTAGTACGCGGTGACGTACACCAAGTCCGACGAGACTATAAAACGGAAGTTCAATAGCCCGTACGACACCCTTTGGGCTCCTTCTGCTAATCTCGTGTTTATCTCGTGTTAGTAGAAGTTTGGTGAGAGACGATTCGCGCTTGTGAGACTCGTATTTTTCAGTTCGTTTTAACTGTTGTTCAGTCTGTGCTTGTGAGGTTTGTATCTGCTTTTCAGTGCATTTGGTCAGTTGGCATTGAGAAATCTTTGTTTTATTGGCCGCTCGTTCCTGATTTTCAGGTCGTTCTTCACAGGCCTTGCTGTTCTTCAGTGCGTTCTGTTTAGTGCGTTCTGACCAGCCGACCGTTTTGAAGCCATGTTACCTGTACGTACTCGTCGTAGAGCTCGTGCATTGTATGTGCTTGGTGCTGTAGTTTATTCTTCAGCCCAAGACCAGTCCATGAACAGGGCGAGGAGGAGTTCATGGACCAAGAATTGGTTGCTTCAGCGTGACCAGTTCTGTCACATGCCTTTGCTCCGTGAGATCCGTGAGAATAATCCTGAGGATTTCAGGAACTTTCTCCGGATGACGGACCCCGTTTTTGACCGTTTGTTGGCTTTGCTGACCCCCTATATCAGCAGGCAGGATACCTGCATGAGGCAAGCCATCACTCCGGAGCAGAGGCTGGTCGCTACCTTGCGGTATTTGGCCACAGGGAGAAGCCTGCAGGACCTTAAGTTCTCGACAGGCATCTCCCCCCAGGCTCTGGGGATCATTATCCCAGAGACCTGTTCTGCCATCATACAGGTCCTGCAGAAGGACTATATTAAGGTAAGATATTTTTCTTTTATTAGCATCACATGTTCTTTTATGTAATCTTTGATAATGTGATGTATTTCTTGCTTCAAACACTACTTACCATCATTGCAATATAGTGTGAATGTCCCCTTTTTATCCTCACACATGCTGGAATTTTTTACTGTTATTTTTTGTCATGCATGTATATTTTCCTTCAATAACCTTCCCAGCATGAAGTGATGGGAACATATCCACCTAGTCTACTCATTTGGAATGTATTTTGTTTGAGTGTATTTAGTGTGCTGCTAATGAGCAATTATCTAGATTTCACAACCCCCCCACCCCCCCCCACCACCTAAACTCACTCCAAATAGTGTGCTGCTAATGAGCAATTATCTAGATTTCACAACCCCCCCACCCCCCCCCCCACCACCTAAACTCACTCCAAATAGTGTGCTGCTAATGAGCAATTATCTAGATTTCACAACCCCCCCACCCCCCCCCCCCACCACCTAAACTCACTCCAAATAGTGTGCTGCTAATGAGCAATTATCTAGATTTCACAACCCCCCACCCCCCCCCCCCCACCACCTAAACTCACTCCAAATAGTGTGCTGCTAATGAGCAATTATCTAGATTTCACAACCCCCCCACCCCCACCCTCGTTAAAATTTGCTGGAATGTTCTGTGGTGTTGATTTGTCTAAAGCAAATATATGTTGCACTTTGCAAAATGCATGTGCACTCTACAAGTGCATTTGTTCCAGTGCTTTAGTAAATGAGCAGAAGCTCTGCTGATTTCCATCATCAAATCATATGCAAGCCTCAAAGTGTTTTCATTAATTGCCCTTGCATGTGATTGTGTACTCCTTGCAACATGAATGCCTTTTTACATTACCTCATTTACTGTAAGCTGGTTAGCAACTGCACCTGCAGAGTGCGACAACTGCAGTCTTGTAGCCTTTTTAGTCCCTAAATTCCTGCGTGTCCTAAAAGTAATTTTTTTAGGGATTTCACAACCCCCTAAAATGTAATCAATGTTCCATCAGAGGGGGTGAGCAATCTGATAAGTGTGCCTTTCCATATTAGTTATTCCAGAACAATTAAATTATTGAATGTTATACTGATGCTGGGGAATAATGTTTTTAATTGTCTAATTTTCTTGCAATGTTAGCTTCCAAATTAATTGATTTTGGTTTTCTTGTTTGATTTCCCAGTTTCCTTCAACGCCA